>NC_056737.1:687219928-687562428 GCF_019279795.1 Protopterus annectens | reverse complement strand
GGTTGAAAGAAAATATAGTATGAGGTTTAAAGCTCTACTTTTTACCACAAAATGACTTGCTGTAACTTTTCACTGAGTATACAGAGTACAAACACTGAGCAAGAATGAGTTATATTATAGCCAATGAGTGAACGTTTCCTAAGAAAGTACCTATTACTTATAGAGAATAAGTGATATGCACAGTGCAGACCATCTTAAGGCCCTATCCCTGTATTCTGTCTCCTACAAGCTGTTGAGGAGAGATCTATGCCTGGCATACACAGCATTGTCAGACGCCATTCTGATGGACCTTTTGCATAACCGGAAAACAAACAGTATCAGAATTACCTATTCTAAAGACTTAAACTTTGCCTGTGATATAAACAGGACCTGCTGGAGGGATAGTTATGTATCCCAGAGACTACTCATTTTTTGGGACAGGCTCCCTATCCATGTGAAGCAGAGTTCTTCCCTAAACCAATTCAAGTGTAATTTGGACAACTGGATCGGGAACAGGAAATTCATCCCTGATTTGGCTCCTGTGTCTCTAATGGACACGGGAAGCCTGTAAATAGTTCATCTCACAAGTCCCTGCTTGTAAATGTTTCATCTCCCAAGCCCCTTCTTACACTAATCAAGGGTACCAGAACGTGTCAGAGATTTAGGATGCATGGCTAGGCTTAAAAATGCCCTTGTGGTTGTTAGCCTGGTAAGAACCTATGAACCTACTAAGCAATGTATTCTTTAATATTTTGGAAGGTAAATGGGCTTTCTAGCTCATTTAGGAGATGCAAAGTTTGGCATATACACAAAAGTTTAAACCTCATTTTCTGTTATAAGAATCACATCTTTAAGACCCTGAACATTTGACATTCAGAAAATGTAGTTATCATACAGTTTGCTTTGCATCATATCCTTCAGGTGGGCCTAGATGTACAGTTACTTAGCTAAGATGAGGCATCCATTTTGAATGGACAGAAAAATGAGCTGACAGAAAGGGTAGCTATATGATAGCAAATCATAAGTTGGAAGGTAAGGTAAGCACATTAGATAATGCATATAGATGATGCAGTTGCTTAGGGACTGTCAACCAGGAGGTTTTGGCAATTTGGGCAGGTGGCTAGACTAGACTATGCCTTTTGCCTCGGATTAAGTGCATTCAAACTCTCAAGTAAATAAGACACCTACAATAGAGAAATTTATATATATATATATATATATATATATATATATATATCTATGCGTGTGTGTGTAAAATGGGAATGGTCAGCATCTGCATGATACTGAATAAGTCACGAGTGTGTACTTGTTATTCATGCAGGTTTAGGTTATACTTTAGATTAAACAAAATATCAGTGGAAAATGGGATGTACTTATCTGATGGATATATTGAACATATTCCCAATAATGCTGTTAGGTCATGTCCGTTTAGTTTTAGAAACTCACTGAATGGGTCCCAATCTACATAATGGTAGTCTCCTACAAATACTTTGTAATGTGACTGAGCTTACCATTGGGCTCCTTAACTGTACACTTAGTAAGTACCTAAGAACCTCTGACAGTCAATGTAGAGTTAACTTTTTTGTCTGTCAGGAAGGGCATTTCAAGTTGAAGCTTGCAACTTCACATCTGAATGGCCTTATTTAAAGCCACAGTATTAAGGATTAATTCCAGATAAATGGGACACCGTCAAAACAGGTTTAGCAAAGCTCCTGAGGTACATTATCTTAGAAAGCTGAAAGTTATATGTAGCAATCTGGGTCAATATCAAACTAAATTAATCAATGCACATTCTGATGCTAAAATGAAGGCTGTCAGTGGACTACAGAAAATGAAGGCTATGGAGGATAAAACTGAAAATAGTGCGATAGATAAAGCTGAATTTGCTCAGAAATATTTCAAACTAAAGAATTTGAGGCTGCTTCTAGTAATCAGAAATATTATCAGTAATATACAATACCAGACATAAAGACGATTGAATATACATAATATTGAAAACCCTAAACACAGTACCTGCAACACACACACACACACACACACACACACACACACACACACACACACACACACACACACACACACACACACACACACACACACACACGTGTGCGTGCGCGCCCACACACAGGCTAAACCCTTACCTAAACCTTTCCCTAACACTAACATCTAACCACATTCAGAAACACTCCCAACACTTCCCAAGCCTATGTTACCTGTGTCACAAGCATACATCCGATAAAATGCATGGAAACCATTAACCATTTCATATATATATATATATATATATATATATATATATATATATACATATATATACACACATAGGGGGGGTTTCAATTTGATTTAAATCTTTTTTTGCTGACATCCATTTAATTGACCACATTTATTCATTATATGCAGATGGTCGACAGATGTTTGAGATCCACAATCCCTGGGTAGGTGAATATTCCCTTTCCTCAGGAACTGTGGGATCTCAGAGTTAGTATATATAATTAGCAGGGGGTGAGGAGGTTTTTACCCCACTGCAAAAACAGTATTATTTTTTTTGTGTGTGCATGTAAACATTGCATGAGCTGACGTTCTTTCTTGGTGCATGCATTATAACATGTTGATGTTCTGTTTGTTGACCTTTTGAGGTCGATGTATGTGAGTGTGTGTGTGTGTGTGTGTGTGTGTGTGTGTGTGTGTGTGTGTGTGTGTGTGTGTGTGTGCATGTGTATGCGTGTGTGTGTGTAGTGCACAAGTGCCATGATTATGTTCCAAAATCGATCAAAAGGCAAGCTTGTTAAGTACTGACATTAGAAATGTGTTTACCAAGCCTTTGTTAATCCCCTATCTGTGTACTAGAGCATTATGAGTGGTCAGCAGGTACAACAGAAGCCATTAAACTCTTTATTTGGACTTTAATGCTTATGGGCCTCCAGGTCTCTTCTTGGGAGATGCCTCTCTGTGGCAGTGGTAAGTGCGTTACAACTTTCTAAGCTGTAAAACATTTAACACTACTAAACTCCTTTTCTTTTCCTTCTATCTCCATGCTCTACACACAATTACAAATGGGTCTCACTGATCATAACCCAGGATGCTACGTGTTCTCACTCCTTTGCTGATTTCCTTGACATCCACGTCTCGAAAAATAACACACTGATTATGACTGGAGACATAATAACATTCTGGTTAAAACTGCATACGTAATCATAATCTTCCGAATTGCACAAAGTAATAAGAAAGTCTCTGCTTTGCAACAATTCATGGTATGTGCAAGATGAAAATACCTGAAAGCAGTTATCTTTTAACTGTATTTATATCTTTCACGGTGAAGTATTTTTCTGTTTTGTTTTGAAGTAACTCCATTGTCATGACAGTTGCAATGAAGTTTCTTTGCAGTTCTTATTTTTATGCTCGCTCCCAGTAGCCAGAACAGTAAAACCTGAGTCAGTTGCATTCAGCATGCTAAGGATTCTATCTGGGTACATTGTGAAATGTAATAATATAAGCTTTGTACTTAAACTGAGATGTGGCCATATCATTCTAAAGGATTTAACAGGCTTTTTGGTTATACTGTCTGTTATTAATGTATGCAAAAGTACATTTTGTTTGATGTTTGACCATATAACCAGCAGCTTTTGGTGCTACTGTTGCATCAAGGATTTTGCGTAAGATTTGTTATTATTTTATTAACTTTCCTTCTTAGTTAGGCTTGTTCAAATCTTACTGTTATCTCTGCATTTTTCATGATTGCCTGCTTATAATTAATTTATTTTCAGGAGAAAATATTTTTATTATAATGTCCAATTGACACTGAACCCTTGCTGACTGTGTGTCATATTGACTAGTGTCCTGTTTTCCTATTCTATGTGTGGCTATTGCAATGCATATATATCATAGGACTTATTTATGGATGTAGACCATGTCAGTGGTTATAAAAGGGCTTCACATCACTGACTCTCTCCTAAGACTCCCTTCTGCATTTTCATATGGCTCCATGCTGCTTTCTTCATTCTGCTCTATTAAACATTAATGGCAACTACTGTTAAAGTTTTTTCTCATCACTGTTTTGTTTGCCAGTACCACTCCTGTCTCCAGCAGTTGGCTTTGAAGCTAAAACTGTAAATGCATACAGGCATCGGCCATACAGCATTCATTTCCATTTGAGCATAAGTCCCTTGTGTTCTTGCATATCATAAATAATTTGCAATGTGAAGACATTCAGGAAAACTTTGGTACTCTTTTTTTCTCTTTAATAAGTGGAAAGGAGCCCACAGCGTTTTCTCCAACAGCAAATTAGACACCCTCTGTGCACAGCTTCACATACATATTCTGTAGATGGAGAAAAATGTGCTGCCTACAAATAACATGAATTCTTCGAGAGTGGATTAATTATAATTCTTCAAAACAGAACACAAAGTCTTCTAGATGCATGGGTGCTTTAGTCTCAGTTCTCTAGGTATTTTAAAAGTAACTAATCTGTATAGAAGCTAAAGCTGGTGTGGTGATTTGCTAATTGAGAGACAGTCTCATAATATATTTTGTAACTGATTCAATTGTTTCATACTGCCAGATCTAAATTACATAATATTACTACATAGCTCTTGTGAACCGTAGAACAATGTACGATTTGTATTGTAATGTAACAGGACAGTGAGAGAAATACATATTTTGCTGTGTGTTCCAGTGGACATAATGGATTGGAGAATATGCTCTAAGATGAAGAAAAAAATAGTTCAGATCACATTTTTTTCAAAAATATTCATTATATAGTATTGCAATACTGACCAATCCATAAAAAAATGGTAAGTAGGTGTCTTCATAATTAATGCAGTACATGAACAGCTTTAAAGTACTCTAAGTGCCATAAGATGTTTCCTTTGCTTGTATTTATAGTTATTTAAGATATTATATAATTCAGAATTAGTATTGTGAGAGAATTATTCTTATAAAAAATAATTAGCTAATAGCAGAAAACTAAAACATATATCATCTGCAAATCTGATAACATTTTTATATAAATCAAATCAATAAAAACAAGAGCACGTAAAAAGTGCCTTGTCATAACTTCAACAAAGCCACTGCTGTTAGGATTGTAGGCCAGTGTTTTGTTTTGGAATATATTTTTTTATAATTAACTACTTTAATTTTTCCTTTAATGAGCAAGTAATAGTGTAGAAACAGTTTTCTGAAATGTATTGTATCATTATCATCATATTAGGAAAACATTTCTTCTGACTAGGTATCCGTTTTGCCATAATAAAGAACTTCAGTTTAATTAAATATATATTGCTGCAAAACACTTTAATGATGTTAATATGCCTGTTTTTGCAGTCTTTGTCTATAATTAGTTATAATGTCAATGGCCATTTTAAAAATATGCATTAATTTCTTATTGAGTTACAAGACTGGGTCTATTTCAAAATAATCAAGGACCTAATGTCTTCAAAATGTTAGGTGAGAATAATATGGAATAGGGCAGATCTTTAAAAGACAGCACCAATTATATGAATATGTCTAGATAGCAGTTTTCCATAAGACATTACAATATTAAAATGTTGCATTTAAATTCCTAAGTACACAGATGTAATTGCTTTGCAACACATTTCAAGGCATGAGTTGAAAAACAATTTTAATTGAAAAATGATGCACTATATAAATCACATAGACTGTTTTTACCCTTCTTCTATCATTTTGAATTAATCATTGTGATGACAAGTTCTCCAGACTGTCCCTGAGTGGTATGCAATAAAGTGCTCTACTGGTGGTCCCATTTGTACGCAATGTAGGTGCATAATGCAGCAGATAAAGATAAACTCTGTTAAAAATTATTTGCTCATTCCTTGAAGTGTAAGGCTGTGAAATGTGAAATAATACAGAAATGGGTTAATTCATTTAAATGTTATCATTTTTACTTAAGACCCATTCATGTTTCCACAGATACACCTTATCTGAAGCATCAACTTAGCACATTGGTGGAACATAACACATATTAGGGTATTTCATAAAGGCAGCTTCAAGAAGCTTACCTAATATTTACTTGAGGAAGACAATTGGTCTGTCAAATCTCCTCATATATAACAGTTAGTACTGTATCAGTAGTTCTCTCTTCTTCATCACTCCCCTCTCTTCCACCTATCCCAAGCCTTCTAGAATGTTTCGACAATCCTGTTTCTTACCACCCATTCAGGTAGCTCATTCTAGGCATACTGTTCTATTTAAAACATTAGTTCCTTAAATCAACAGTTGGCATCTTGCACTGCCCCCGTTGTCCTTCGTATTCAACTGTAATGTCTTACACTCTGCTTCAAGACCTCATTCATCCAGTCACATCCTTCTTTGTTGCCAGGCTGTACAGTACTAACCTTTAATCTTTCATTATAAACCCTACATCTCTCTTACTAGTCTTGTTGACTTTTTTGCATTTTGCAGCTCACTTGTTTTGTCTGCACATCATGCTCTCATCAAGTTTCTACAATTATCAGTCAAGGAGCTGTATTAGGTTTGTACTAAAATATCGTTACGCTGGAAATACATGACGTTGTGGCTTGGAGATAGCTGCCCTCCTGAAATATCAACAGACACTTTCTGAGAATCTTTTCAGTCACCTTGCTTGCTATTAAGGTGCAGCTAACTGATCTGTAGTTACCAGGGCTAGAATTTCTTTCCAGTTATATATAAGTAATATCAGAGTCCTGCTTCAATCCTCTAGGCTTTCTCAAATTGCCAATGGGTTGCTCTAGATCTCTGTTAGCATGTGTGTCAATGTTCCGGTTCCAACAGTAGTAGGAACAACAGCATTACTAAAAATGAATTTTCAAGCACACATAAATATGACACCAATACATGTAACTCATATGCCCTGCAGAAAGAAGCAATTCTGAATACATTTCAAGTGCTGAGAAGTGCACTGTTAACAAAGATAAAAGACTGAAACAAGTGTAATTTCACAAATGTTATTTATAACCTGACTCGGGAATGGGATTCATTCTTGTATCCTCCATCCCCTAAGCCTGTCAATCAGTTTCATGTCATCTTCCTTCATTCTATCTCCACTCCTTTAACCTATCATCCAATTTGATATCTTCTTCTCTCATTGTGTCTCCATCCATTCAACTTGTTAATCTGTTTGCAGTCCTCTTCACTCTTTGTATATAGTGGTCTATAGGTAATGTCTTCCAGGAATGGAGTTTCACAAAAGCTGCAGTCAAATTACCTAAAGTTCACATTCTCTTCTTTTATTTCTCCTTTTCAGGTTGTTAATACCAATGCTGAAATTATCTAACTCTCATAGACCTTGGTAGCAAAATGTAAGTCTTTTAAATGATTTGACAACTAGTAGCAAGTCCAAATGTCAGGAATACATAAGCAATAAAAAAATAAATAAATAAAACAGTGTCCATCGTCTGACATCAGTGAAGCACATCACAGCAGAGATAGCTATAATGGAGGAAGGCAGCTCAGGACAAAGTTAGAGTGGGTACTAAATGCATAGACTTCCCAGCAATCTGAAGTATAATGCACCAGCTAGAATAAAAAAAAACTGAATGAGTTTATGGCTCAGGGACTACAGAAAGAGAATTACAAAATGAATAGCAATAGAGTAAGGAAAACTGAAACTGGATGTAAGAAATGAAACAACAATATACCGAATGATAATACATTGAGAAGGCAGGACATATGAGACTTCAGTGTTAATGAAAATCAGAAGGATTCAGAACAAGGAAGGTAGCCAGAAGCACTTGCTGGGTAGGAAAAATAAAGGGTAGATTAGGATTTAGATTGTAGCAATTGGTCAATATTGATAATATTTATCTAGCTAAAACAGGAAGAACCAAACCAGAAGAAAAAGATATTGAAAAAGAAGAAAATCATGTTGAAAGAAAAGTGAGAGACTGAGAGGGGTGAGAAGCTCTGGGAGTGACGTGACAGTGTGGCTTAGGGATGTATAGGTGGGTACAGGACTGACATGATGGTTGGGATAACAGAGGATGAGGTACTTCAGCTGAAGATGATGTTTTGGGAACTGACATCAGGATCTGGATATATTACATACACAGAGAAAGAGAGTAAAGGGATACAAAGCAGGTGAGCAGAAGTGCTCTGTGTTGCTGAATTGCTGCCTGCCACTTTCCTTTATGCTACTAAAACTTCAGTAAAGTCCTTATGACAAGCCTTTTGATATTTTCATTATGCTACGGTGCTATGAACTCATTTTTTTTTCTTATGATCATACCCTCAAAATAATGTCAACTTAGGTACTGAAAATGATTTACAAACACCAGTGGAGTATTCTAGATAATGTAAAGTGCCATACTTCTTTAGAGGAACAAGTTATTAACTTCCATTATAGCTTCACAAATAAATCAGCACATTTTATTTTTAATTCCACAATGAAAAACCAAGAAAACTAAAAAGGCGACACAGTGTCCATGCTGAAACTAGTTTAATGATAAAAATAAAATACAATAAAATACAAAAGTACTAAGCGCTTTCACCCATACACATTCTCGGCATCATCAGAGTACTGAATGCTTCATTTACTAACACCATATTTAAAAGATTGTTAATTGGTAAATTAGTAAATTAAATGAAATTAATAACAACACAACGCCTAACCAATAACTTTTTAAGTGAAATATTCCCACAGAATACAGACATAGGAACTTGCTAATAAAATATATCAGTGTATGAATATAGTGTAATACAAAAACACACTACATAAATAAATAATACTGTATGTTTAGATAAAAACTGATAAAATAGATAATAAATACCTAAAAACATTGTGTATTAGATGTAAAAAGACTTATAGATTCAACATGTATGAAATTTTAGATTAAAAATAACATAAAAATATTGTAGCACACCGGGTATCAATGAACATATATCTATAGCTAGTATATTAAAACACAAGTCACATTTTATTTGATCTTGGTTATAATAATTTAAGTCAGTTGGTTATTAACACCACACAAGTACTCACTTTTCAGGCTTCTGAACATTAATTGTATCATTCTTTATCATTTTTTATCAATTATTAACAACTAACAGCTGGTCTATTTTATATACATTCATTAGACATTTATTTATTAGCACAACATAAGTTTCTATGCTACAATATTTTTATGTTATTTTTAATCTAAAATTTCATACATGTTGAATCTGTAACTCTTTTTACATCTAATACACAATGTTTTTATGTATTTATTATCTATTTTATCAGTTTTTATATAAACATACAGTATTATTTATTTATGTAGTGTGTTTTTGTATTACACTATATTCATACACTGATATATTTTATTAGCAAGTTCCTATGTCTGTATTCTATGGGAATATTTCACTTAAAAAGTTATTGGTTAGGCGTTGTGTTGTTATTAATTTCATTTAATTTACTAATTTACCAATTAACAATCTTTTAAATATGGATGTCAATAAATGAAGCATTCAGTACTCTAATGATGCCCAGAATGTGTACTGGTGAAAGCGCTTAGTACTTTTGTATTTTATTGTATTTTATTTTACTTTTACTTTTATCATTAAACTAGTTTCAGCATGGACACTGTGTCGCCTTTTTAGTTTTATTTTTAAGGTAGGGTGTTCCACCCATGAAACATAGCTGACAAATTGTCTTACTAGGATATAAGACTCTTTGTTGCAGTACTTAGCACGGAAAATAGTAGCTTTCACACTAATGTTGGTAGTGAGGCATTATGGGTTCAGAATTTCATGAAGTCATGTCAGGAGGTTTCAGCTGCAGGAGAATTTTCAGGGGTCAGTGCTTATCAACAAAATTAATTCTAAAAATACACTTTTTATGTCAATCGCTTGTTGATATGGTATATGGTAAAGAGACGACTCCCATCAGTAGGAGCAGGTTGCTTGCTTTTGCTATGGAAAGCGTGACAGTATACTTTAACTAGTTCAGGAAGTTAAAAAACATTTAGCACCACAAAAAATGCTCTGCGTTTATTCACAACAGTGCATATCCACGTTGATCCAAATGAAATAGCTAATATCCCACCCAACAAATTCAGTGGCAACTGTACTCTAAGTACAACTAAAAATATTTCAAGAATCCTCAGTCCCAACCACCCACTGTAATTACTGTGGAACAAATCCTCTCAGCCTTCTCAAAAGGTAAGACCACTTAAACACCAAAAAGCACATTACTGTATCCTTTGGGAAGTCATCTACCCCAGAAAACTACCACATTGAAAATATGGCCTTAAGAGCTGACTGAGTTGCTTGGGATTTGTGAACGTATGTGGACAGCGAGCAACATGTGTCTATTCTAAGAAAGTTCTTCTATATTGCATAGCTTATAAATAAAGGGATTGCATCTAGAGCTAGGGATGTCATTGTTCCCTTTTACTCAGCCTTCATTAAGCCAGTCATTGAATATAATGCCCTTTGGCATATATTTGTCCAGACAGATTATTTTGGGCACAGAAAGGGAAACTGGCTAGGCTTAAAATGGCCTGCAAGTGCAGCTAGCCTAGTACTTACCTTTGAGCATATAAATTCTTGGTAAAGGAAATAGATGTGTCAACCAATGTTTAAATGCATTTTTCTGTAAAAAAAAGCTAACAGCACAGTTTTAGACCCCAAAGATGAAATAATAGGGTGAAATGGGGGATTTAGTTAACACTTGTGAATTTCATGAATTCCAAACAATACTGGTAAAACTGGATGTTCAGCCATCAAAACTTTATAATGTGGTGGCAATTAGGAACCATGTCAATTAAAACAGCACCTGTTTCTCTGTAATATGCATTCATAATATCTGAATAAGTAAATTCAGACTATAAGGAATCTGTCTTAAGCATATGTTCATATTTTCAAAAAAATACCTTATAGATTATTTTATCACAGTGCTGCCACCACTTGATTTCATAACACACAAATCCTCCGTAGCTCTAAAGTCTCTCATTTCATCACAAATAGTGTTAAACTGCCTCCTCAAAATTTTTGACAAAGCTCATCTTGGACTTACATATCCATTCGTATTCTGTCAAACTAGAATGCAAAGGATGGTTATACAAGCTAGGACATTTACTGTGCAGCCCTTCACTCAACACATTATTATAAGTGTTTGAAAAAATCCAAGTTAAATTTAACTTGTGACAAAATAATTTAAATTGCATTAAGACAGAAGCTATATCTGTTTTATGACAAAGAATGAATAACAACTCTTTAGACCAAAGACTACTTCATCAGATTATTCAGCATCACTCACATTGTAAATATCAATCCCAAGTGACAAATGTTACTAGTACAAATCCACTTGTCCTTCACTATAGCTTGGTTAATAAGGTAGTATATAAGATTGTTTTGGATAAGCTAATATTCAGGCAGTGTATAGAGGATTAGCCTAGGTGGAAAAAGCCAGAGCTTCTGAAGTGGAACAGAAAAGAATGATAGCTAAGAAGTTGTAATGACACCTAGAAGAAGCAAGACAGGAAGGGCTGCAGCAGAGATGGAAGTGAAAGGGAGGGCACAGGAGAAACAGTGATATGATGCTCAGTTACAAAAATACCAATTTGGTAGACAAGCCAAAATTGAGTGGATGGGTGGAACTATGAAGAATCCAAAGATGAAATTAGACAGTACAAGCCAAGATGGAAGCAAGAGATAAACTTGTCATATTACCCATGGACACCCATGACTTGGCAAAGGGAACCACAGAAGAGACACAGAAAAGGACACGGAAGCTGTCCAGAATATGCAAAGAGCTTGGATACACAGTAGTCTTTCAGGAGACATGGCTGGTGCCAAATGTTAGCACAGCAAGTAAAAATAAGAACAAGGACCTCAATCCCTTATACAGAAATGTGGTGATTAATATAGTTGGAGTGGCTGCTAACTCCTGGAAGTTATGGCAAAGAGAGAACCTTTGTGCCACAGAAAGAGTTCACATCCTGCTGTGCAGGACATCTTTTTTGAAACCCAAAAGAGAAAGTTATACCAGTATGGTTATGCTAGGCTCCCTAATGAAATGTTTTCACTCAAAATGCCAAGTTACGAAAAGCCAAAAAAATAAATAAATAAAAAGACTGAAACCCTGAAGAAGAGCGAATCTTGAAAATTGTTCTTCTCCTTTAAATTTCATTTTGCGGGGGGGGGGACACCCAAACATACATATACCAACTTCAAGATTAACATACCTTAGAATGGCATCTTGGACTTGGTATATACCATCTTTCAGCCATTCAGTCTCTGTATTATGGGTCTCTCTCTAGCGGGCGTCAACATTTCAGATTGTTATATTATGGGCTATTTATCTGAGGTACAAAGGGGATTGGGGAGTGGGCTGATTGAAGCATACAAGAAAAACATCTGGAGGATTTAATTAAACAAACAAATATAGCAACAAGTAGGAAGCTACAGAAATAATTACTGAAGGAAGAAGATATGATGATTTGGAATAGGTTTAAAAAGGACTGTGAATAAATGTATAATTCAGAGGTTAAAAAAAAGTTCATAGAATAGAAAAAGACAGGTAACAGGACAAATAAGATAGGCAGGAAAAAAGAGAGTCAGAATATATTTTGCCAAGAGATTAGACAAACACAGGGGGCACTTTAGATGAGTGATACAAAATGGGAAACAGATAAAGGAGGGATGAGAGAACCCTAGGCAAATGGTGAAAGTGATCGTAATATTGAGATTCTAGGGTTTTACTTGTTCAGGCAATTCAGAAAGGGCAAGAAAAGGAGAAGGGTTAGCAGTATACCATAGGCAGTGCATAAATTATGAAATATCTGGGACAGAAGATCATTTGATGCAGGACAGAAACCTTGACGTCCCTCAAAATCTAGAGGCCTAGCAGTCTTACTCAAGGGGGAAAGGGTGAGGGCTCGTTGCTGGATATAATATGTTGACTACTATGGACTGATAGAAATGATGATGAAGAGGTAAAGAAACTGAGAAGGTTCTATGTCTGGAAAAAAGCAAAGTTGTTAGGCTGCATTGCTTTAATATATCAGATGCAGACTGATGCGATGCATTGCTACATCCAAATGAGTGAAAGTCAATGAAAACAGTAGAAACACTAGACAAAAAAGATTTTAGCTAGTAAAAGGATAATAAAGGGAAAAATAAAATACTAGAGAGTATACTTAACATAGAAGATGTGCTCTAAGAAGTACAAGTGAAAGCATCCCTTGCCAGTTGTGATCCTGCAATGAATAAAAAGGATGACTGAAAAATAAATATAAAACAATGCATAGGGCTAGAGAATGGCAGGATGCATTAAGTTAGAGAAACTTTTAGTGACGGAACAAGAAGCCTAGAGACAATTAAACTGAACACAAACCATGTAGATATGCATAAAGAGAACTACGCAACTAGAAATAAATATGCAAAAAAGCAAGTTAGTGGGAACGAAACAGCCAGAGTGGTTCAACAGGAATGTTAAAGTGGCTGTCCATGTAAAGAAAAAGACATTTCATGAGTTTATAAAAGGAGAAAATGAGTGTTATCAGGATTATGAAGAAGTTATAAAAAGTGATACACAGATAATAATAAAAGGCAAAGGTGAATCAAGAAAATCACCTAGCTCAAGGAAGGCTCTACCTGACATCATTACGGGCAATGAGGCCAATGCCTGACCTATGTCCTACAACTTCATCTGGCATCCGCAGTAAAGAGCAGTCGTAAAATATTAAAAATCATACTGAGAGACTACTACTTCTGTCTGACTGCATTGGATTTTGGACTGCATTTCTTCATTTAAGGTTTGAACATGTCTACTATTTTCTGATTTTTGTATTATTCTACAGTTTGTTTTATTTTAAATTTTAATTTTGATTTACCCTAAGGTTTCTTTCTTGAAGTTTTAAAAGTCAGTAAAAAAAATCATTTTCTATTCACTGACTGTTAAGAAAGTAAATTGAGATAATTAGTTGGGGGCCTGAGAAGTAAATGTCTTATTTATGGCATTTAGCTGCATTCTTATTTAGCAGCATGCGTTGTGAGACTACTGTTGGTGTCTGACTGCTCTGGATTTTTCCCACCAATTTGCAATGCCTCTCTTGTGTTTTTAAACTTGGTGGCTTTAAAGCTGATTGCCACTACCCCACTACCCTAAATTTCACTCTTTAAGATCCTCCCAATTTCACCTCAACTTATTTTACTAGATGTTGACAAATCAAACTAGGATGACCTTCCCTTTAAACTCTTAAAGCTTGAGTTTACCTCTGTTTCATAAACTCATTACAGCCGAGTGTGCCTCCAGGCATTTCTTCAGTTATCTCCTACTGCGTCTATAGGTATCAAATATTGCTTATTCATGTTTGAATTAATAATTCCAAAGCCATGCTACATTCAAGGTGTCAGATTATTTTACCTTGAAGTATACATGATGGTGAACAAAATTGTATTTAAATTTATTAAACCTGTAAGGTGATAACTTCATTTTTAAAGGCTCAAGCCACACTCACTGGGAGTTAAAGGTACACACTCAAAAGAGCTGTATAGGAGGGAATGAGTGAATTCAACTTATTTGGAGTGTGCACTGCAATATTCAAAGTATTAATCCCTTCTCTCTATCTTACTATTAAAATCTGTAACATCTGGGACTAGTTAACAAATCACTGGTGAGCCTAGGAAATGCTTCTTCAGAATCAACTTGGGATTGGTGCTGCTTTTTTTATTTCTGGTGAGAAAAGAAGCAACAGGAGTTTATTTCCTAACATTCCTTGAGACTATCAGTCTCTGGAAAGCCTGAAAATTGTTTCTTGGGAGCCAGTTTAGGATTAACTCTACTGTTCTGCTCCTTGTGAGAGAAGGATCAGAGAAGCATTAATTCCAGCTGGTCTCTGATTAGGCAGTGTGTATGAGACTTCACTGACTGGTCCAGTTTCAGTTTTGTAAGACTCTGTTTAGGGCTTTTGTGCAGCTTGGCTTTCTATTGTGTACAGCTATAGATTCTATCTAGGATATCTACTAATTTAAGATTATTGCAAGTGTATTGAGCACAGAAACCTCTGGGTTAATACTACTACTCAGCTTGGGATTAGTTCTACTTTTTTTTTCTTCTGGTGAGAGGAGCAAAGGATCGTTGATTCCTAGCTACATGCAGTTGAGCTGTTAGTAGTACTTCTCAGGAAGCAGCTTGGGATCAGTACTAATCTTTTGCTGCTGGTAACAGGGCCAGGAATCAAGCAGCCTGAATCCTCACCACTGGCACTGGACAGGGACATTCACTTGGAACAAAAACGGATACATCCACTATTTACAGATGCAGCTCTCTGCATCAAGCACAATTTCCCTTACGTGCACACAGGGAACCCATTCAGTCTGTGGTCTGGATTATTCTATTTGTCTCCCTCCAGGTCCCCAGTAAGACTCTCCACTGGCACAATTACAGAGTTGAGACCTCAGCTGAGTATCCAAGCCAAGTCCTTGACCACTCTCTCTGTGAAACCAGTGCTTTGTGTCCCTGCTAAAAGCAGCTGAGACACACACACACACACACACACACACACACACACACACACACACACACACACACACACACACACACACACACACACACACACTCACACACACACACACACACACACACACACACACACACACACACACACACACACACACACACACACACACACACACACACACACACACACACCTGGGAAAGGTTGACACAGATTTACCCACTGTGCCCCCTTCTGCCCATATTATAAGTTAGTTATAACTGCCACCATACACTACAAAACCAGCTACCTAAAGCTCTTGCAAGGGTACCCAATTATGCTGAGTGAAATTAATATTAATACAAATGGTAATGTTCATCAAACCGGCAGGCTTCAGGAGTGGCCACAGTGTCACCAATAGATATAAATAATCTCAAAGGTAGGTTAAAATATTCTCTAAAGGACCAGCCACAATGAAAAGTTTAAATATATTTAATAATAAATAATAAAAGAACAGGAAATATAAAATATCTATTTACAGTAAACCCCAAAGTTTCAATCACAGGAAATATTAAAAATAATACAGTTGGAAAGCTTCATACAGTTACAGAAAAACAATGCTTAACTAATCCCACTATATTTTTCTTACTGATCTAGAGAATTACAGTTCCTATTTATTTAATGCAGCAAGGCAAGGTGAAGTAGGTGAGGGATCCTTTTATGTCAGGTTCCAAGAAACAGACTGCTCTAAGACTTCTGTCTCACCAAATATTACAACATTATTTCTGTACAGAATTACATCACGTGCATTTGGTCATCTGATTTCTGGTTCCCATATACCTACATGGATGTTTCATTAAATGAAAGAAACGAAGCATATAACAAGATTGATATCACACTTAATGACTTGGTCATGCAAGGATAGTGTCTTTGATTTTTTAAAAGTCATGAACACAAGAGCACAATTAATTTTCAGAATTGTGAAGATACATAAGAATATTCTTGATTGACCTTTGCACCTCACAGGGGATGCTAAATTTTCCAAGACATTCACCATTGTTAGATATATTTATTCACTCCTTAAGGGGGTGAGCGAGAATATTTCCTACCTATACAAGGATTCTTGGATTTTTTTAGCTAAAGTTTCAAAACATTTTTACAATGACAATGTCATCTTTGTCACTATCGACATTAAGGATCTTTTGTCTGTAATCCCCATGACGTGGGTTTACACGAGTTTCTTTGCAGCAGTAGCCACTTGGAGCATGATAACATCAAAACATTAAGAGATTTCATGGAAATGGCCCTTGGCAACAATTTTATTTTTTTTAAAGGCAATTGTTTAGGCAAAGTACGGGGGTGGCAATGGGAGCTTCCTGTGCTCCTGTCTTTGCAAATTTAGTTATGGCTGAATGGAAATGTAAGTACAATTGTGCATCCAAATTCAGTAATGAGTGGGCCCGCTATAGTTGTTTTCTGGATGACATAGTCATATTTTGGACAGGAAACTAGAGTTGTCAGAATTTTTTGTATACATAAACAATACTACTAATTTCCTACAATTTACAATGAATTATTCTAAGGAAAATATTGATTATTTGGATTTAACTATATCCAAAAATCAAGAAGGTCAGTGCTTTGAATTCAACAATTACAGGAAGCCAACCTCCTCCAATTCCTTAATACATTTTACAAGTTGTCACCCTCTACAGAAAAAGAGGGCTTTGGTAAAGGACAAATAATTAGGCTTTCCCATATGGTCTCACAAGATATAGATATACAGGAAAGCTTGAAGCTCAAGCAAATGTTCAAGGTTACCCCAGAGTATTATTAAGTACATTAAAAATTAAGTGAGGTAAAAACTTGAACAAAGGATATTTGGTCCCATAATCAGGAATAGCAACAATAAGGTGACTTACAATAATAGGAACACCACAGGGGATATGGACTCAGATTACAATAAAGCAATGATGCTAACTTATAATTAAGACTTTCATAGGTTCATAGGTTCATAGGTTCATAGGGGTTTACTAGGCAATTGGCCCTAAGTTCCTTATAAGCCTAGCAATGTTGTTCTCTTGCTCCATTATTGACCAAGTCATATGGTCTATATTTGCAATGAGAGTATATGATCAGCACTGACTGCCCCTGGGGTAAATTTACAGTCTTCCATCCAGTCATTTAAGTTACACTTAAATAGAGTCATTGAGAAGACCTGTTTTATGGGAGTTTGTTGCAGTGGAGTGGCAATCTTTGGGAGACATATTTATCTCTCCAGCATGTCCTGTTAATATTGCAGGCTAGGTTAAGATCCCTGGAGTGAGTGAATCTTGTTCCATATGACTTGCAGATGTGCAGTATTTCCATTAGGGCAGGGTCTGAGACTGCACTGTAGGCCCGGCATAAGTCGCCTCTCAGCAACCTATAAGATACACAGTACATTGAATGAGCCTTCAGTCTGTCCATGTAGGTCATCTGTTGAAGGCCCTGAATTTTCTTGGTGAGAAACCTCTGAGGTCTCTCCAGCTGCTGTAGGTATCTGATGAGGTTCACACAGAAGGGAGTATTGTAGTTTATTAGTGGTCTGATGAGGGATGAGTAGAAGGGAGTTATAACATCATTAGCTTTGGATGTGATGCCCTTACTTAACTTTCCCTTGTTAAAAACTGTCATCACCAAAAACTGTAACATTTTTGCTAGGTTAGGTGAACCATTTCAAGATTTTGTAGTGCTCCCAAGATTCGTGAACAAAAAAGATATTTGTTTCAAATCCCTTACTGAAGGAATAGGCCAGGGGGGAAAGGACTGGATCAATGAGGGTATGTCTCCATTGTAATCAATTTAAGAGTATTTTAGAGGGCTCATGTTTCTATATATCAGGTTATGGTGATATGCACATAACCATGAGTTCCACTGTGTAAGTAAGGCATAGTCTATGTGGCACAGTGCTGGAAATGTCTAGTTTTCTACATAGGGAAAACTAACAAATTACTGGGAACTAGAATCTACCAGTATTTATATGATATAGGTAGATGTGACAAATTAAATGCTTTGTACAAATATTTAAAGGTCAATGACTCCCACAAATTTAAATTTTACATTTTAGGCAGTGTTGGCCTCGATCATAGAAAAGGACCATGAAAAGATTTACTAGAATTAAAAGAACTTGGATAGCAGTAAATATTCAGTTCTACAAATGGCCATGGTCTTAATGATACGGTCTCCATTTGGAGCTTAAATGCTGCTTTTTATATGTGAATGGTCTATAAGGTTTGATATTGCGGGTAGATGCATGATTATAGATAACTATACATACACATATTTATATTTCTGTACATATACGTACATATACTTAATTTTTTATCTAGGACTTTACAATTCCTATTAATAAATCCTTGGTCAAGGTATAGGTTTGTGTTGGTTTTGTGATGTCCTTTCATATGTTTTACGTATATTTATATTTTTATCAGATTATTTTCATATTTAGCAAATGGGGCAAAGAAAAAGTTTTAAATGGTCATGTATGCATCACAGTGGCAAGTATATGTATATATATATATATATATATATATATATATATATATATATATATGTTAACTACCTCACATAAGCGAAACACCAGATACAGATTTACTGTATCCAGGACTGTTTGTAAGTTTCTGAGCTCCCAAGCCTTTCTGTGTTGGAGGGAAGCCTTCTAGCTTATCAGTGAGAGTGGTAAGCACTAGGTAGCTTATCTAAATAAATAAATAAATAAATAAAACAACACTTTACAATCAACAACTAAAACACATTCCCGTCCAAAAGTCTGCTCTTCAAATTTTCCCTTAGAACTATCCAGTTTTTAGTTTTAGCAATCAAATCTTTTTCTTTGAGCTCAGCACTTGTTCAGAACTCATTGTAAGCATAAGCTGCAAATTACTACAGCACTCAACTTTCCTCACTTGTCTAGAGGAAAACAGTTTTTAGTACTTAATAAATAAGCACCTATCCAGGCATGTCTAATGGTCAGCTCCCAGCGTTTTCTCCTGTCTACCTGATGAATCTGGGCATCTTGGGGCAATGCAGCAATTGCCTCATGAACACAGATAACCCTCTTCACCTACCACCCAACACCACAACCTGTGAGAGATGCCATTATATAGCCAAAGTGGAAGCAAAGCTCTCTTCACCCAAGACTGGGCTAGACTGTCATTAGATATTATTGGCCCTATTTAATTAATATGGAAGGGGTAAAAAATCTTTGTAGAACTGTAAATATCTCTTTTAAGAGAAGTAGAAATATTAAAGACATGGTGGTACACAATTGATTTGTTTCACCTGGTGAAAAATTAAACCTACAGGTTGGTGAATGTGACACCTTCCCTTGTGGAAGGCGTTCGATTTCCTGTCGATGTTCCAAATGTTTTGAAAAATAAATGAGTGTAGAACTGTATATATATATATATATATATAATTATGGCATATGCTCTGTCTTGCCCCTGTAATTTGTTTTATATAGGGGAGACTAAAAGAATATTCAAGCTACGGTTGCAAGAACACATTAGAGACATAAAAAATAAAAATTCTATGAGCCCTATAGCTTTATATTTTTTATTTACCATAGTAGTGACTTTTCACTGTTAAAAGCATGTATTTTGGAACATATTTCAGAAACAGTCCCAAAACAAAAGGATGGTAAGTTGATTTATTACCAGGTCAAACAGTAACATTTCATCAGATTAATAAACTCTCTATTTAAATCCCAACATCTATAACATCAAATTTCTGTCTGGGATAGCATAGCATTCTTTTCAGATTATATCTATTCCTAAAATGAAAGTGTGTTTTTTCTCCAACTATTTGCTTTAAATAATTGTCTACACACAAAACTGACCAGTGTCTGGTAAGCACTAGGTAGCTTATCTAAAAAAATAAATAAATAAATAAAACAACACTTTATGCATCATGAACACAGATAACCCTCTTCTCCTACCACCCAGAGGCATCAAAGGCTGAAATTACAGCTGTTTGTGATGAATTATCCGGGCAGCTGGGTGGTTCTAAGTTTGAACAATGGTTAGGTTCTTAAAATATTCAGCTAGAGGAAAACTCTAGTGAAATTATACAATGCAAAATCAATAAGTTACAAAGAAACATTAGAGACTATGACTCTGGTTTGGCGTTTTAAGAAGGTAGCCAATCAGAATGGTACCAGAGGCTTTAAAAATGCTTCTGAGAGATCTAAGAAACACCATGTCTCCTTTGCCTCTACAGATAGAATTAATACTTCTGCAGGCTGTGATAATACAGACTATCCACCTTTTCCAGCTCCACAACAACCTACTTACATAAATAATATGTTTTGGGACCACATTTGCCTGCTCCACAAAAACCTACTTACATAAATATGTTTTGGGACCAAGGGAAACAACAGGGAAGTCAACAAAATGACTACAGTCAACAAAACCGCTTTAAATGATGGTTTGAAGGTAACAGAGACTTTCAACAGTTTCAACAACAAAATAAAAGGACTAAATATTGATTTTAAACATGTTTGCACAGTAGTTAGCACTATAAAAGATGGGATTTGAATAATTGTATTGTGAATTTATCTGGGGTTGATTTTAAGTGAAACGGAAATATCTGTTTTGAAGTATGGTTTAAAGTTTATACCAACAGCTCTATCTAGAGCACATTTTATTAAAGCAGAAGTGTTTAAGTTAATAAGAAAGCTGCACTTGGTTAATTACTTTGAATGTAATGGTGAAAGGGTTAGTTAATGAAGACAGTGTATCTGCAAGTGAAATGAGTTTGCTGGATTTCTTTTCTTGTGATTCTTCATTTGAAACCGCTGAAAATGTTAATGCATATTGCACTTTAAATACTGAAATGGTTACTTATACTAGCACTTTTATACCTGCATTTAACAACCAGGTGATTTTGCAATTTTCTAAGATGCTTAATTTTGCAATAGAGAAAGTTCTGAAAGATTTTTCTTCTGAGAAGAAAGACATTTTGTATAATATAAGTAAGAATGAATGGTTGTCTTTATTAAATTTATGTAAAAGATCAGACATAATTATAAAACCTTCAGATAAAGATAGAAAAATTGTTATGCACTGGAAGCAATACCTGAAAATGTGTATGGACCATTTATTTGATGGCCAAGTATATAGGACAGTAAATATTGATGTTTTTTATCAAGATATAATGAATTTTAAAGAACTAGTAGCTAAAGGCCTAAGATTGGGCTATTTTACAAGAGAAGATGCCCTAAATAAATTTAATGTAGAAGGAAGCTCAATGGCTAAGTTCTATTGTCTGCCAAAGACACATAAAAATGTGAGCCCCCCCGGTAGACCCATAGTAGCAGCACAGAATTATTTTCTCCATAATATGGGAATTTTTTTTACATTTTTATCTTTTGAACTATATAGTTAAGTTAAATTCTTATATTAAGACACTTTCCATTTTCTGGATAAAATAAAGAATGTTAAACGTGATGAAGAATATTACTGGATAGTTATAGATGTAAAAAGTCTCTACACAAGTGTTACCCATGAGTTGGGCATGGAAGCTGTTAGATTTTTTTTCTAGGTGATAGCCCTGTTAGTAATTATATGATGGAATTATTATATGTTTGTTTGAGGAATAATTTTTATGTTTAATAAGCGTATTTACCAACCTGTTCATGGGCTTTTTTGAAGTTGAGGTTTTGTATAGATTGAATTTGATGGCTTACAGATAGGAAAAACAGTTAACTATCTAGATGTCACTTTGACTATTAGGAACAATAATATAGTAACTAATATACACAGAAAGGGAATTAGAGATTATAATATTTTGGATAGTTGCCATCCACCACATACTTTGAAGGCACTACCTTATAATGAATTATTGAGAGTTAGCAGGCTATGTAATGATGAAATGGATCTAGAAATGGAAATAATAAAAGCCTGTATTAACTTCAAGCAAAGTGGGTATGATGAAAATGTTATTTTAGATGCCCTTCATAATAGGCCTTTAGTAAATAAGATAAATAATAGAGAATTTAATACTGTGCAGGAGTGTAGAAAAGTTTATTTTGTTACTATATGTAACAAGTGAGGATTATTGATGTTATTAGATATTATTGGCCCTATTTAATTGATATGGAAGGGGTAAAAAATCTTTGTAGAACTGTAAATATCTCTTAAGTGAAGTAGAAATATTAAAGACATGGTGGCACACAGTGGATTTGTTTCATCTGGTGAAAAATTAAACCTATAGATTGGTGAATGTGACACCTTCCCCTGTGGATATATCATCTCAAAGTGTCAGATCCTATGAATCAATATATTTTATTTTTTACCCAAGATTCATAAGGACCCTTGTAACCCACTAGGCAGACAGATTGTATCGGGTAGAGGTTCCCTCACTGAGCCCCTCTCACAATTCCTCACCAAATTTCTGCAGCCACTACTGAAATGGGTCTGCTCAAGAATCAAGGACACCACTGAGTTTCTACAGATCATTTCTGAAAAACAATTGGAACAAGGATGGTTATTAAGTACACTTGATGTCAGTGGACTTTACACCAATATACCATATGAGGCTAGTTTGGAAGCCATAGAATACTGGCTATACAAATCAGATCTCTATCAACCTGGTTTCAGCACCTTTCTGATATGCCTCACTGAACATGTCCTTACCAAAAATGTCTTTTTCTACCAGGAACAATGTTATTGGCAAACTAAAGGAACAATGATGGGGGCTTCCTTTGCTCCCATTTATGGAGATCTTTTTATGGCTTATGTTGAAGAATATCTGATTCATGGCAATGCACATAATATTTACCTTGTGGAAGTGGACATTTGGAGGTTTTTGGATGATTGCCGGATGGTATGGAGATCGGATGTGGATAATTTGTTGGAATTTGTGGGCTATCTGAATGAAAATAAATGGGGGCTACAATTCATGGTGAATTATAATTTGGAACAAATAACATATCTTGATGTCCTGATAACCAGAAATACCGATCATACCTTACGAACAGAGGTATTTTGAAAATATCCACAGTATAATTCCCTTCTCCATGCATCCAGCTTTCATCCACCTCATATAGCTAGGAACATCCCAAAGTCACAGTTCATAAGAATGAGATGGATTTGTTCACAACAATCTACTTATGAACACTTTAAGAAAGATCTAACTAATAGATTTCGTGATAGAGGCTATAAAATGGGACATGTTTTGAGTGCCAGTAACTGGGCCACAACATTAAATAGGGGTGATCTTTTGAAATATAAAGTAAAACAAGAAACTAACAATTCTGATATCTGGTTAGTTACTACATATGGAAGAAATATGGATACATTCATGAATAGTGTACAAAGGCACTGGAACATCTTGCTGGCCAACAATTTCTCCAGGAGAAATGTCAGTTTTTATTTCATAGAGGCAAAAATTTGGGTTCCTATCTAAGTCATTATAAACGAGGGCCCAGAAGCTCTATACATACTAGTATACAAACAACCTTAATGGGGGATACTCTTGTCAGGTGTTCTTCCTGTGGTCATTGTAGCCATTGTAATAGAATTATGAAGTCAAAACAATTCACAAGCCAAAATTCTGGAAATGTTTTTGATGTCACATTTTTTGCCATCTGCAGTAGCGATTGGGTGATCTATTTGGATACATGCAGTTGTTCCGCATTCTATGTGGGTCATACATCAAGACCACTGAGAATAAGAATATCCGAACATATCAGTGATATGAGGATTAGGAAGTCTAGTAGTGCACTATACAAACATTCCCTAATGCATCCTACAGCTGTTTTCAGATTCATGGTAATAGATAAAATTGGGGGCAATAGAATAAATAAAGCTGGTTGACATACTATTTTTGATGCCAAAGAAAAGAAGTGGATAATTAAATTGGGTTGACTTTTCCCACCAGGTCTTGATGAACATTTGTAATTTGACCAGTCTGTTTTTTGTGGTAAAAGAAATTTGTTGTTTGTACCTTTTCAACACTAAGGAAATTTAGCCAAAACCAGTTTCTTTTTTTCTTTTGCTGACATGCAATAAAATATTGATTTTGGTTTCAGTATCACAGTTTGCTGGCATATCTTGCAAACTTCATGACATGGTGCCCTGCCATAAACAAACTCTACAACAGAAGAAATAAACTGTTGCAAAAAAGGGTATAATCCCATGATTGGAGGAACTCCCTGGTCAGCCTCTGTAAGAAGCTGAGATCCCTCATAAAATCCTCCAAAGCTAGTTACGAAAACAAAATCGCCACTGATTCTAAAGACAGCCACAAAGCATTCTATAGCTATGTCAAGAATCTCAATGGCAACACTCAAATCTGCTCTGAGTTACAGCACAATGGCACTAAATATACAGAACCAACTGATATTGCCAACATCCTGGCAGGTTCAGTGCAAATTTTACCCCCCTCTCACCCTCTAAAGGGCCCATCTCTATACCGGAAGAATGCAAAGTTCCTGTAATCATGGCTGCACAGGTAAAAACCACACTCTTAAAAGCCAAGAACACAGCATCCATGGGACCTGACAAGATCCCAGGCTGCGTTCTACATGAACTACAGAATGAACTGGCACGCCACCTAAGTACCATGTTCAATCATAGCCTTATCTCAGGCTTTTTGCCCACTGAATGGCACACAGTGATGGTCATCCCACTCCACAAAGGGGGAGCCACAATGGACCCCGGGAACTACTGCCTCATTAGCCTGACGAGCCTGGTCTGCAAGGCTATGGAATGTATCATCATGGAACTTATTAACAATGACATTGGTAATCTCCAAACTCTGAACCCCACCCAGTTTGGGTTTTAAAAGGCAGATCATGTCTCCTAAACCTGATAGACTTCTTTGAAGCAGTTACCAAAGCCGTAGATGAGGGTAAGGTGGCTTACACAGCCTATGTAGATCTCACCAAGGCTTCTGACATCATCCCCCACTCTGGAATTATAGATAAACTCACTAAACTAAGTATAAATCCCTATGTCACAAGATGGGTTGCCAGCTGGCTCACTGACAGAGAATCCACACTGTGAAAGTAGCAGACTCCTAATCCGACTTCAGACCAGTGACAAGTGGAGTACCACAGGGTTCAGTCCTGGGTCCTCTCCTGTTTGGTATCTACTTCTCTGAAGTACAGGCTAACACAGAAGGTCTTTGGCTAATGAAGTTCGCAGATGACTGCACACTAGGAGCCATAATCGAAACTCCTAATGATGTAGACATCCTACAAAAGGGCCTCACTGAGACAGATGCCAGGTGTCAAAGCCATGACCTCAAGCTCAATGCCAAAAAGTGCATTGTCATCCCTTTTGGTAAAAACTCTGTACCCATGAACTACCACATAGGCGGTAGTCTACTTACCACCGAAGTATGATGAGACCTTGGGGCACAGGTGGACAGTAGTCTCTCCTTTGATAATCACATCGCCACAGTAGTCAGGAAATCCTTCTACGTGGCACACCTCATCACAAAAGGTTTCTCATCCAGGAAAAAAGAGGTCATTGTTCCCCTCTACTCTTCACTCATTAGACCTATTATACCCATTATAGAATACAGTTCCCCTTTTGGTATGTACCTCACAAGACATCTGCAACCGGAAAGGCCACAGAAATACCTCACAAAGAGGATTACCAGCCTCAAACAGATGCCCTACGAAGACCGTCTCAAAAAACTCCAGCTTTACTCCATCACATATTGCCTACTCAGAGGCGATCTCTGCCTAACATACAAAGCTGTGTCAAACCTAGAGCTGTTGGACATACTCCACTTAGAAATCCCCAATCCCGCCGAGTTACACACTCTAGGGACCTAAACCTTGTCACAACAATAAACATAATATGCTGGAGGGATAGATTCCTGTCCCAGAGACTTCCCATACTCTGGAACAAAACTACCTATCTATAGCAAACAAAGCTCCTCATTAGCACTCTTTAAGAAAAATCTTGATGATTGGATGGGAGATAGGAAATTCATCCCGGTATCACTTCTGTGGTTCTGCTCAACAGGGGCACAGGAAAATAATTTTCTTGGGTGGCGAAAGCCAGGGTATCTTTTTGGCTAGGCTTAGGCCTTAGGGCCAATAGCCTAGTACCTACCTATGAAGGTTTTAAATGGTTGATTATTTGAATGAATATACTTGCATATTTATATATTTATACCTATGTGGTTATGGCCTTTTTTAAAGTTTTTTAAAGAAATTATTAATCAAATATCTACTTTGGTAACATATATTGTTGGGGATATTACCATTAGTCTCACAGGGTACTGAATTAGGATGGTATCGAGAGGATTTATAATTATTCCATTTGGGTGCTTGTGTTTTTAAAAGTTATAAGTGGTAATGCTGCATTTTGATTTGTTAATTGATTGTGTGAATATGGGTGACCATATACAAGGCCATATTGTATGGTATGAATTTATTCTGATGAAGACCTAATGGATGAAAGAGCTCAATATTTGGTCAAATAAAAAGTTAAAAATAAGCGGTGGGGGACACAGCTCCTGGTTTCTTGATTTTCCTTGACTTTATTATTTCAATTGTTGGTGCTGTGTTTACAGCTTTCTAAGTTTATAATATCAGTATTTAAAATATATCCCTATTTTTGGGCCTTTGCCCTGCCCCATAATTTTAGACTTTGTCCAGATTTCTTGTGCTAAGAGTTTGACAAGTACTAATTCCTCTTTGGTCAAACTGGTCCACAAATCACTCACATTCTCCTTAAGACTGAAACTGGAAGCATCTCCCAGTACTTTTTTTATCCATAGATTATGCCATGGTCAATCTACTGAAACTGAGTGATGATCTGGCTAAAGTAAAAAAAAAAAACACCTTCTATCTTAACCCCACTGTTTTTGTTGAATTCTTTATTGCCAAATTCTATGCATATGTAAATAGCTACCCCCTCATATGTAGATACTTTGCCAGATTTAAAAATAAACCCCTATGGTGGAACCCTTGTATAAGCAGGTTCTATAACAAATTAAAACAACACATTTCATTCAAAAATACATTTTACTTTCAAGATGCCAATAAAGCTCTTGTTAAACATAACAAGAAACTCTGGACTTTGATGAAATCAGTCAAAGCCAAATATGAGGTTAAAAAAGTCACCCAAGCAAAGGATAACCACAAAGCCTTCATTAGTTATGTCATAAACCTCAGAAACAATGCCCAGCACTGCACAGAGCTAATAGTGAAGGATATCACCTATTAAGGCCCAGAGGATATAGCCAGAGCCGAATCATGGTCAAGTGGGGCCCTAGACAGGGCAATGGTACATTCCACCCCCCCAGCCATTCCATTGTTACATTATTTGGCTATTTATCCCCAGTTACCATAAACACTGTTCATACCTGTCAGTGTGCATAGTATTTTCCTTTTTATTTTTACAATTAAACATATTTAAAATTTTATTTCAAATTTTATAGCACAGATATTGATAGACATTTGCTAAACCAAACAGTACAATCTCACAATGAGAGTAGACTTGGCATAAACAATAAGATTATCTGCCCTTGAAACTCTCATTAATTGAAATGGCATTAAACCCCACATTCAAAGAAAATGCATCTGGTCAGTGGCAGATTAAGTTTACATCTGGGATGTTTTCAAACCATAAGTCCCTTGCACACATTTTATTGGACCATGCATACATCCATGCATTCCTTGATGTACCATTCTGATTGCATTAAATTCATAGCTCTCAACCTCTGGTAACAAAAATCTCGACAAAGCCAAAAATAATAGGGGGACAAAGCCCCCCACAAAATAGGGGCAATTTTTAAATATCTTACAAGCATAGAAAGTTGATAGAATGCAAGGTCTTATGTTACCATATTACTGAAGGATATGAAACTCAAATGCCTGTCATTATATAATAACTTCAATAATCACTTCTTCACCATAAAAATCCAGAAAACCACAAATATTATGAAAAACAGACCAAAAGTATGAGGCAAAGATCCGGACATTCTGTGAAAATCTGGACAGTTGAGAGGGATGGTTAAATTATATTCCTTGTATAATACAGCACCATTTTTTAAAGTGTGTTTTAAATTTATAGGTTTGAATATTTTTCCAGGATGCAATAAAACAAAATGTATGAACCAATAAGGACAAAACTACCCACTACAGAACATTTCAACCACAAAGGACCGCTCAAACTTTTATCATTGTAATCCACCAATATATATCATATCAGTCAATGTACAAAATCTCTGCAGAAGTAAAAGCCATCTGAATAATTCCACATTAAAGAGATCTATGACTAATGAAGAGGTTGTTGCGGGCAAACAACTTTACATTTTGTAATTTCATGCACAAATTCAGTGCCAGTTGCCCTTAAAGAATAAACTGCCCATGTTACATTTAAAAACAATTGGTAAGCTGGTAATATTACAATAGGGAATAGCTGTAAAGCCGGCAAAAGGTTCATAGTTAATATGCTGCAACCACCAATGGCCCTAAAAATTCTAGACAGCTGAAAAGCAGGGTGGCTGGCCATAAATAATCCACAATGTCATGGACATGATTGTCAATAGCCATTTTTTATTACCTGCAATATCTTTGGTTATACAACCTCAGAATTTGGGGTTAATGCCTTGTGGCCACTGATCAATATGGAGTTATACTGTGCAGTCTTTTACTTGTATTAGCAAGATTATTTTTAGGCCAAATGATGTATTTTGTTATAATACTGAGGGGGTTATTTATGTATTGAAGTGTAATTGTAATTTGTTTTATGTGGCGGAGACTAAAAGGGCATTTAGACTTAGGTTACAGGAACATTTAAGAGACATTGAGAATAATATAGTGGAATGCCCTTTGGCTATTCATTTTAATTTGTGTCATGGCATGGATAGTAGTCTTTTAAAAGCTAGTATTTTAGAAAAGGTCGGTGTTTTTCATAGGTGTGGACTAGGCTAATGGCCCTGTGGCCTTTACAAGCCTAGCCATAGAATTTCCCTGGCATATTGCCACCTGACCTTAGTTCCCAGTGCCTCTGAGTAGAGCCACTGGAGTTATCCCCGGGGAGAATTTTTTGTTTCCCATCCACTCATCAAGATTTCTCTTGAAGAGGGTCAGCAAGGTGCTCTGCTTGACATGAATGGGAAGTCCGTTCCATAGCATGGGTAGTCTCTGGGTTATGAACCTGTCCCTCCAGCATGTTCTGCTAATTGTGGTAATGAGGTTGAGGTCTCTGGAGCATGTGGTGCAGAGGGATTGGGATTTCTTTAGATGTAGCATTCCTAACAGAACTGGGTCAGACATGGCTTTGTAAGTCAAGCAGAGATCGCCTCTAAGTAGGCGATATGAGACAGAGAATAGTTGGAGTTTTTTGACTCTGTTCATATAGGACAAGTGTTTAAGGTCTAAGATCCCCTTTGTGAGGTACTTTTGTGGCCTCTCCAGTTGTTGCAGGTGTCTAGTGAGGTACATGCCAAATGGGGCATTGTACTTGATGAGTGGACTAATGAGGGAAGAGTAGAGGGAGACAATGACCTCTTTCTTCCTGGAAACCCTTAGTAATGAGATGTGCCACATAGAAGGGCTTTCTGACCACAGTGGCAATGTGGTGATCAAAAGAGAGGTTGCTGTCAACCTGTGTTCCCAGAGCTCTTACAACGCCTTCTGTGTTCAGTGGACTATCATCAATGTGGTAATTCATGGGAACCAGGTTTTTCCCAAAGGGGGTGATGACACATTTTTTTGGCATTGAGTTTAAGGCCATGGTACTGACACCTGTCTTTGGTCTCAGTGAGGCCATTCTGCAGGATGACAGCATCACTTTGAGAGCTAATAATAGCTCCCAAATTGCAATTGTCTATGAACTATGCCAGCCAGAGTCCCTTTGTGTTAGCCTGGACTTCAGAGAAGTAGATATCAAACAGGAGAGGACCCAGGACCGAACCCTGTGGGACATGCTAGTCGGCAGTCTGACTTGGAGTCAGTTACTTTCACACTGTAGGTTCTATTTGTGAGCCAGTTTGCAACCCGCCTAGTGATATAGGGGTTTATGCCTAGCTTAGAGAGTTTTTCTATGATTCCTGAGTGGGGAATGGTATCAAAAGCCTTGGCCAGATCAAGGTAGGCTGTATGAACCAACTTGCCTTCATCCTTTGCTCTGGTGACTGACTCAAAGAAGTCAAAGTTTAGCAGGCATGATCAACCCTTCAAAAAACCAAACTGTGTTGGATCCAGAGTTTGGAGATTCCCTATATCCTTGTTTATTAGGTCCATGATGATGCGTTCCATAGCTTTGCATATCAGGCTCACCAGCCTAATAGGGCAATAGTTCCCAGGGTCTGTAGTCACTCCTCCTTTGTGGAGAGGGATGACTGTAGCAGTGCGCCAATTGGTAGGGACAAAGCCTGAGGTGAGGCTGCGACTGAACAGGGCACACAGGTGAGGTGCCAGTTCTCTCCGTGGTTCATGTAGAACACAGCCAGGGATATTGTCAGGTCCCATAGAAGCTGTATTCTTGGCCTTGGACAGTGCTGTTTTAACCTGTGCAGCAGTAACACTGGGTGCCTGGCAATCTACTGGTATTGTGATAGTCCTTTGGGGGGGGGGTAAACTTGGTACTGAATCTGTCGGCCAGTATACTGGCAATATCTGTTGGCTTAGGGGGGAGAGAGGGGTAAAGTTGGCACTGAATCTGTCGGACAGTATACTGGCAATATGTGATAGTCCTTTGGGGGGGGTAAACTTGGTACTGAATCTGTCGGCCAGCATACTGGCAATATCTGTTGGCTTAGGGGGGAGAGAGGGGTAAAGTTGGCACTGAATCTGTCAGACAGTATACTGGCAATATCTGTTGGCTCAATATAAGAGGTACCATTGTGCAGTAGCTCAGAGGAAATCTGGATATTGCCGTGGAGATTCTATACATAACTATAGAAGACTTGTGGTTGTCTTTACTATCTGCTGCAATTCTGTTTTCATAGCTAACTTCAGAGGACTTGATGATGGATCTCAACTTTTTGTTGAGGCTGATAAGGGAGTTTTTCCTGTCTTGGGACTTCACCTTATTCCACATCAGTTTTCTCCTTCTGTTGTAGAGTTTGTTTATGGCAGGGGACTACCAGATTGGCTTCCTTTTTTTGGAGGAGAGCGTTTTGGTTCTATTGGGTATGGCAAGATCCATGCATTTGTGTACCTGTTCGTACAGTACATTGGTGTATGATTTGGCTGTCATACAACTATTCTCCATTTGCATGGGTGCCATGAAGTTAGCCACCTCTGTTTTTAGGAGCCCAAAGTTAGCTTTGGAGAAGTTTTTCATGGTGGTTACCTTTGCAGGGGGGTGGAGGTGGGATGTGGATATCCAAGGTGATTAGTTTGTGGTTGGATCTAACCAGGGAGGAGCTGACTACTGGTATAGAGCAGCAGTCGCCCATGTTAGTACTGACCAGTTCAAGGATGTTTCTACCTCTAGTGTGGGTAAGAACAAGTTGGTCCAGGGCAGTGGAATTAATGAACTCCAGGAAATGTTGGACACGTTTTCCCAGTTAATAGAGGGGTAGTTGAAGTCGCCTAGTAAGAGAGTGTTAGGTTGGACCCTAATATTCTCCAGGGTGCTTAGGAACGTGGAGTGTGAGTCTTGCAACATAGTTGTGGACCTATAGCAGGCTACGACCTGAATCGCTGTCTTACCCAATGTTAGCAGCACCTGGATTATCTCTGATGTGTTATGTTGGGCTACCAGTCTGGAGGAGTGCGCATCCTTTATGAATATGGAAACACCACCGCCTTTGGAGCTTTGGTCCAAGTTCTGAGGCGGAAAGATGTGGAATGAGTTATAGTCTGGTAGTGCAGGGGTGTTTTCTGCTGCCTTGAACCAGGTCTCTCTTACAGCATAAATGTTGATGTTCTCCATTTTTAGGAGTGCTTCATGTGAGTGCATTTTGAGATTTAGACTTCTAGCATTGAGCAGCATGACCCTCAGATTGCATTTGTTTGTAGCTGTTACAGTGGTAATTTGGTCTTTGGAACACTGCCTAAAAAGGCACTATAGGGGGTGGCAAGAGCCTTGCCAGTATCTGGAATCCCAGAAGTGACAGATGCATGCCATCTCTGGCAAAGCATCGAGGTCTGTCAATCATGTCATCCCAGGCAGACAGATACTGGATCCCCTTAGAATGACACCAGAAACTTAGCCAATTGTTGAAATCAATAATTTTCTGCTTGTACTGTGGTATCATTCTGGGTTATGGTAGGATGCTGCTCAGGGCTAAGGTCATACCCACCTGGGCTACATAATCCGAGAGCTCCTCCATGTCTCTTTTCATGTAGTCCAGGGAGGTACGTCTGAGATCATTCACACTCACATGTACAATGACAGAGTCATATTTGTACCTGTTGTTGTGGGAACTGAATGCGTGCGTTATGTGATGGACCCTGGCACCTGACAGACAGCTGACTGTTACTTTCTCCTTATTCAACCTAGTGAATGGGACATCAGTGTGCCTCACTATCGAGTAACCTATGACTAGTGTGTTGGGCATGCTGTTTTGCCTTAGGGGCTTTGGTTGAGTGGCACACTGTTTAGGAGAGTTATTTGTCTCATGATTAGTGTTGTGTCATGGTGGATGAGTGCGTTTCTGCCTTGGAGGTCTCTCCTGCTTGGGTAGATTTTTATTGACAGCCTCTGTGAAAGTGGGTGTGTGGTTTGTGTTTTTATTTGAAGGTGGTGCTGGTGTGTGTTCTGGAGGGCTATGTGTTCCATGTGATGTGGTGCAAGTGTTGACCTTCTCCTCTTGACCAGCTATTCTAGTCTTGGCTGGAGAGTGCGTAGCTTCTAATTTGGATATATATATGTGCATATCTCGCAAGTCTGAGTGTTTGAAGGTAAGAGGAGAGGGTTGTCAGTGTACATGAGGTAGTTGCTACATTGCCTCAGGATGCCCAAGTTTACCAGGCTAATAGGAAAAAGCACAGGTAACTGGCCTTTAGACATGCCTAGAGGGGTGGGGATTGATAATAAGTACTGGATCTGTTTCCTTGTAGAACGTTTAGTGCTGGTAGCACTTTTGTGTGCTCCAATAATTGCTACAAGAAGTCTGGTAAAGTGATAGACTAATAAGCTAGTATAAGTGCAGGAGAGGAGAGAACTAGTAGATCTAAAGGGCAAATTGAAAAGCAGACTTTGGCACCCCTCAGGAGCTAACAAACAGTCCTGGATACATTAAATCTGTATCTGGACTAGACTAGTTACAAGAAAGGGGGGAAACAAGCGCAAACACGGGCTTTTAAACCAGAAAGTTGAAAGCGAGAGTAAAGACTGCCCAAACGGCCAATAAACCACAATTTCTGGGACAGAAACCACTCCTCTTCTGGTAGATAGGCTACTTAGTGCTTACCACTCCCACTGATAAGCTAGAAGGCTTCCCTCCAACACAGAAAGGCTTGGGGGTCTCCGAAGCTTACAAACAGTCCTGGATACAGCAAATCTGTATCTGGACTAGACTAGTTATAGGAAAGTCAGGAAACAAGTTTAGATTTTTTTTTTCTTTTTAGCAAAGTGGAAAAGGAGAAAGCAAGAAGAGAAGATAATTCAATGTTAAGAACCTAAGTGGATTGGCCTTCTCAAATGTTCTCTCTGTATTAGGTCGAATGAGCTAATGACACTAGACTGGGAGGAAGGTCCCAGATCAAATTTACATGAATTTGAAGTCAACTGCTTTACAAAGAAGCAGTTTTTATTTTGAAATATGGAATTTTGACGCCCAAGGCTTGAATGTTGATTTTAATTGGAAATTGTTATTGTAATTAGATGCAAGATTTTATTGGATTATCGTTTAATAGTATTCATAGGTAAGTACTAGGCTATCTGCCCAAGGGCATCTATAAACTGAGCCAGAGTGTGTCGGCTTTTGCTGCCCTATTGATTAATTAACTGATCCTCTGTCAAGCAGAGCCAATGAAGTGATCCCAGGGGTATATTTTCTGCTACCCATCCACTCGTCAAGGTTTCTTTTGAAGAGTGTTAGTGAGGGGCTCTGCCTGATGTAGTTTGGAATTTTGTTCCAAAGCATGGGGAGTCTCTGTGACAGGAATCTATCCATCCAGCATGTAATATTTATTGTTGTGGTGAGGTTTAGCTCACTAGAGCATGTGGCTCGCAGTGACTTGGATTTCTTTAGGTGGAGCATGTCCATCAATTCTGAGTTGGTCATGGCTTTGTAAGTCAGGCAGAGATCACCTCAGAGTAAGTGATATACCACTGAGTACAGCCGGAGTTTTTTCAGTCGGGCTGCATAGGACATATGTTTGAGGCCAGTAATCCTCTTGGTGAGGTACTTTTGTGGTCTTTCCAGCTGTTGGAAGTGTCTTGTGAGGTACATCCCAAATGGGGCATTGTGCTCTATGATGGGTCTAATGAGTGACGAGTAGAGGGGCACTATAACCTCTTTATTTCTAGATGCAAACCCTTTAGTAATTAGATGGACCACATAGAAGGAATTCCTAACTACTTTGGCAATATAATTGTCAAAGGAGAGATTACTATCTACCTGATAATAATCTATTAATTAATGTTCTGTAGTAGTTTGTATATAAGTGGATTTTGTTGAATGTTGAATTAACTCTTTAAAGGCTAGAAGCCAAGGCGCTAGAGTGTTATTTTTTTTTGTTTTAATAAACAGTTTGGATACGTTGACTTTGTGGTTATTAATCATAGTTAATATGCATCTCATCCTAAAGAGGGCACACTCAGGACTGCAGCACTCCCACCCCTCCTTAAAGAAGGCACTACAATATTAGCAGTCCATGTACATGGTGTGGGAGTAGAACCCATGACGTTCTGCACCAAAGGAAAGTATGCTAGCTGTTTTGCTACGAACACTGCTTTTTAAAATTATAGCACAAAAACTGATGATTGCCACTTGCTAAACAAAACAGTTACACATTGAAAACAAACTTAGCATGAGCAACAGTAAATTTTTTTTATCTAGAAACTCCACATTCCTTGAAAATGGACAGAAAGTCAACATTCCTTGAAAATGCCGAGAAGCTCAACAGTCTGTGAAAATGCAGAGAAGCTCAACAGGCTTTAAAAATGCAGAGAAGCTCAACAGTCTTTGAAAATGAAGAGAAGTGCAACAGTATTTGAAATGGCAGTTGGTGTAGAAGATTCAGTCTCTAGGGTCCTGTATTGAAAGTGCAGGATTTGAGCCTGAAGGAATTAACCAACCTGCCATCCCCATCTGGGGAATTTTACACAAACACTCACATACACTGTTCATCCTTCATTCTCCACATTCATTTATCTGGAATAATAATCATGCTCAAAGATCCATTAGTTTGGAACACATACTGTTCTACCTACTGTTCTCTGCATTCATCTGGAATAGCATTCTCTGTTTCAGTTTGGATGTGCATGCATCAACCTAAAGACACATGTACAGATGCTAATATAGATGCACTCTGTATGCATCTTTAAAGAAGAAATATAACACATGCAGAGTGCATTCTTAAAGAAATGTATGTTTTTTGTGGCAGCCTCCAGCCAGTGGGCCCTAAACAACTGCCTACGTCATCTAGTGCTAGATCCAGATCCTGATATAGCCAATATAAAGGCAAACACACTTAGTTCAAACTTCTTAAAACATCAAATTTAGAAAAAACAGCAACAGTACCACAGCAAGGGAATTTATTAGAATAAAACTATAATAAAATACATCATAAATCCACAATACAAAGGTTAGCGCTTTCAGGGATATACCCCTTCATCCAACAACTGTTAAAAATCCCACAATCCCTTAAATACTATAAAACAGTCACATGATATTTCAAAAAATACTATAATTACTATTAAAGTAAAACACAATAACAAATACATCTACACATATACATCTGTAAAAACATTTACTATAAATGCCACAATATACATATTTCCAACAAGATAATAAATATGTATGTCATGTGTGGAAAAAATGTAATTGTAAATAAATATATAAAAATGTATATAACTATATAAAAATGCATAAATGCGCATATATATATATATATATATATATATATATATATATATATATAAAAGACCTGTGGATATTGTATGTATAGGAAGGATGCTTACATATAAACTGCTATGCAAAAAGCATGTCGTGTAGACACGTGTGTATATGTATTCACCCAACATAGTGCACAATAAAATAATATAATACAGTATTATATCATTGTGTCACAATGTATAGAATAAACAAACTAATACATATAATTTATGTAGCATTGAGAGTGATCAATGCTTCAATGGTCGAGCTTTTAAAATAGGTTTAAGGGACACCATTTGATTCAAACCTGGGGGTTTGTCTGCATTAAAGCATATAATCCATCTCTGTTCAGCCGCTTCTTTGTCATTCGATAGATTGCCCCATCTCTGTTTCTCTGACAGAATCTGTAAAACTAGGAACTTGTAGTTATGTTCAGGTCCTGTGCTCATAGTGTGAATAGCAACAGCACTACTTTCTTTACGTTTTTTAATATCTCTATAATGTTCAAGGATTCTATCCTTCAAACGTCTATTAGTCTTGCCTATATAGAAGCTGAAACATATTACACAATAGGCAAAATTAACCACATTTGATGTGGTGCAGTCAGCATAGAGATTGTTACTATAGCTGAACTTCCTCAAAGGATGCGAGAAAGTCCTACCATTGTGGATGTGCTTACAGGCTGCACAATCCCTGCACATGTATGCACCCAATCTATCAGATCTATTAATAGTGTTAATAGTAGCACTACTATAACACAATGCACATCTCAGTGTTCTATTATTCCTGAAGGTAAAGCTGTGCCTATTCCCAATGATGCCTTGTAGACTGTCAACCGTAGAGAGAATACCCCAATTTTTAGTGACAACGTCACATACTACATTTATATTGCTTGCAAATGTTAGTGGCATCCTTAGTGTATTATCCATGCCTCTATGTCCCTGTGTGACCATATCATGGTCAACATTGTGACCATTCAGTCCACCTACCATACATGTGTCAAAATAGGGTCTGCATCTTCCCGTCCTGTTTCTCCAACCATCTGAGATACATCTATAGTTTTCGCATCATAGCCCCTGTCTAGAAACTCTAATTTAAGCCGGTGTAATGCTTTCTGTAGTTCATCATCGTCATTAAATAGTCGCATGATCCTATAGACCTGTCCTTTAATGATGTTGGCCTTCGTATGGTTAGGGTGCATACTAATAGTATGTAAGAATGTATTTTTCCTAACCAGTTTCCTAAATAGGCTAGTTTTAATATGGTTAAGATCATCTCTCCTCACTTTAGTGTCCAAAAAATCAATTTCACTGGTGGAATACTTAGAAGTAAATCTAAGAAATTGAGTGGTGGTATTCAGATAGGTGAAGAATGCATTTAGCTCTGCCTCTGAACCACTCCACAGCAGAAAAATATCATCCACAAACCTGACGTTCCAGTCAATGTATTTACCATAGACACTGTTGGTCAATACATATGTGCGTTCCCATTGAACCAAAGAAAGGTTGGCATAGCTATTGGCACAAGCCGTGCCCATAGCCACCCCTACCTTCTGTAGGGATTTCTGATGTTGAAACAAAAAAACGTCATTAGTCAGCACTATATCCAGTAGGGCACAAATGAGGTCACCTTTGTTCTTACTGAACTCATACTCTCAATCCCTCATTCAGTCGGGATTACAGTAAACAATGATTCTATAGCCATCATTGCTAAAAAACAGCAGTGATCTATATCATTCTCTGCCCATTTCATCTTAAGGGTTTCAAGAAATGCCTTGGAATCTCTTAACACACTCTCACAATTAACTAGAAGTGGATGTAAATTCTTTTCAATAAAAATAGATAGTGGTTCTGTAACCCATCCCTTACCTGAGACTATGGGGGACGCATAGGTGGTACTAACAGATTCTTATGTACCTTGGGTAATCCATATATCTCAGGAATGATGGGATTGCTGACTGAAAAATACACAAACTCTTCATTAATCATGCCAGTAATTAACAGATCAAATATCAAAAAAGAAACCTTATCAATGACACTTCTCACAATATTGTTAGATATAGTCTGGTAGGTGGAATCATCATTCAATAGTCACAACATTTGTTCTACATATAATTGATTATCCATCACAACAATCCCACCTCCCTTGTCCACTGGTCTTATCTCAATAGAATGCATGCGTTTTAGTTCCATCATAGCATTGTATTCATCTCTACTTAAATTGTGAAATACATGAGAGTTGTGATTATTACTAACATCCAGCATTTCCCTCAATTGTTTATCACATACATAAATAAAGGTATCTATGACTGCATGATTCGGTGGTATAAATGTACTAGGTTTTTTAAAAGTGTTCACAGTCATTAGAGAACTGTTACTAAAAATAATGTTCAGCGTCAAGGTCCGGCCAAAAAGTTTGAGGTCTTTAATTACTTCTGTTATATCAGCCTTCCTTGCTAAGCCCTTTAAAGTCTCACCTGGTTATCTGTCAGAGAGTGGGATGAGAAGTTAAAGATTAAACTTTCCTGAACCTTTTCCTGTCCTGCCCCTCTGCACTTAGCAGTCTCCGCTGACTGCTATTTATCGAGCATCCTCTGATGGGCAGGTGATCCTGCAGTAAAAAACGGTGCACGTTGTCCACTGGACAAAGTTCATGAGACGAACCATTAGGAAGTGCCTGCAGGTTTCTTGTATCTTTAGATTTAACTACTTCGGTATTACTGCTGTCAGGTAGCAATTTATTCACTTTAAAACTAGCTACTGGTCTTGTGGAACCTTCTGTAATGCTAGCGTAGCTGTTAGTTACATCACTACTTCCAACATGTAATGAATCAGTCAAAGTGGGTGTGTCTCCCAAACCTTCATTTAAAATAACATTGTTGTGATGTTGAACATGTAGAGGTTCTGACAGGACCGCTCAAGCTGTCTGTCTAGTCTCACTCCTAGGGGGAGGTTCCCTCGCCCAAGAGAACACGTTACCCCGTTGGAAATCATTGAAATCCCTATTCAATTTACGAGTTTTGACTACTGAAAGTCTTTTCTCATAGTTCAGTATATTTTCATGTAAAGTTTCAAGCTTAGTGCCTACTAATTGCGCAGGATAGTTGTCAACGATATTACCATAGATGGTATTAATATATTTAGCTAGTTCATCTTCTTGTGGGCGATAAAATTCAGTTAATAGGTGCAGATACTTAACTGCATTCTAAATTGATAACCTGCCAGTGCCTTAAAAGTTCTGGATATGTTTTCCCATACCTGGGCATGGTTAACACACGTAGCCCTCTGGGAACAAGATTTTGCTGTAGACATGCCTCAAGATAGAAGCGTTGCCACTGAAGTCATTTAAACTTGTAGAACTTATTCTCCAGGTCTCTGTAAACGGTGTTAAAATCATTAAACTGTTCAAAGTTGTTGTCATTAGCTGCATCCGATATTCTTTACCCTACATTCAATAGGAGATTCACATTTGTTGACAGAAGCCCATTCAGGCGTTCTGTGGAAGAAGTCTTAAACTCATTATTCAAGTTTGCATCGCTGTTCAGCTGAGTTGCAATGGTCACAATATTCCCTTCTGCCATGTTACGTTAGAGAGGAGAAAAGAGTGTAAATAAAAGCAGGGAATCCTCTCAATGCACTTCTCACTGCATTTCTTTATATCTACAGGTATGGTGTACAGATCCGGGGTATAATCATTACATTGTTCTCATCTCTCATCAAGTCAAACATTGAATATAATGCCCTATTTGGTATACACCTGTCCAAAGACTTGTCACAGCTTGAGCAACCACATTGCTTTCTCAATATATAAACAAAGGGCCTAAAATCACAAAAAGTATGCAGAGTGTCTCAAAGCCTTGTCCATCTATTCAGTAGTCTACTAAGAGGTGACCTCTGCCTCTCATATAAAGCTTCATCAAACGCTAATCTATTTGACCTATTATAAAAGTCCAATGGTAATGTGAACACTCACTCAATGGATCTCAGTCTCTTTTGCAACATAAATAAAAGGGTCTATATTAAATGATGAAACCTCACTTACGTGAATCCCGAAAGGCCAGCACATAAACAGCATACCACATGAACACCGAACATCCTTAAGCACGAAATTCAAAATACCGAATCTCCATAGTTGTCTACACCATGTTTAGTGAGGTAAAACATCAGTAGGAGATTCCCTTATCCGGTATAGCTCCCTAACGTAAATGTACAATAGTTACTGACCTTAGGGTTAGGGTGCGGGTTAAGGTAAGTGCATATATAGTAATACATTCATATTTATTTTGTTTGGGTAGGCAGTAAGTAGCGGGCGGTGGAGTTGGCCAACTATGACAATTCAATATTTTGAATTTTGCGCTTAAGGACATTTTGGTCGTTCGGTGTTCTTGCAGTTCGCTGTGTATGTGTCAGCCTTTTGGGATTCGCCTAAGTGCGGTTTCGGCATTCTAATATAGATCCAAATAGAACATGTTAGAGGGACAGGTATGAGTCACAGAGAATACCTCTTCTATGGTACCGCTCCCTCTTCACATAAAGTGAAGTACTTCTCTTACTTTATTCAAATGTAGTTTGGACAAATGGATGGGAAACTCTAAATTCACACATGGTTTAGCACCCATATTTCCCATGAATATGTCAACAAGTAAATTTACCAACATTTCCTTATCTTGCTTGCCTCTGGGTTATTTGTACGTAAAATATAAGGGCTGAAACTACCATAGGAATGTTGCTCTAGGCTTCTTAAAATCCCACACAGATCAATAGCTTAGTAAGTATGTATAAACCTAGGAACCTGTTAACCTATGATGGTGGTTGCACCTTCCGGCACTGTGCAATGCGGGGTCTCTGCCCCATATCCTGATTGCTAAATATGTTACTTCCAAAATTACAGCAACTTGGAGGAAAGTAAAATACACAAATTCCAATGTCTCCAATTCAGTGTACTCTGCAAAAAACACTTAAATTTGGAGTGAATTTAGTGTAATGGATTGCCATAGTCTCCCAAGTGGCGGCAAGATAATCTGTAGTAAATTGGTCATGATTACCTCTATAACTCAAAATAAATCACAGAAAAAATAAAGTTAGGGAAGAAATGAATCTTTAGTGATATACATGACATATGTGAGATTAGAAGCAGAGTTGGTTCTTTTCACACTGTATAGTAGTAAGAAAACCTTTGCACATTCTAAATATTTGTACAGTTGTAGATATAAAGTGCTCCTGATATTATTTACAGGCAAGGAGAGTTGCAAAATTGATGCACTTTAATGGCATGTGAAAGTTTTCCCAATAAATTTGTAGACTTTAAAAATATAAAACATGGTTCATAGGGTCAAAGTCTCTTAACTAAGCTTATGCCCAAAGGTAACCATCAAGAATTTCAGCTGGATCACTCAGTACTGATGGAAGACTAAGAATTTTCCCATTAAGTAGAATGTCTCCACATATTCTCAGTGAAAATGTATGATTATACATCCAGACTGTTTTTAAAGGATGCTAGGGAAGTACTCTTCTTGATAGGATGATTGGGAAGGGTAACCTGTTCCAGAAATGGGGAGTTACATTGAGTTAGGTATCTACCACTTCATCAGGTGTTGTTGATTTGGTAATATAGGTTTTGGTCTATGGATTTGCTTTACTACTGACTTTATTCAAGTAAAGGAGTTCAAAGAGTGCATGGTCATTCACGTTAAGAAAGGCTAAACAGAGGTCACCCCTCAGATGTCTGTATGACACTAAATAAAGGAACAGGACTTTTAGTCTATCAGAATAGCTAAGGGTACAGAGACTTGAGATCATTTTGTGAGGGAATGGTGAAGTTTCCCAAGTTGGCTTAGTGAGGTACATGCCAGAGGGTGCATTATATTTAATGCTGGACATAAGAATGGATAAAGTGGGAGTATAACTTCTTTGGGTCTTGTGGAAATAAAATGAAGGATAAATCGTGTAATTTAGGAGGAGGAAAATCTGTTATCAACTTATCAACATATGCACCCAAGTCCCTGATGTCTGTGTCAAATGGTAAATAGCAGTGATGCTAGATTTACCAAAGGAAACTATGCTGCATTTCCTGATGTTGAGGGTAAGTGTTTATTTGATTAACCCCTTGCAGGAGAATTTGAATATCACAATAAGATTTCATAACCGTCCCCGACTTTTCAATCATGAGCTATCTTGGTCAGCTGTAGTCCCTTGAGAGTGGCTTTTATGTATATGCAAAAGAGTTAGGGATCCAGGACAGAGACCTGTGGGATGCTATGTGTGACTTTTTCTGTCTTGAGCAAATACCCTTAATAGTATAAGTTCTGTCAGACATCCAATTATCAATGCAGCAAATTATTTATGGGTTAAAGCTGAGTTAGCAGAGTTTGTCAATAATCTCAGCATGAGGCGGGGAATAGTATCAAAGGTCACAGCAAGGTCCAGATAAGTAGTGTGGACTGCACACCCCATTATGTATGGTCTCACTACCCCTTTTGAAAGAACTCAACTAGGCTGAGCAAGCATGATCTGCTTTTACAAATCCGAAATGGCGTGTATCCAGGAATATAAATTCACATATACCTTTATTTATTGGCTCAGCTATAATACATTCTACAGCATTGCAAATACTAATAGTTAGATTAATAGGACTGTAATTCCCAGGGTCAGTAGAAGGACCACCTTTAGGCAAGGGTACCACAACTGCCATTCCCCACACCTCAGGGATATAACTAGTGGAGAGACTTAGGTTGAAGAATTGATGGAACAGTTTTACAGTTCTTAACAGACAACCAGTGAATATTGTCACATCCCAGAGAAGTAGTGTTTTTAATTTTGGAAAGTGCCAAAAGAACTTGGTATAAACTGATCTTAGGATGGGGGAGTTGTGAGGGAGAGAAGAGGTAACCGTACAAAGGGTGGTTGGAGTGAAGTTGGAAGAGAATTTTCCTTTAAGAATATTAAAATGTTTGCAGGTCAAAGAAGGCAGTACCATCAGAAACAAGTTAAGTACAGAACTGTAGGTTAACTTTAAACTTCCTGATATATCTGAAGAAGGTCTTATGGTTGCCTTTTGAATTAATTAGAATCCCAGGTTTATAGCTAACCTTACATTTCCTAATGGTAATTTTGAGAGATTACTTATCAGATTTAAGCCCCTTTTGTAATGAGGAAGTGGAAAGTATCTGGGGTGGTGCAGGGACCAAATGGTCCTAGTCATTTTATTAATCCTTGGGCCAAAGAGGCAGCTGACACCCTAGCCTTGCCATCCTGTTAAGTGTTGTGCCAGTGTGTCTTACAATGAAATCACCAATTAGAAAGGTACTTCTAGGATGTGCTGCAGGCTTATAGGACCTTAAAGGTATTGGCTTGCAAAACAGGTGACTCCCAGTAACAGTAGGTGTGGGTGCAGACACACATACACACACACACACACACACACACACACACACACACACATATATATATATATATATATATATATATATATATATATATATATATTATAAATATAAAAAAATCTATATTGTTTCTAATGATATGACTGCTATGATGCAATAAGAGTCACTTTGCAACAATTAATACATGCAGTATTTGAATCCTTTACCTATGACATTGTAGAATTTATGAATAATACACTCAAACTGTAATAGATACCCATGGAACAGTTTACCTGAGTGAATAGTTTACTGCGAAACACATAGTCCTTCCAAATGTCCTAGCATATTTGGTAGGCTATGAAAGATTTTTGCTGCACAGTTACAGCAGACAGATTACATGAGCATAACTAGGGTGGGTTGAAAGGGGCAGCTACTCAGGGCACAAAGTGCTAGGATTTGCCATAGCAGATGCCAATGGGGTGGCCTTACAGGACTGTCATTCAGAACTGAATGCTGATTTGTAGTCATGGTTGAAACTGCAATGCACTTCAAGTGCAGTGTTCTAATTATAGCAAGCCACTTTTTACAGCTGTAGCAAGCATGTTGGTAGTCTTTCAAACAGAAGTCATTTTAGGACTTTTTTTGCTGTGCTTAACTCAAAGAACCTTTTTTTTTTTTTTTTTTTTTTTTTTTTTTTACTTCTTAACTTGTAGTTGAGAGGTGCCAGATCAAGGAACTGTACTAGGGTTAGATAAGCTATCTATGACTCTGACAGACTCTATAAATAAATTGCCTTTTTCTGCCATCACAGTTAATAAGTTAGTGCAATGTAAGTAGTAAGTTTAATTTGAATCAAATGAGTCATCTTATTGACAAAATCAGAGAAATGTTTGATAAGATTATTAGAAAGACAAAACAAATGAAAATGTTGGGCAGTTGGCATGAGATTTTTCAAACTCATGGTGAACGAGTAAGTAACTTTAATTTCTATGTGTTACACACATTATTAAATTGCACATGGTTGGCTAATCCTGTCAACATTAATATAATTTTATTGTAGTAATTATAATGGTTCCCAATTAAGTATGATATTTCTGGGCAGCTTTTCATAGTCAGGTGAGTACAACTGCATTGTAAAATAACATTATGTTGTTTATCCTGTAGAAGTATGCTGACTACACTTCTGGCTATATACTCCTTGGTGTGCAAGATACCCATGTGCACTGCTAGATGTTAAAAGTACAAATGATAGTAATGAGAAGTGAAGTTTCTGACAGGTGGTAGTAACTCATCCTGTTGTTCGTAAACAGAATGTATGCAGATGAGTTACAGCTGTCATACAAATGATAGTCATTATAAGTGAATAGTTCAGAAAAGAACAGCTGAAGTAAACATTAAGAAGACAGAAAATGTGCCAAGAGAATACTGTAGGAAATCAGTAGTCAAGTGAGCTGTAAAAATCAACAGATGTAAGTGATACGGCAAAATGACAGAATGGTTGTGGGGTGGCATATGAAAAGTCCATGTAGATAAGCCAGCAGACAATATTAGAAGGCTGAAATGGTAGGCAATGACAACAGGTATTTCAGCAGGGAAATTAAGATACACTGAGGAGGTTGGTCAGTAAAAGCAGGGATGCAAAAATGCTAGCTGTAGAGGAGACAGCATGAAGGCAAAGAGTGGGGAAAAGTCAGAAACAAAATGGACAGCCTAAGCATTGTAACTAATTCAGAATTATGTATATTATGTATCACTGACTGTGGGAGATTAATATGTGGGTAACTAGGAACACAGCTGGAGAGAGGTATGCTAATAGCTATAAAATAGGAACAAACAATGTAGGTGCAAATCTGTGTGCTCAAAGCAAAGTACGTGCCTAAAAGCAAGACTTGTTCTGAAAGAACAGGAGAGCTAAGGTACCAGATTCTAGGTAAGAAAGACAGAAAAATATTTACACTCTACATGAAGCATGAGATGCCCTCCCAGGCACTTAAACCAGAACTGCAGTTTCACAGCTTATATGCTTTATTAAGTCTAGCAAGCTAAAAGGTAGAATGAGAACAAAAAGCACATAAATGCATCTCAAAACTAGTAAGATTCTCAGATAATTTTATGTGGAGTTAACACTGCATGGCTAAGTGCAAAATTGAAGTTGAAAGTAGAAAAGAAATTGCAAACGTATATGGGAATAATTGTAGAAGAAAACATGTAATTACTGAGCACAGCATGGACAGCAGGAAAGTAGAAGGAAAAGTGGTTTACATAATTATAAGTGAAAGTACATTGGTAATACCTGGGGAAAATTCAATTTGTAGGCAGAGGCGAATGTGCTTCCTGAACAATGGATTGATGATTAGTAAATGCAAGAGGTTGCTGTAGGAAGTAATGCATTTATTAATGCACTTAGGCAGAAACTGGAACCATACAAGAAAGGTCAAGTACAGGAGTATTGTGATTATAGTTCATCTGTGCTACTCAGATACATTTCCTAGTGGGGTTTAGTTATGTGCACATTCTAGTCGCAGAAAGTTCACTGCTAAATATTGATTATCTAAGAATTTCTACAGCCTCAATGAAATATCTAGTATTTTCTCTTCTCCAGCCTTGATAGTAGATAGAGAAAGTTAGAAAATAGCAGAGAAGCAAGGTTTGGTCACATGACCCCAAACAGCAACACTAAGTGCAAAAACACTTAACAGTGGACAATGTCAGTTTGAAAGTTGTGCCACTGTTGTCAGTGTCTAATTAAAACAGGGTTGTAACAGCAAAAACTATTGCTTTAATGAGTATCCAAGAGTGTTTGGGAAATTCTTACAACAAAAAAGGCCAAAGAAATGTATTTCCTTTGCTCAAATAAAATGTATTTATTTAACATTTGTTCGCTGGGAACGTATGACTTGGAACAAGCTAATTTTCAGCACAGGCCCAGGGAGAAATGCTCCAGACACGTCTTTGTAACATGGGAGTAAACCAGAGCACCCAGAGGAAACCCACACAAAAGCATGGAGGACATTCAGACTCGACACAAAAGGCACTCCAGACAAAAATCAAACCGGAGAGCCTCTTGCTATGAGGCAACAACAGTAACCACTGCACCACTGTGCCAACCATTGCACTGCACCACTGTATTTATAAAATAAATTAAAAAAGCAGAGGGAATTTAGTGCCACATGCAGGGCAGATGCAAGAAAGGAAGTCCGCCCAAATTTTAAAAGCAGTTTCACCTTGATTCTGCAGCATGTGGCAAGCCACTTACTCAGCTAAGCAAGCTATTTTAACCCTATACAAAATAAAACAGACAATAGTAGAAAAACCTGCTAGTCAAATTCACACTATCTGAAAAATAGCCCTTGTGCCTTGTGACACTATTTAGTCACTCTGTCTCTCTCTCATTTTTTTCTTTTTCTCTATGTATATGCACATAAGACATTGGTAGACTTTGTGCCCAGCCTCATGGTGCAGAAGGATAAAACCCTTACTATACCACAGATGTTCAGGGTTAGGCTAGTGGCAGGATGGAAGGAGAGGATGACGAAAAGCTGTTGCTGCTGGCTTAGCAGCCATGGAGAGAAGGAGGGAGGCTACCTATACTTGCTGTAATAGCAGCAGTAACAGCTGGGCCAGATCTGCACTGCAAGCAGTATATCAATGGTTGGGAGTTTGTGCATGCACAGAAGCACACTTGCACCTCTCACAAGCACCAGTTTCAGAGCTCACAAGGCTGCCAATGGATGGGAGAGAGTTAGAAGACACCCCCTGGCAGCCATAAGACATTGCAGGAGTGTCCTTGATCTCCTCACTGGCCTTGGACATGGGTCTGTTTATGGTGAGTCTGGTAAACCTGTTGTAAGAGGAGAGGAGATGGTAGCAGCTGATGCAATGGGGGGGGGGGCAAAACAGACAAAAAGACATCTGAAGCTCTTGAAAGCAGTACATAGACAAAACAAAGCTTGATAATAAATTAAAGTGATTTCTTACCAGCTGTGCAAATGGCTTGTAGCAAGATCACAACTGCATATCTGGGATGCAAGAATGTGAAGAATAGCTGATGAACTACAATAGAAGAGAGCTCTTTTAGGAATGGATTTCAGTTCTACTTGTCCACACTAGTCTACAAACACAGGTTAAAAAAAAATCAAATAATGGAGTGCCAGAATATTGCCTAACAACCAAACTACATAGCTTGTGAAGCTATAGAATTTGAATGTTTATAACACCTGCAGAGTAAACTTCTTCAGAAGCGGTCACTTTAAATTGTGAGGGGGTACTGTAAAGTGACACATTGGTTGACTTTTATATGACTTACTTGAAGAACTTACAAAATGGTGTCAGTAGCATATAACTGATTAAATATTAACAAAATGAAGTAGATGAATGCTGTAAATAAATTAGGACATGAAGTTCAGTTTCACATTTATTTTAAATTATGTATGATATGATCTTGGTTCCATTAACTCTAACTTTAATGGCTTTGTTCATGCATTTCATAAACCATCTTTTGTAATAGCTAGCAAACAAGGTTCTTTACTATTAGTATTTACTCACAATTAGCACTTAACTGGGGCTGCAACAACAGTGTAATGATAAATCAGCTGCTGTTCAAATACCATTGATGGCAACACTGACTAAATATGCAAGATACATGTATAGATTCAATAATATCAGAGGACATAATATACTTAAACATTTCTAAACTGCATTTACATAAATATATAAATTGTACTTCCAGTTTGGAATTTAGCAGATCTAAAACTGAAACAGCTCTACCATGCTTTTATAAATACAATAATTCAGAAACTAACCTGTTGAAATTTAAATGGTGAGTTTTAATAAGCATTGTACTTGCTTTCCAAAAGCCTGAGCTTGTTTCTGAACAGAGAAGCATTTTACTTTCTTATACCTATTTATGTGACTTGAAGTGCTAACCAGTCATGTACTGAAACACCATTGCTCTAGACTGTACCTGTGTATCTTATTGTTTTACAATTTAATCAATAAATGCATAACATATATAACTAAAACCACTTAAAACCACTAGTGAACTTTCTGGTTGAAATGCATAACATCTGAATGAACCATTATGAAAACTTACAAAATATAAAATAGTAGTATGGCAATGGATTAATGCATCACTATGCAAGGACAGCACTGCATAAAGGAAGTCTTCCTTCTTTCTGTCAAACTGCAGAGACCTCAATAATTATATTAACTGAGGAGTTGTAGGGGTAAAGTATTCTGCATGGGGGAGTGCAAAAATAAAATAATAATAAAAATGGCAGCTTTTTGTAAATATTTTTCTACTTTAGACTGCATAATATTTGTACCTGTTTTTTTTTCTTTTCTGTTGTGTTCAGTGAAGTTCAATTCAATTCTATATAAAGGTAATAATATAAATAAAACATCACTGGATGACTTTGTAAGTGAAATGTCCAAAATATCTATGAAAACAATGTGCTATCATATGACATGCCTTTGCTCTGGAGTTGGGTAAGAGCTTTTGAAGGACTTTGTTTTCTTGAAAGTTATTGAAATATCTTATTTTTTTCTGCTGTTAGTGCTTTACATTTAAACAGTGATTAAGTGACTAAAATAGGTAGGTAGGTCTGTCCATTCTCCTTGTAAGTCACAATTAGCCCCTTGAAGTCAATCCCAAGTCAGTTCTTCATTTATTTCACCTCTTCCATTCTAATTTAAAACCATATGATACACTGATAAGTTCTCAACTGGTAGAGTGATGTCTTCTCCCTCTTAGTCTTCCTTTTATGTTCCATTCTGCTTACCATAATGTTCACTTTTTCTCTTATTTTCTCCAAAGAAAATATAAATTTGTTGGAGTTATTGGAAGGGTAGTACTCAGTTTGAAAGACAAGATCACAGTTTGCTGGTCAGATTTGATCAAGGAGGGAAGGAGTCAGTAGGAGTGCAGGAAGAGGCAGAAGCAATATTTGTAAAGATGTGAGTAATACCTCAGGTGAGAAATTAGACTATTTAATGCAGAGATTTGGCAATGACAAAACTGAGAAACTCCTGAGTGTATTTAGTACCTGTTGTATGAAATTTACCATTAATATATGGTAATTAAATTCATAATTAAAGTATTGGGATTAACAGATACAGAATTCAGCCTATTGAGGTAGTTATCACGGACATCAGGAAACTTTGAGGGGGATCTATAGTTGGCAGTAATGTGGTAATTAGCTTGATTTAGTGTGAAAAAATGCACATGAGTTACAAGTGGGTGTTTTGAGGGATTTGTCATGATGTAATGGGGATAACCAGGTTATACCTCATACCATGCTTTTCGGCCCCAAAACTTGGACCGAACCACAAAAGGAGGGGGAGTATCAATATTCGTCAAAGATACCCACACCTCCAGGTTGGTGGCACAGCATGAAGCATCAGAGACTATCCATGTGCAACTACCAGTGGGTAAAACTGCCTTCCAGTTTATAGCCTGCTACAGACCACCCTCCCAAACCCAGGAACCACACTCGGCCTTCCTGAGAACACTGGAAAATATGAAGGTCTCTCCAAAAACCATTATATTGGGCGACTTCAACTACCCAAACATAGACTGGGAGCATTACTCTAGCTCCAACACCCTAGCCAAAAGGTTCCTAGAATTTATAAACTCAAATGCTATGGAACAACTTGTTACCACTCCCACAAGAGGGGAAAACACACTGGACCTGATCATCACCAACATGGGGACTCTATGCTCCAGACCAGAAGTGTATCCCTCACTGGTAAGATCTGACCATAAACTAATCTCACTGGATATTCACATAACAACCCCACCTCCTGCCCAGAAAACCACAGTGAAAAACTTCTCTAAAGCAAATTTCACACTCCTCAAAACCGAGGTGGAATCCTTCAAAGCCACCGGGCCTGTGGAAAATATGGCCCAGACCGCAGAATCCTTTATAAATGCATTCTATGAACACCTTCAGGAATGCATGGATCATGCAATCCCAAATAAAACCAAGACCCAATCCTCCAAAGGCAGACGTCCTGTCTGGTGGACCCCAGCCATAAACAAACTATACAATAGAAGGAGGAAGCTACTAAATGATATAGCAAAATTCCAAAAAGGATAGGCATCTCTGATCAGTATTAGCAAAAAACTATGGGCACTCATAAAATCATCTAAGGCCAGCTTCGAGAGTAAAATTGCACAGGACACTAAGGATAATCACAAGGCTTTCTTTAGTTATGTTAGGAACCTGGGTGGGAATTCCCAGATATGCTCAGAATTAGTCCAAAATGACAAAAAATACACCAAACCCACAGACATTGCCAACATCCTAGCTGACAGGTTCAGTGCAAACTTCTCCCCCCCCACCAAAAGGGCAAATATCTATCCCAGCAGAGTGCTGCCCCCGTGACATCTCAGATGCTCAGGTAAAAGCCGTCCTCTCCAAAGCAAAAAACACAGCATCAATGGGACCAGACGGTGTCCCGGGCTGCGTCCTACATGAACTCCAAGAAGAGCTAAACCCAAACATAAAACTACTGTTCAATCTCAGCCTTACTACAGGATATGTACCCAAAGAGTGGCGTACAGCAACAGTGGTCCCTCTCCACAAAGGTGGTGCCTCAACGGATCCTGGAAACTATCGTCCCATAAGCCTGACTAGCTTGGTCTGCAAAGCTATGGAAAGGATCATCATGGACCTCATAAATAAAGATATTGGGGACCTACAGACACTGGATTCTACCCATTTCAGCTTTGTTAAGGGCAGATCCTGCCTCTTTAGACTTGGTTGATTTCTTTGAAACAGTCACCAAGGCCATTGATGAGAGGAGGGTGGTCCACACAGCCTACCTGGACCTCGCAAAAGCCTTCGATACAATACCCCACTCGGGCATTATAGATAAGCTCACCAGCTTAAATATAAACCCCTATGTCACTAGATGGGTTGCAAACTGGCTCAAGGACAGAATCCACATGGTTAGAATTGCTGGAGCCATGTCAGACTCCAAACTAGTTACAAGTGGTGTCCCACAAGGCTCAGTCCTGGGACCTCTCTTGCTCGGTATATATTTCTCGGAGGTACAGGCCAACATGGAAGGACTGTGGCTGACCAAGTTCGCAGATGACTGCAAACTGGGTGCCATAATAGACTCTCCAGCCGACACAAGCATCCTCCAAAAGGGCCTCATATAAACAGACAACTGGTGCCAGAGCCATGGCCTCAAGCTAAATGCCAAAAAGTGTATAGTCATCCCCTCTGGCAAAAACAAAGTGCCCCCAAATTACCACATAGGTGGTAATCCATTAAGTACAGAAGAAGTAATTAGGAATCTGGGGACCCAAGTTGATAGCAGTCTCTCATTTGACAACCACATGGCCAAAGTGGTTAGAAAAACATTTTATATAGCCCACCAAATCATGAAGGGATTCACATCTAGATCAGGGGAGGTCATCGTGCCTCTTTACTCATCCCTCATCAGGCCCATAATTGAGTACAATGCCTCTTTTGGGATGTACCTTAGCAGACACCTGCAGCAACTGGAAAGACCCCAAAAGTACCTCACCAAGAGGATCAAAGGGCTCAAACAGATGCCATATGCTGCCCGGTTAAAGAAACTCCAGCTCTACTCAGTGGCATACCGCCTGTTCAGGGGCGATCTGTGCTTGACGTATAAAGCCATGTCCAACCCAGAATTAATGGACATGCTGCACCTCAGAAAATCCAAATCCCATTGAGCTACGCGCTCGAGACTTGAACCTCAGCACTGAAATAAATAGGACATGCTGGAGGGACAGATTCATAACCCAGAGGCTCCCTTCACTCTGGAATAAAATCCCAGTCCAGGTTAGGCAGAGTCCCTCATTGACTCTCTTCAAGAGGAATCTTGATGAGTGGATGGGAGATCATAGGTTTAACCCGGGTATCTCTTCTGTGTCACTGTTAGACAGAGGCACAGTATACTAACCTCGAAAAAGGGCATAGGAAAATTTAATTTAAAATGGGTGGCGAAAGCCAAACACATTCTGGCTAGGCTTATAAATGCCCTAGGGCAGATAGCCTAGTATGAACCTATGAACCTGTAAGATAAATATGGGTATTCACCCACTGCTCCTCGTTTGTCATACGTTATAAGCACAACACCCTGGTATGGAGGGAGTGCTGTTAGGACATTTAAACAAAGCTTCAGTGACTAAACGTATATATGAATGTGTATGGGTATCAGGAAGGGCTCAGGACTGGACAATTTTGTTGTTCAAACTCATAACATTAAGCAGTGTTACCTCATTTTAAGCCAGATTGGAATTTGGCAGTTGGAATGTCCAGGGTATTGACTTTCTCTAAGAAAGACACTGTGAGATTAGAAAAAGACTTAAGCCAGTATGTGGAAGCTACATGTAGAAAGAAGTGGAAACCTGCTGATCATTATCTGAATTACCAGAAGGGACAGACTGAAAGCCTCATATCTATTCTCTGTACCTCATACAGCCCCGAGGGGTGATCTAGGCTTTGCTTACTATACCATCAGAAATAACGTAGATCTCGATATCCTTCATCTTAGTAAATAAAAAAGCTCAGCTAACACTAGCACTAAAGGCCTCAACCTTCATCAGCAGATAAACAGAACACAATGGAGGCATAAATTCATCATTCAGCGCCTCCCCTCCTTGGGAATAAACTTCCTCTGCAGGTTAAAAGCAAAGTGATTCCAAAACCTTACTTCAAAATAAAACTTGGTGACTGGATGAGCAGTCCCAAATTCACCCCTGGACTAACTACCTCTCTCTTTTTGGATAGCAGGTTGGTACCTTACAGATACAATGTACAGGGTTTGAGTCTCACATGGGATAACTGGCTAGGATTAAAATGGTCCACAAGATCAGTTAGCCTAGTACTAACTTATGAACCTGTAAGGAGATAAAGCCAGAGGGTGAGTACTGGCAAGCTTTACGTGTTTTTTATGCTAAAATAGCCTTGAGACTCATGACTCCTACTTATTATCGCTCATGTTTACACATACTGGATCCATCCGGAATGACACTATTTAGTTTATTTATTTAGCATTTGCTAGTTGAGTAGGTGGATCTGTTTGAGCACCCTTTTCAGCCATGACCCAGACCTAGCAGACAATAACAAATTACATGGGATCAAACAACATAATCACAGTAAAACATAAAAGCACACATTACAGAAATAATAACGCACAGTACACAGAGTACATTATAGAAAGAACGTAGTAAAAAAGTATAATGTGATTAAATAAAATGCTTAGCAGAACAGAGATGCAAATTGTTCAGAAAACAATGAAAAGAAGAACAGAAAAAAAGAAAAAGGAAATACAGAGAATAAAATAATGCAAAAAAGACGTATGACAGAGAGTGGATATGACTGGGTCTAGAGACAGCAGAGTGGAAAAGATACGAAAGAATAAAATGTTTTTAGGAAGTAGTTAATTTCTTTGACTTTATTCAAGTAAGTACAGAGATATTTTAATAAGAAATAAGATTATCAGATTGTTTAATATTATCTGTAGAGTTCCAGTAGACTGTGGCAAGCTTGGAAAATGATATTTCACATCAGGCAAGAGTATTTGAGTAGTTAGCCATTGTTGAAGTCATATTTGCTTTGGAACTGTAACATCATTGTTAGAAATAGCAAGATACTGTTAAAGACAAGTATTCTTCAATTTCCAAGATAGCTAGACATTGAGTAACAGCTTAATTCTGGCTCTCCCAGTGCAAAACAGAAACTTAGCAGAGAAAGCCAGTGGACCTGGATTTCTGAGTAAATTTCTGTAACTGACTAGTAAGTGCACTGCCTGGATGCCAGGAAAAAAGAAATACAGAGGACCTGAAGAAAAATCAGCTACAAAAGGTGATGACAAAAAACTGAGGGGGGAAAAGTACTGTAGCTGTTCAGCAAAAAGAAGTGAAAGCTCCAGACATGGCTTCTAGTAACCTTGAGGAAAGTATAAGGCAAATGCATACAGACCTGACTAAAATAAATGAAACACTGATGGAGTATGTCAACAATAAAATGCTGGGAAAAAATAGCTGATCCTTTAAACAGATACTCAGGTGAGATGATAAAACTACAAACTCAGATAATTCGAAATGAAGAAAAGGCTGGCTGAATATGAGGCCGCACAAGAAGAGATGCTTCAAAAAATAGTAGAATTAGAGGAATGTGCATGTAGGAAAAAACAGATTTTCTGCTGTACCTGAGAAGTTGGAAGGAACAAAATGCATTAATTTAATGAAAGCACAAATAAACAATTGGACTGATATTCCACAACAATAATTTTTAATTGAAAGAGCACATTGTGTGTATGCTCAAAATCTGGCTATGAGAAAACAACCTAGACCTTTAATAGTAAAAATGTAATCTTACCAGCAGAAGGAGTTGATTCTGACAAAACTGTGGCAGAAGGACAAAGTAGTAAAAGTGGGAGACAGCAAAGTATTTGTGGAGAATGACTATTCATTGAACACCAGGCAGAAGAGGAATAAATGTATTCCATTATATAGGGAATGTCGAGAAGCATGAGTGAGATTCAAACTGCTGTACCCATCTTTCTTCAAGCTATTTTTCACTGGAGGTACAAAAACATTTTTGATGAAGTACATGCTAAGGAAAAAAAAGAAAAGTTTGTCCAACAAAAAGTGAGCTGTAAAACACAAGGAGATTTTGCTTCTTGTTCTTCTGGTAATAAATACCACAGAGAGACTGTGGCAGTGATACTTTTCCAAGTGTTTCAAAGGAAAATGCTTGAGTGAGGGAAAAATGCACAGGAGTTGACTAGAAGAGTTGAGTGCACTAGAGATGACGCAGAGACAGGGTTCGGGAGCTGGAGATGAATGGGAAGGAGATGAATGGGAACAGAACAAGAGAATCTGGAAATATTGGACTTTGTTAAACTTGTAGGGGACTCTAAAGCATATACCCTACTTCATGTCATTAACGGTGGGACTCTAAAGCATATACCTTACTTCATGTCATTAACGGTTGAAGACTAAAATCAGTAACTTGGAAATTGACAAATGTGGGACTACAAAGCAATAATTATATTTGCGAAACAGGACAGAACAAGAAAATCTGCAAATATTGGACTCGTTTGGAATTTTTTGTAGTAGACTCTAAAGCATATGTCATACTTCATGTCATTAATGTTCAGAAAAATACTCAGGAGAGGGGAAGAGGAAGAACAGAGTTAATTGTAAGTAAAAAAAATTCTTAGCAGTATTCCTTAAGTGGTACAGGATTATTTTTGCATGTTATAAAGTAAAGTTTTCTCAGTTATTCTTAAGTGTAATTGTGATACAAATGTAAATAGGTGCTTCTGTTTATTCTTTTTGTTTCTCTCTCTATTCTTCTCACTTTTGTCTTGTTCGATTTTAATAAATGGTAGGCACAGCAATGTAAAAAAAGGGATCTGGTCAAAATAGCATGACAGAAAAATTGCTGTTCTTTTTGTCATTCTTGCATAGGGGAATGACTGGATTAAGACCATTAGTATTATATAGTAACAAGTTTTAACAGAAAGCAAGGAAATAAAAAAGAATATTGAATATTATAAGTTCTTTTTTTCTAGTAAACAGTTCCTGCACCTGGTTCTCTTGTCACTAGCAGGCAATCTGATAAAGTGAAACAGCTTGGACAAAATGTTTTCTGAAAGCATTCAAGTGTTTTCCCAGCTGGGAGAGCTATAAAGATGAGGCAAAACCAGACAGCACTTAATAGAATTACAGGCTCTATCATACATCTCAGCATGGATAACCTTTCTTTCTGTTTAGTTCGAGTCCATGTGTGTGGCTGTCAGTTTGGAACTTTTGTTCCTACTAAGAAGGTAAAATTTCAATATTTGAAGATGAACATAGTTATGTGTGTTATTATTAAGTTAGTAGGTTTTAAGGGAGTATTGTGTGTGTATTGTTTGAGGGTTTTCAATAAAACAAGATGTTCTGCAAGATGTGACATAGGCTGAAATAGAGATGACAAGAGATAATTGTATAAAAGATTAACCTACAAAACAGTGCATGCATGTAACACAAAAACGCTGTTATACAAAAAAAGGTAAGAATAATCCTTCAATAATATGATTATTTCTATAATGTCTTTAAATATTGATGGTCTCATAGATAAATACAAAAAAAGAAAAAGGAGTGAATGAAAATTAAAAATGTAGAGTGAAAATTGTTATGCTACAGGATACACACTTGGAAAGAACTGAACATGTGAATTTGATAAAGAAAGGTTTTCAGGAGGGTTATTTAGTGGACTATCTGGGGCAAAGGAAGAGAGGAGTACTTATATTTGCAAGAGGAGCTCCAATAGTAATAGAAGTGGAAAAAAAGACAGTAATGGTAAATTTGCAGTACCAAGGGGCTACTGGATAGGGAAGAGGATTACACTGTGTATTTATATTCCACTGAAATTTGCTATAATGGAGCTTAAGAAAATTCTGGGAGAAATAATCACTTTTCTGCAAGGAATATTACTTATAGGTGGGGACTGGAATTTGATTTGCAACAGTGAAGCTGTATCTGTGGGCCACAAAAAGGAAAATATAACAAAGGAGGGTATATTTTTAAAGATATTTATGAAAATATTTGGCATGGAAGATGTGAATTCAGTACTAGGAATTTGGAGTTGATTTACATATTATTCCCCAAGATACAAAAACTGGGCAAGGCTAGTCAGAATTTACATTTCACAGGAACATGTGCATTTAATTCAAGGTCTTAATACACACCAAATAACTATTTTGTATAATGAGTCGATAATAACTAAAATAAAAAATACAGGATGTTGTTGTCTTTCTGCTTTTTCCGGTTAGGGGTTGCCACAGCGGAACTCCGGTCCACTAATGATTGGCAGTAGATTTTGATGAACGCCAAGGTGCCAGCTTGATGTTCAGCCTTCAATGAAGGCACACCCATTTACGCATGTCTTTCGAATGCCCACCCAACCGTGGGGAGGACATGCAGACTCCACACAGAAGGCACTCCCCACACTCCAGCTGAGAATCAAATTGGAGAACCTCTTGCTATGAGGCAACAATGCTACCGCTGCACCACCTAATGAAGTAAAAATGAGAGACTGGTGCTTTCTAACCAATCTGTTGAAAAGAGAGGAATTTAAAGAATGGGTAGTGGAAATTATTCAGGGGCTATTACAGAAGACAGAAACTTCTTCTGAAAATATAGCTAGAGAGTGGGATAAAATTAAAGTGGAATTTAAAAATAGGGTGGAAATAAAAAAGGGAGATATGGTTAAGAAGTAACAAGAATTATGTTGAGGATTTGACAGATATTAAAGTACTGCAAAATAGGGGGAAATCTCACAGAACAAGAAGAGGAGCAGCTACAAAATGCTAAACAGAAATTAAGGAAGTACCTCTATAATATGCATGAGTTTAGAAAGAATTGTGTTTTTGATAATAACTAGAGCACAAAAACTTTTACCACAATGACTCGGGCAACAGAAAGTTAGAAAGGGCTGTCAACAAGCTTTGGGAGTCCATAACAAAGAAGATAACAAGAAATCCTGTGGATATATTTGAAATATTTTGGAAATTCTATGAAAGTCTGTATAAAGCAGAGAAATATGGAAATGAAAAGGTACAAATGGAAATGTTTTTGGAATTATTAAATATGCCAAGGTTAGAGGGACAGGAGGCTCAATTACTAACAGTTCAGATAGGAGGAGATGAGATTAAAATGGCGATGTATAACCAATCTACAGGAAAGTCCCCAGCAAAAGATGGTATTCCTGTGGAAGTTTGGAAGCTAGGAAGAAAAAAAACTGATAAAGATTTGGAAGGTTTTGTTTAACAGTATTAAAGAGGAGAAGTTGTAACATCCTGGAAGAAAGTGGTAGTGGCTGTAATACCTAAAGAGGATAAAGATCCATCAGATCCAGCTTAATGCAGGCCCATTTCAATACTAAATCATGATTATAAAGTGTTTATGGCTATAATGGCTAAAAGAATGGAAAAACTGATGTCAAAATTGATAGATATGGATCAATGTGGTTTTGTGGAGGGGAGGCAAACATTTGACAACATAAACAGAACAGTGATGATCCAGAGGGAAGCAGAATGTAAGAAAATCCCACTGTTGATGGTGGGTCTTGATACAAAGAAATCTTCTGATAGAGTAAGCTGGGATTTTATGAACAGAATAATGGAAGCATTTGGATTCCCTGATAAAATTATAAGGTTGATTAGGAGGATATATGAAGGATTGCAGGTGAAAATTAAAGTGGGTGGGGTGTTCTCTGATAATTTCTGCTTGAGCAGAGGAACTAGGCAGGGGTGTCCTTTCTCCCCTTTGTTACTTGCATTATATTTAGAACCATTGTGAAAGAAAATACAGGACTCAGAAATTCAAGGATATAATTGGTATGTTAGTCAAGAAAAGCTGGCTTTATTTGCAGATGACATCATTTTATACTTAAAACCAGAAAGCGGCATTACAATGCTGTAGAACATATTAAGAAAGTTTCAAACCTTTTCAAGATACAAAATAAATTAAACTAAAACAAAAGCAATAGTGGTAAATTATGTATCCACATATGAATATGAAGCCATATCCATATTTATGGGGACAGGATAAAATGAAGTATTTGGGAGTATGAAATAAAAATAATACTGGTGTGGCAGCTAAGGATATGTAGGAAGAGACTAAAATAAAAGATAATACAAAAATTGCAAAAAATGGAAGCTCTGTTATATGGATATTGATAGTAAGATGCAAGCAATTAAAATGTTTTTAGTCCCTTCAGTCTTATACACAGGTCAAGCATATGTTTATCAACCAGAGGGAAATTGTGGATAGCAATTAATAAAGAGTCAAAAGATTTTATCTGGGAGGGGAAGAAGGCAAGAGTCAGATGGGATATAGAACAGGGTGGATTGGGATTACCAGAGTTGAAGGGGTATTTCAGAGCAACACAGTTAAGGCTCCTATATATTGCATAACCAGAAAGCTATAACTCAAAATGGAAAGCGATTATGATGAAACGGGGGGAAGCTCAAGTAACAGGGAGAGACTGGGATTTTGGATGCAGACCTTTAAGAAGAACAACAATATCATACTGAATATTATATTCATAAAGTAGCAGAAGGTCTTCTAAGAAAGACGTTAACGCAGGAATGGAGTAAGGTAATTCTGAGGATAGGGATGATTGCAATTAGGGATACAGACAATAGGCAAGAAGGAGGTGGGAATATATTGGAGAAAACTGGCAAATGAACCAAGGTATTGGGAGCATATAACTAGAGAGGGAAAGGTAATAAAATGGGAAGATGCCAATAACTTATTTGGACTGCAGGCTAGAGATTGCCTCTAGAGATTGCCTTGCATATCAAGGACCTGATATCAGAGCATAGGCAAAAAGAAAGAAATAGGGAGTCCTAAATGAAAGACCAACACTGTGAGAGTTTTTAGTAGAATCTAGAACAGAAAGGAATAATTAGTAGAGCATATAAAATATTGCATGATAACTATAATAATCAATTAGAGAACATTTAAGAAGGATTGGGAAGAGAGATTAGATAAGCAATTCACAAACAAACAATGGGGGAATATATGCATTTCCCTCAAATATGCAACAAAATCTAGGAGATTTAGGATTTTTACCTGAAAGTGTTTACATATGTATTTTTGTACCCCAAGCAGACTGCAAAGAATTTTTCCTCAAGTAGACAGCATATGTTGGATGAGTGATGGGGAAGAAAAAGATGACTGGGAGCATATTTTCTGGAAGTGTAAAGAGTTGACAGACTTGAAAGATTCCCTGCAGACTTTTCTATTAGAGATGTTGGGTGAGAAAATTAGAGTAACTAGGGAAATTATTTTTTGAGCTATGATACAGAATAAGAATTGCCTAGACATAGTAGGGCCTTGCTGATTCTAATTATGATGCTGCCAAAAAAATAATTACTGGAAAATGGAAATCAAAGTCTAAACCAACTTTACTAGAAGTAGCAAAGGCAGTAACAGAGCTAAAACAACTGGAACTGGAATCCTTAGAAAAGAGTAGGAGCAAATTACATAGGAAAAATGGGAAGTGTATGATTAATGCATGCAGTAGAGGAACGAGATTTAAAAGAAGGCAGGGTTTGAATGAGTTATGCAATGGTTTACTAACAATGACTGAATATATTAAAAGTGATGCCTAATGTTTGCAGCTACAGTTGTGTCATCACGTTTTGGAATGTATAATGTGTGCAACTAAGATTGTGTCACTGTGGTTTATTTTCATTTATATAACTGTAACATTGCCTATGTCATACATTATAATTTAATAAAGATGTTTCTTGTTTAAAAAAAGACAAGTATTATTCATGCTTCAGACAGACGCATGGGAAAGTCAGACATGCTTCTGTACATGTCCAATACCTTGTATTAACATTTGGGGGTGAGGGCTCTGGTCATGTCATGAATCCTGGTAACAGGTGGCCATACCCTATCTTTGCCCAGTTTGATGAGTGGAACATCAGTGTGTCTGATAACAAAGTTGTCTATTTGTCACACTCTCTTGAGACCTTTTGGGTAAGGGCTTGGAACCAGATTAAATCCTCTTAGGTCTGGGTAAAGATACAGGCTGTTATGTATTAGTCACTATGATACTATGTGTCTAAGTGATGTGTAGGTTTAGATAGAGGTTTCTGTACAAGCCCACCATACATGGGTATAGAGATGGGTGGTTGTGATATGCTTGTAAACTACTTACTGGTATATGTGGTGTGTCAGAGGATAAGTATTTGCACCTCTCACAAGTTGTGTCTGTAGAAAAAAATACAGCATTTCTGATAAGCATGAGGCAGTTGCTATACTACCTCAGGGTCTGAAGTACTGACAGACTGTTAAAAGAAGGAGACAAAGCAGAGTATGAACCCAAGCCAACAGTGACCAATTTAAAATCAGATAAGTAACTAACTGCTTTACCCTGTGAATTACCACAATGAATGGTACTTCTGAATTCCACGGTGAGTCATCTATTGACTACCACTTGGCTACTACTAGTGCGCTGGCCTCACTGCAGCTGCAAGCAGCTAGAAATCAACGTCCCTCTGTTCCTTCTCCTACAAGGAACAAAACAGTAGCATTAACCCAAACTGGTTCCTGAGAAGTGGATTGCATGATCCCCAGTGATCTGTAGTTTTCTAAAAAACATTGTAGATTTTAAACTAAGTAGGAAAAGTGGATTAATGTTGTAGGTATTATAGTGTATACCTAGTTGCTGGGAATCTATGAAGGAGAAGGTAACTATTTTTTTCAGTCTATGGGAATGGCCTTCCAGTATCGTCTTGTACTGCTGAATAGTTCAAGCAAATGAAGTAAGACTGGGAGGAACATCTCAACATGTTCCAACTGTCAGTTTGGATTAGCAATTTACTTATGTTTATATTTACCAATTTTATACAATCTTAATTTATTTTCTTAAGGTTCAGTAATTTGCTGGCTTGCAGTTTTTGTGCTATATCTGCTCTGTTGCTTACAGTAGCAAGTACATTTAGATTGTTAATTACTTATCAGCTTATTTAACTTTCATTGTATCAATGTTACAAACCTGATTTATTTTTAATCCCTTGTGTGTAGTTTGCTTGCCTTGGTTTGGCTCAGATGTTCATTTTCTAAACACTGGAAATGGTGTCTCCTACTCCAGTGACATCCGTTTGGCTCTTTGCCTTTTGATCTTCTTGTTTCCTTTAATTGCTACAGACTGTGGGTGGCAAGGATTCAAAGGCCTGGAGTCATAAGGACCCTTCTTAGATGTTCTGACCTGAGCAGTGATGTCAAGGCTAGGATAAAATAGCACCACCCAATGGTGAAATGGCACAGGAATTAGAGCCCTCCCTGACTTCTGGAAGTATCCTGGACATGATATTGTCATTTCTGACTGGTAAGCATGGCCATTCCCCTCACCATACTTTCACAATTTCAGGTCAATTAGGACCAAGCCGCATATTGTATCTAACTTGGCCAGTATGGTTGACATGAGATTTGTTACAGAAACCTGGCTGGACAAATGTCTCAGACTTTCTGCTGGGTCACGTGTTCCACTAGGATACCATGTTATCAACAACTCTAAGCAGGGAGCTTGAACGGGTAAGTGGCTATTTGTTACAAATCAAGTGCAAAATTAACAAAGGTTGATGCTGGAGGATGTTAACACCTGACACTTGGGTGGGTATGAATTTTAGATTCCTTCTTGTGTACCATCCACTGAGTAGCACTGGAAGGTTTCTGCACACTTCCCAGATCTCCATATTGACCTAATAACATGAATCATAGTAACCATTAATCATGAGATATCTTAAGGCTTTGGTCAATGATGAATTCGACATAAAGTTACTTGGTCTAATGAAGAGCTTTGACTTCACTCGTGACTTACACTATAACCCCTAAATTTGGGCATTCACTGGCACTGGTCTTCCAATTTGATCTTAAGTAAAAAAAAAATGGTGGTGGATTCTATCACTTGGTCAAACCATTATCTAGACCATTTCAGACTTGGCCTTCTCCTACCAAAGTCCCCTGGTATGGAGCTTCCCAGAAGTAGGAACCTTAAGTTTGTAAAATACTGAAACCTTATGCTCAATTCTTAACCACTGTTCCCAGAAGTAGAGGCTTAAATTTGTAAAATTCTGAAACATTGTCATTTCTTGACCAGTGTTTTGCAAGAGTCAGTGTAAATGATCCAGGTGAATTCCTTGAAGATTATAATAATACCATCACTAGTGAAATGGTTCTGTTTAACCTGGTTAGTACACATCCTAGAACAACCATTCAACATGAACTATGATTTGACCACAAGTTGAGAGCATGATGAAAGCTTGGGAGGAGGGAACTAGAAGACAGATAAGTATCAGAATGCTTTCTCAAAGGCAAACGTTTTTCTGGATGAACATTTTGCTTCATACCTAATCAAATTCCTGCAGAAAAAAATACTTTTGTATGAAAATATACCTATATTGCATCTAATCAACCAGTTCTATGCTTTGAGATAGTCAGCAAGTTGTGAGCAACAGCTCTCTGATCAACCAGAGGTTTTCCTCAGAGGAAGGTGAGGAAGTTGTATGTTTTTTTTTTCCAGAAAAGATTTTTAAGATCAGGTCCTTATTTCCCCAGGGTATGTCTGTTGATTATGTTAGTCATTTGATTTGTGATTCAGGCTTATGTTGGGAGTTGTTTGGGTACTTCAGCTATGCAGATATTGAATTGTGCATTGTATCTTGGAAGTATGAGGCTGATCAGATTTACTTTTTAGCTGCATCCAGTTATCTTCCAAACTGTTCATTTTCTTTGAGAACTGTTTTTTTTTTTAATCTGTATTAAACGAGGCTCTAATTAACCCAATCAAGAAGCCACCTTCTGGATACAAGTATTAGTGAGAATTATCACCTAGTCTCAAACTTTCCATTTATTGAGAAGCTGATTTTGAAAGTTACATATGTGCAGCTGTATTTACATTTGACAGCACATTGGTTGTCAGTTCCCAATCTGTCCATGTTTAGATCTAAGCACAGCAAAGAGCCAGCCCTTTTCGGAGAGGTTAATAAATAGCAATCAGTATACAACTGCCAGGAGCATGAACTTCAAATCCTACAGCATTGTTATTAATGTGAAGGTAGGGCAGGTGTTATAGACAGAAGTGTAGCTAGCCATTCTGGTGTCTGGGGGTCAACCCCCAATCTGATCGTCAATGTATGCAAATGTTTTGGCATTAAAATTCCCCAAAACGCACTTATGTCTTCCTTCTTTCTAGTCTGCTACACATAACAGTTAGATCTCTTGATGAATTTCCCATCTCAAAGTAAATATTTCACATGTTTCTTTTCCAAACAGCAGACTCTCATAAAAATGGTGGAGGCAGCAATGTACTGACAATCTGAATGAGTGACTAATGCCATTATAAACATAAAGTTATGTTAATGTGCTGCATTAACCATAGCATTTTCAGAATAAAGTTGTATGCATATATTTTTGCCTGTCTTCTATGTGGTGATCAGGTGAGATATGGTTGAAAAATAGCCTTTATTTTAACAAAACATATATAGTGTAATAGAATGATTATGATTTGGTGGATAACATTTAGAAATATCTCTGTAACAAAAAAAGAGTAGTACAGATGAAAATTAAAATTAGAGAAAGAAAAACTGAGTAGCAGGTCCTATACCTCTTTAATATAAAGTTATACAAGCACTCAAAAATCACCACACAAAATGATCTAAAATAGATTTTTCTAAGTAAACCTTTCACATGACTCCCATTTTAGCATTTGTGTATAATATATTTTAGCAATAATCCATGGCTGGGTGTGGGTAATGCAGGGTTTTCACATGAATAACGTGGTTTGGTCATGAGGCAAAACCATGGTTTAATCCTGCTTTACCAAGACACCAGAGTGGATTATTGCTGTTTTACAATTACATTATTTAAGAAAAAAAGTTTTAAGTTTTATAAAAAAAAAAGCCATTGTATAAAAGGACTGTAGTGCTCTTCCATCAGTTTTTGGTGCATCCAGTTAATGTACTGGGCATGCTTTTTGGTTATACTATACATTGCTGTCTCTACCATTTTTATGAGAGTCTGCTATGGGTTGTTTTGAAGAGAGAAGTTCAAAATATATTTAGCTAAGTTTACTGTGAATTTGGAGATGGTTGCCTCATAATTGGGTTTTTCTTAATGAAAGATGCAGTTTTCTGGCATAACATTGACGAATGAAGTCAGTACATAATGAGGGACATGTATTTATGGAGGTAAAAGGTATGCCATGGGGCTTCTTGTTGGAGCACACCTGGTTTCAAAATCATGAATTTTTATATTCTACGATTCTGCTCTTCTTAGCAGTTTTTGCAGCTTGCATTCTTGGCTAGCTTTGTGGAAAAAGCAGAACAACTTCCTGTGAGCCTGTGCGGGAACACTGGATTTACAATGAACCAATCCGTGTGAATCTAGTTGAAGGCTGACATGTTTTATTGTATTAAGTTTCTTGCTCTTGCCCAAACCCATACTGTAGATTACTGCTCCACACTTCCACAGCCATATTTTCCACACTGTCCCCTGTATCAGCTTCTTCTTCTCTTTCTATGACTTCCCTTTTCCTCTTTCATGCCATTAACAAACCTTCTGAATGAATCAACCCTTGACAATCCTATATGCTGCAGCCTCTGTTCAGTTATCTCCCAAAATATTTCACTCCTTTTGCACAGCAGAAAAACATCATCCTACATCACCTTAGTAGCCTTGCACCAAACCTTAAATGAATTAGTCAACAACCCCAAATCGTGGAGGAAAAAAAAAAAAGAAAAAGATTGTCACTGGTAAAATGTAAAAACACTCCACAAGTAAGCCTCAGTTTCTAACAGAATTAATTTTTCCAAATGGACTTTTACTCAAAATGCCAGGGTGATTTTAAGTAAAATGTAACAGCATCATTATACAAGAAATGCACTCTGTTCTGTTACCCCTGTAAATCAGGTGCCAATAGATGAAAAGCAAAATTCCAAAAGAGAAAACTGGCCACTAAAACTGGCTAAAAATAATTCGGTCAGTTTCATAAAAAAATGTGAAACACTGTATGAGGCAAAACCCTTCTATCACAGAGATAAAATCAGAAAGCATAGTAGGCGCAGATGATAAAAACAAAAGGCAATGCCAACAATTGCACAGTACGCCAATTGAGCCAGTTCATTGTTAAAGGACTACAAATGAACAAGAACTTGTCAGAGATTTGAGATGCATTGCTAGGCTTAAAATGGTCCTTGTGGTCATTAGCCTAATAAATGCCTATGAAGGACCCCTTTATGACACTCTACATATTGTATTTTAAAAATGGTACTAAACTGAATTTCGTATTTAATCTACATTTATCATATGTTTGTAATTCAACCTACAATTTAGACTCATGATTTAAGTTCATTTTAAACAATATTCTCTCTCCTCAAATGTCTCAAAGTCTCTTGAACTTGGAATTTAAACACATGATTGCTGGTATTTTTGTACACATTGTATGCTAGCATTACTATAAGCGTGGCACTTTTTTCATCACATTTCCATATTCATCTGTTCTTTGATTCTGAAGCCTCTCTGCTATTCCTGCTGGATTACTGCCATAAATCACTAAGCTGTTTTAATCTATCCCTCACCCATTCCATAGGAGCCAGTTCTGTAATAAATTCTGGCTTACTTTGTACCACTCTTGGTGCATTTATTTCTGGTGAGTTTTGTAAGCAGTTTGGATCCATTCTGTACAAACCCATCACCCCTTGCATTATACTCATAACACTTTTTCTTCCCCTTCTAGCAATGCTGATGTGCTTTTCAGAGCTAGCATTTTGGGACACTTTACAACGTATCTAGTAATTTCCCTCTGCAGGTTGTATTTTGTTGCTAGTGTTCTCTTTCTTGTTGGTCCTCTCTTCCTGTGTCAGCTGTTGCTACTTACTCGCTTTATAGCCCTGGTGTCTCACCACTGATATATTGTTTTCCAATACTTAACAATTCCACTCATTTCACCTCTGAAAAGAATTTCACCCTGTATTGTCCTCTATTGTATCTCCTCTTAATGTATCCCAGTGATGCTCTGTATTGCTCAAGACTCCCAAAATAAGTGTTTACTGCTCCCTTGCACACAAAATTCTTCATAGCCACCTAACAACATTCTGAAGCAAGTCCATTTTACAAGTCCTATTTTCTGCACCTATACACAATTTTTGTACCCACACTACAGCCCTGCAACCATTATACCTCACTCGACTCTCAAATTATCCTCATTCCATAACCTCTGCTATCTAGTTTCTTTATAAGTAATTTTGTTTCTCCCATGCCAGATAACTCTTAGATTGCCTTTATTCTTTCCTACTAATCTATAGCATCAAATGTCAAGAATGTTTCTGTTTCATGCATCTTGAATATAGCTAGAAAAATCATGTCTGTGTTTCCATTGTGATTCCACTTCATTGTCAGGAGGTAAGCTCAAATTAAGCCGTATAAAAAAGGTTGCCTTTGGGATAAGATGTCTGTTGAATCCAAGAACTGAGATGCAGATCACAGTCCCATGTACGTTGATAGCTAAAACATTCCTGGTCCTCTAGTCTAGATTCTCCAGTTTGGTTTCTAGTAGCGGTGCTTGCTGCATTCAACCTACTGGGCCTCATCGTGATCATACAGGTTTTTGACTGGTGCTACGTTTCTGTCCACATCTATGGAGATATGCTATTAGATAAATAAGTCATCCTCTCAATTACATGTTCACATTTATACTGCGTGTGATTAAGTTTGTTAATGTCCAGCATCATCAAATGAAAGTGTGGTTCAGTGCACTGAGAATTTATGAAAGTAAATAAATGGTGAATGGTGAAACGAGCAACAAATTGTAACAATAAATTGATTAACTTAGCTGATAAAAATTGTTTTTCATATGCACTTAAAATGAAACACTGCACAAATTAAAACAAAAATAATACACACAAAGACATTGATACAATATTACCCTTAGTGCAATAATAAATATTCAGTGAAATGGTATAATAAAATAATAACTTAAAATTATAACTGCAATCTAGAAAGCTTACAAGCACAAAAAAAAGCAGTTTGGGTGCCTTTTAAAGCTTTCCAGAAACTTCCACTACAAAGAGTCCAGGCAGAGGGTCTACACTAAACAATAACGAATGAACAACTTGATAGCATGCACAGAAACCAATTAATAAAGGGTTAAACCACTAACATAATACTTTTGTACATGATATGGCATCATATAGGTAGCTTGTGCAAGCTGTGCAAGATAGTTAGGATATAATGAGATCATGTCACACCAATAACGAGCCAAGGAAGAAGAGGTTTGCAGTAACTGAAGACAGTTATAGAAATATAAGAAACAATACTAAACAAGTGACCACAGGAACCTTAAGATGCCTAGCCATATACGCCTTTAAGAAGGCACACCTAAAAGGTTCTGCCATGCTTTACAATCACTTAATAGTGCTCAACTCATAAATCTCGCAGGGGCATACATAATAACCCTGAATTAAATTTGGTTCTACCCAAGACTAGCTTGAAAAGCAGAAAATGTGGTACTTTGCTTGACCTATAGTAGTAACATTCTACATGTTGCGAATATATTGAATTAGGAATCTGTCCCTCCAGCAAGTCTAGTGTTTTGTTGGTATACATTTAGTTCCTTGGTACAAATGTTTCTGGAGCCACTGGTTTTACAAAGAAACAGATTAAATATGACTCTTTCATTGCTGAAAATGGAAAGATGCAGGTAAACTCACAGCAGGTGGTAGGTTAATGAGTATAAATAGGGATGTGTTAATCTATCAGGAGACAGGAAAGATTTAAGGGCTTTAATTTTCTTGGTTAAAAATGACTGGGGCTTTTCCAGATGAGTAATAGGCTTGGATTTCTACATACCAAAGGGGGAATTACCATTTATAGCATCTAGGGTGGGAAATGTTACTATGCTGCACTCTTTTGCTGTTAGGTTGACACCATTTTCAGTGCACTGGTTATGTGAATATTTCAGCTGTTATCAGAGCAGTTTCATATCAGTGGATGAATGGATAACATTATCCAGTTTGCAGTCATCGACAAACTTGGTCAACCACATTTTTAGGATATTTGCTTGGATATCTGCAAGATAAAAGCCCAATAGAAGAAAGCCCAGCAGTACCCCACTAATTACAATTTCACATTCAAAGAGGGTATCAGCACCATTCACAACTTGGGATCTTTTGGAATGCCAATTAGCAATCCAGCAGACAGTATATGGGTTTACATTAACTTTGTCCAGTTTTTAAATAATATTAGCATGGAAGTTAGTGTCAAAACCATTGACCAGGTCAGGATGAGCAGGTTGCAGGGAGGATCATTGTCCACAGCCTCTGCAGAGCCATAAGTGGCTCATAAAGCACATGGTGCCAGAGAAAAATGGCTTTTACCATAGAAAGCCAATTGGTTTCCTAAACTACAGCCATTTACTCCCCTCAGCTCTTCAAATGAAGAGCAAAAAACATTTTGGCTTTTACTGTACCAATCAGCTTTCTTCACTACAGTCATGCATACCCCTCATTTCTATAGGTTAGCAAGTAAAGAGCAAAAAAAAAAAAAAAGTCTGCAGCTTTTATTGTACCAGTGAGTTTCCTACCTTACAGTACTCCAGCCGGATCCATGTCTTCTCAAAAAAAAAAAAAGACTTCAGCTGTTACTATATAAAGAGAATGGTACATGTGTATCAATATCCTTACTACAGCCAGATATATGCCCCCTTAGCATTAGCATGAAGAGCAAAAAAAAAAAAAAAAAAATTCCAAAAATAAAAACATAAACTACTAATAAGCTTGATACATCTTAAAGAACACAATGCACTGAATTGCCTTTTTGTACTGCATTCAGAAATGCTGGTGCAGAAGAAAAAAAGAATGCATTTCTCAATCGTGCCCCCTAGTACTTTGTGCTCAGGGCAGCTGCTCCCTTCATCCTGCACTTGCTACACTTCTGAGCCTCTGTAACCTTTCCAACAATGTTTACTAGGTTCAAGAGACAAACTAAAGCATAAGCTGGAAATCCTACACAACCCCAACTCATAGGCACAAAGATTCCTGGACATTGTCAACACAAATGCTCTGAACCAGGTAGTCTGTATGCCCACTAGGAACACAAACATCCTTGATCTAACTCTCACAAACATGGTGACCATAGTAATCCTGGAGTTTAGCATCCTCACTGGTTATGTCAGACCAAAAAGTTGTCTCTTGTCTCCTTCAAAATAAAAATGAAACACCAGCTAATTATGGAACTTTTAGAAATTACTTTAAGGCAAACTTCCTACTGTTAAGTTAAACTCTGGCAAAATTTCAACCCCCCACAGACCCAGGTAGATCCATTGCTTATGCTGAATTGTTCAGCATAACCCCTTTACTAATATGTATGCAGCTGCACAGAGGCATATGTGTCTATTTGAAATAAGCAAAGGGCAAACTTAAAAAAAATAAGCTGCTTGGTAGAATTGCAACATCAATAAATTGTATAACAAAGGTAAGAAAATCATGCCCAAAATTAGAAGTGCAATGCCCCGCAAGATAACACCTCCCTCATCAAATTAAATAACACAAGGGACAAATTAAATCTACCAAACCCAAATGTGAGGTTAAACTAGCCTCCCAGGCTAAGGACAGTCGCATGGCATTATTTAACTACGTCCACAATCTCATAGGCCATACAGAATAACATGCCAAACTAATTGTAAATGGAGTAATCTGTATTGAGCCAGAGGCTATAGAAAGCTAATGACCAACAAATTCTGCTCCAACTTTACCTTGCATTCTCCCCAGCACCTCTGAACAAGTATCTCTAGTCACAATTCCTCCAAGTAACAAGTCCTCAATGCTCTTTAGCAGTAGCCTCCAAACAGCCTTCAGATAGGGTGCATGACAAATGACTGAAGGACTGCAATTGTTATCCCTCTATATAAGGACAGGCCATCCACTGAACTAGGTAACTACTGACCCATAAATCTGACTAGTCTCCAATGTAAAGCCATGGAAGGAATTATCAAGATATGATAAGTAATGATACTGGAAACCTTCAGACACTGGACCCAACCAAGTTTGGTTTCATCAAGGTGGACTCATGCCTACTCATCCTAGTGGATGTCTTTGAGAAGGTCACCAAAGCAATGGATGAAGACAAAAAGGTGTATACAGCTTACCATGACCAGGCCAAAGGGTTTGACACAATACCCTTCTTGAGCATCATAGACAAGCTCTCAAGACTAGGTATAAACTTCTATGTCATCCACTATATAGTCATCTGACTCACTCAAGAAGTCAGAATAGGGGGGTTTACTGCTTAAAAGGCCTGTTATGAGTCCCTCAGGGGTCAGTGCCATGCCTGCTCCTTTTTGGCATCTTCATCTCGGAAGTGAAGCCTAATGTCAATACCTTCTGGCTAACCAAGTTCACAGATGATTGCAAACTAGGCAATCTCATAAAGATCCTTAAAGACACAAATACTCTCCAAGAAGGCCTGACACAAAGTAGTAACAAATACTAGAGTCACAGCCTAAAAATCAATGCCAAGAAATGTATAATAGTAGCCTTTGGTAAAATGGCTGTCTGCAGAAATTACTACATTGATAATAGAACCATAAGAGTAGCCCCTTTGGTTAGGAATTTGGGAATTCATGTGGACAGGCAAAATCACGTGTCTACTATAGGAAGGAAATCATTTTGTGTTGCATAACTTTTAAGCAAGGGTATGACATCTAGGTCCAAAGATGTCACTGCTGTATTGTACGCAGCCCTCAATAGACAGTCAGTGAGTACATTGCCCCTTTTGGTATGTACCTCTCCAGGCATATGCAACGACTGGGGCATCCACAAAAGTTATGCACAAAAAGAAACATAGTGTGAAAACATGTCCTACATGGACTGCCTCATAGCCCTATTCCTATACTCAGTTTCCTACAGACTGCTGAAAGGCATTCTATGCCTGGCCTACAAAGCAGCCTCTGATCCATCTCAGAGGGGCCTACTGTAAATACACAAAATAAATAGAATCAGAGTTACTCAATCCAGGGATCTAAACCTTGTCTGTAACATAAAAAAATATACATTGAGGGATATGTATATACCTCAGAGAGTACCCCTTCTTTGGAACAGGCTTCCCATCCATGTGAAGCAAAGTTCTTTCCAGCACTTGTTCAAACATAAAATGGAGTAGAGGATAGAGCATCAGAAATGTACTCCTGGTCTAGCACCTATGTCTCTATTAGAAAGAGAGAGCTTGTAAATGCTTGACCACTCGGTCCCAAGTCATATGCCCAATCCATATATACTCCCCATAAAAAATATTTCAAACCCTGTCTAATATAATTGGAAAGCATTGCTAAGCTTAAAGGATTTTAGGATTATTAGCCTAGTATTGACTTATAATCAGGTGTAGAAACTCTGTGATTAGGCTGAGGTTTCATAGTTTGAATAGAGGCATGATTAGTGCATTCTTAGCACTAATGAAAATTCAGTCTAAATTTTTATTATTATTACTGTTATCAGGTTTTATAGAATACTTTTAAGCCTTTTACAAGAATTCTAAGACTTGTAGACATATGATATAGGGAAAATGTCACTGCCAGGCAGCTCTATCTGTAAGGTGGTATAGTTATGAGCTTATGAACAAATTCTGACACTGTCAACCACAACAACATCCTCAGGTCAAAGATGATGCCTGATCTAGATGATCATTTGTTCTTGACCACTATAATATTTGACAACAAAATGATAAAGAGGCAATTTCTCTACATTATACTTTTATTTGTTTGACTTTTGCAGAAAAATGCATCCGTTTAATCATTTAATACTTAGCTTGCTAGACTAATCCATTTAAATAAATTTCAGCCATATCTCATGAAAAACAAAAGGTTTTAAGCATACATTACTATGAAGTGAGAGATAACCAGAATGCTCAAAAGAAACCCACATGGACGTGGCCTTAAGATGGAAATTACAATAGCATAAACCGTGACCAATAGTATAAACAGTGACCAAAAACAATCTTTAAACTTGGAGTTTTAAGTCACCAACATTATCTATTGATCAGTCTGCCACACCTTCAAGAACAAACATTGAATATGTCTGTATCTTTATCTCTCTCTCGCTCTCTCTCTCTCTCTCTATATATATATATATATATATATATATATGTGTGTGTGTATATAATATATATAAATATATATATATATTTATATATATATATATATATATATATATATATATATATATACGCACACACACACTCACATATATACACATTTTATATATATATATATATATATATATATATATATATATATATATATATATATATATATATGCAAAAGCTTTTTACTGTTATAAAAAAAGAAAGCTCATGTGAGCAAACATTCATTTAAATTAAATGTCTACTGGCAGCCTTTTTTAAATTTTTTTATTAAATTAAAAAAAAAAAAAACAAAATTGAACACAAAATGTAATATTTAACAAAACATGACAATTGAATAACTAGGTCCATAAAATATATAGTAAACAAAACAGTTAATACTTTTGTAATAAATCACTAAGTTGTTGCCATGATAAATACTGCTGTGTGATATTTGACATTCTTATACAGTCTGCAATTCCTTTTTACATATAGTCTTAGCTAAACAAACACATTCAGTAAAAGAGAGGATGTGTTTACTTTTACAGTTTTTTGTAATAATTTTCCTGGCTATAGCCAGTATGGACCAAAGGAGAGACACTTGTGTTGTTGCTATATAATGTGGGATTGGGTCTTTAAATAGAATCAAGGAGTGTGTAACAATGCAATTCTCTGACCACATTGCTTTAACAAAATTTCTAAACGTTAACCAAAAGGAAACAACCATTCTAAATTCTATAAACATATGAATCCAATTTACATCCACAATTTCATCACATCTCCAACAATTTATTTTATTTGTTTTATAAATTAAGGCAACCTTATGAGGAGTTAAAAAAATTCTATGCAAGTACTTCCAGGTATAAATTTTCCAAAAAAAATGATGAAGTAGATTTTCCTACAGATTATAAAGAAATATTTTTATTTAAAGTCTGATGAAGCAAAAAATCGAGACGTGAAAGCGCTTACTGGATTATGATTTTTTGGAATAAAGAGTTTAACGGTCTGCTTTGATTGTCGTGGTGAGCTTCACTTTGTGTTTTCTCATTTTGGACTGCTTTCTTACTTTGTGAGGCATTTTACGCTTGACGTTCTCTTTTCTCTGCTGTATTTTTATTTATATCTGAAAAAAATTTATCATTAATTTTTGTTGAATAATTCCAATATGATGAACCAGACAACATAAGTTCAATTCTTAAAATCCTATAACTTTTTGGTAAATAAAGATGTATTATTAGTCACAAAACTATAAATATTAAATAAAAATTATACAAATTTGGGGATGGATTTTGTATACATTCATTTAAAGATATTTTTATTTTATTATTAATAAACTCCTTAAAGATTTGTATATTTAACTAACTATTTTCCCTTTACTATATCTGGTCAACGTGTAATCAGCTAAATGTAATTTATTACCATTTAAAAATTGATACCAAAATTTTACATCATTTTCTTTAAGCTCTAGCATTTTAGTTAAATGATTCCATATGTCCATTAATATTGGCTATAGGAAATATTAGAATTAACAATTCTTTGACAATGTAATTACTTTCCATAAATCTATTTAATGTAGCCATAATATAGTTAATAAAAAGAATAGAAATAGGCCAATATAATCTATTAAAACCAGATTGTAAATTTTTGTTTGAAACTAAGTATTTCATGTAAGAGTTTCCAATTTGAAGCATAGTAAGAATTTAGCCAAAGACTTGCAATATTTATAATAATGGACTTTGCATATAATTCAATATTTTTAAAACAAATACCACCTTCTTAACAACATTTTACATCCCAAACAAAATATATTCTTGGTTTTGGGGAATACCAAAAGTAAAACAGGGTTTAAATATTTTAAAATATCTTTGGACAGAAGCATAATCAATGGCTGTATATAAAATAAGATTTTTGGTAAGATTATCATTTTCATCAATGTAAGTTTGTCTTCCATTGTAAAAAAACAATTTACTCCAGTTATTAATTAGTTTTAGTAGTATATCAATTATATTTTTATAATTTACCAAAACCAAATCTTTCCAAATAATGTAATAATAATTCCCAGATATTTAATTTGCATATTCTCCCAATTAAATTAATTGTAATTTTTTTAAAAAGTGCATTTTTATTAATAAGCAACATTCTTGGTTTACTATCATTAAAACTTAAGCATGGAATCTTTTCAAAAGATTTTACTGAATTAATTATGTGCTCTAATGAAGATTCAATCTCACCACTTGTTAGCAAAACATCATCAGCAAATTGTTGAATTTTGGAAGTATAACTACCATCTATGGAAAAACCCTTGACCATTATGTTAGACCTAATAAAAGTAGCAAAAGGTTGTATTGTCAAAGCAAACAATAAAGGAGACAAAGTACATCCTTGTTTGTGCCTTTTAATATTTTGAAGGGGCTAGATAAAAAGGATCATATTTTAACAAAAGAAAATGAGTTCTTATACAATTTTTTATTAAGTCTATAAATTCTAATGAAAAATTACATTATTTAAGCACTTTAAAAAATAAAACCAATTAATAGAATCAAAAGCTTTGTCTAAGTCTAGGCTTATAATTGAAAGTGTTTTCTTATTGTTGTTAGCAATATCTATTAATAAAAATAGTCTTATAATGTTATCTTGTACTCTGCCATTAAAAAAAATGTTTTAAAAAGGAAGAAATCAATGTAAATCTCCAAAAGGAAAGAAAATTTGACATATTTTTAACTTCTTGAAAAGCTTTTAACAAAACATTTAGTATAGTATCAGGAATTATCTTATTTAACTCAGGAATTATACCATCCAACCCTGGGGCCTTAATAGTTTTTAGATTTTTAATTTGTTCTTTTAGTTCTTTAAAAGAGAATAGTTTATCTATTGTAAAATTCTGGTCTTTAGTTAACTTATGTTTTATATTATCCTTTAGGATGCTGTCTATTAAATTACTATTATCTAAAGTTGACTTACTATTATTAATTAATTCATAATGCTTTCTAAAACTTTCCAATATATCTTTTAATTGGTTGCTGTCTTTGTATTCTCAAATGTATATGTAATCTCTTTAATGTGATTTATATTATTGAATCTTTTTGATCTAATAGCTAATCTATGCAACTTTTGGGGGTTGATAGAATATGATTGCAATTTTAATTTTTCAATGTTTACAGAAATGTTATGATGTAATATTTCTAACTATTTCTGATTTAAGGCTTTCAACAGAATTTGCAGTATTATCATTGGATTTTAAACTTAATTTTAATTGATCAATATTTGATTGTAAAATAGTTAACTCTTTATCCCATACCTTTTATACATATCTATATGTGTATATATATATATATATATATATATATATATATATATATATATGGGTCCACTTCATATGATCGGCAGTTCATATGACTGACATTCATTTGGTCGACAGTTCATTTGGCTGACAAAAAAGTATAGGTGGGGGGCTTCACCCCCAACACCCCCCGATGTGGGGGGCTGTGCCCCCCACACACCCCCAACTATATATAACAACTCCACGGTCGCACAACAGTGGGGAGGGGGGCAAATCCCAGGTTTTTGCCTTGAATACTTTTTGTCAGCCAAATGAACTGTTGACCAAATGAATGTCAGTCATATGAACTGTCGATCATATGAAGTGGACCCATATATATATATATATATATATATATATATATATATATATATATATATAAACTTTAATCGTACCATATAAATAGGCTTTTGACATATCCCACAAAATAGCATCAGTAACTTCACCATTATTATTAATCTCCATAAACAGATTTAATTCATATAAAAAACATTCCTTAAATCCTTTAATTTTAGTAATATAAGCAGGAATTCTCTGACAAAAAAACTAAATCATTAAGTTTCAAAGTGATGTTAAAGGCAATAACATTATGGTCAGTCAAATGACAATAAATTAATAGTACTTCATTAATTTTAGAATATAACCTGTTAAAAGTAAAACCTTCATCTGTGTTTGATTAGGTACCAAAGCTAAATGAGTATGTGCATAGTTAAGGAATTTTTGAGAATTTTAAATCATATATAGGATAAATGCAACATGGTTTTTATCTTCACTCAGCCTTTCATCCAGGTCATTTACTACTACTTCTATAGTTAAAAATCTGCACTGGTTGTTTCTTAATAATTTCATTTAATAAATCCAGTTGTTTCTTGCAGTCTTCTTTTATATTATCTATTTTACTCTCATGCTTACCCATTTAACTGAAAGATCCTAGATACTTGTAAGAATAGACTGCAATTCCTTATTCGTCAAACTCACCTGAGAAGAAATTTTAGAGTGGCTCATGACTAAATCTGTCTAAAAAATGTACAGTACAATGACTTAGAAAAATCACAAAAACGTGATTTTTCTTCTGGGTATTATTACAGAATTCATTTAGACAGACAACATTTATCAAAGAAATTGTTTATCTAAACTGTAACAGATATATTCCTGTTAGAATAACTGGAAAAAAGAAGAGCAAAATTTTTATGCTTCTAGATGCTCACCATCTTGGCCATGCCCTCTACTGACAGTCTTGTTTTTTATGGGATCTCTTTGTAGCTGGGTAAGAGAATATGCCCTTACTCCGCTGTTGTGTGATCTAGGAGTTAGCATATATAATAAGAAGGGAGTGTGGGGTACAAGGGGCTTGAGCCCTGCAAAAAAATAATTTCAATATTTTTCTTATCTTCATTCTCATATATATATATATATATATATATATATATATATATATATATATATATATATATATATATATATATAATGTATATTAATGTATGTTAACCTGGTAAGTGAACTGGTTTGCAGATACTTTTCAGTCATGACCTAGACCACACTGGAAAAAGCAGACTACACAATATAAGAAATATGAGGTAGAGAGCATGATTATAGTACTAGTACAATATATTAGAATAAAACTAGTATTAATTATAGTTAGAATTAACATGATAAGCAGTAATGCACAAAATAATCAAAAACAAAACAATATCTGCATTTAGAAGTAGCAATCATAGTGCAGCCATTTTAGAAGAGAATAATTTGTTATGCAGTTAAAGGACTGCAGCATTAGTTTGTGAAAATGAAATTAATCAGTGTATAAAGAAAACTGTTATTTATTTTCCTTCACAAGGCAGGCCTTCAGTAGTTTTTTTTTCCACTTGTAGAAAGCTTCTATGTCTTATTTTAGCTGGGATAAATGCATCTTATTTTCATGCGCTTTAGGTTGTAAACAGTTAAATTTGTTGATCCATGTGTAATTCTCTTTACTGGCAGAATAACTGGTTTGGTTTTGAAAAGCTACATCTCTGACCTGTGTTTCTACATGTCAGACTTCTATTGTTACTTCCACACTATTCTGTCCAAGCTACTGCCCTTCAATTTGTGTGATGCTTCACCTTAAAATGCCTATTAGGTCCTTGTTTCTTCTGCCCCATATTCAGTGATACAAGACCATCTACAGATATTCCAACTTTGAACTGCCATGCACTTTCTAGCTTTAGTACAACAATCTGCAACTCATTCCTGGTCCTCATAACTGAAGCACATTCCTTGAAATATTTTTCTCATTGCTATGGTTCTGTTTTTAAAGTTAAATACCAGTGGTCATTTGGTGTTACAGTATCAAACTTTTATTCTGTTGGACATCTTAGGTAATGCTTGCTTTGGGAAAGTAATGTAAGGAAATATCTATACTACTGTATTAATTTTGTGACTTTGTCTTCATTTTAAGCAAGAATACTCTATAATGACTGTACCTGGATATTTAAATAGGGGTCTTATAGCCCAACGTACCCTACCATGAAATAAATAGAAAGATAAATTGATAGAAAGACAGGTGACAGACAAAGTAATAAATAATGCAGCTAACAGATAAATACCACAGCTGTATACCCATAAAATAGTACAGATACAGTACTAGTAACAGCAAACTCTGCAGTGAAACTATTGCGCCAAAGAAAACAATTACAACAGAAGCAGATATCATATACTAGTTCAGGGAAAATCCTTATTTATTTATACAGACATTGCAAATGTTCGATAAAACCACTAGTCACTGGAGAGATGATTAGCAAAAATAATGATGGAAGAGCCAAGCTGACAATATCAGGCATTTCAAGTGTAACTTGGATAATTGGATGGAGAACAGGAAATGTATCCCTTGTTTGGCAGCTATGTCTCTAACAGACACAGGTAGCCTGTAAATCATTCACACCCAGGCACTTGCTTGGAAATGTTTCATCTGCTACCAAGCCACTTGTTATACTTGTCAAGGGTACCAGAACTTGTCCGAGATTTGGGATATAAAGCTAGGCTTAAAAAGGCCCTTGTGGTCATTAGCATAGCAAACACCCATGAACCTATGAACTGCAAAAGCAATAAGTAAATATGCACAAATATCCCACTGTTAAATCTGTTCTGCAGTTCTGCAAGGGAGTTCCGTTTTACATCAAAGTTCTGATCAGGAACTGATAATGTTAGAATGATAACACAAGGAACAGAAGCAGGTATAACTCCTTAAAGCTAACACAATCCACCAGAAGTGAAACTTTTTATTAAAGACAGGGTGATAAAAATCAGTCACTGTAGCTTCTGGATGTCTGAGAAAATTCTTATAGCTTCTTGGTAGCATTCTGCTCATAATATAGAGGATTATGACTAATGTTTGATCATTAGCAGCTTATTATGTGTTTGAGACATAGATGCCAAGAAACTTACCCTGAGAGTGAAGCTCAAGAGGTGAACAGTACCTGTGTCCAGGACACACAAAAGTTATGATTTGTGACACACAATCAATTATTTTATAGTGCACAGTGCTCTATCTGCTCTATGGACTACCAGCTTCAGAAAAAAATAAAAAGCGTAGAAGTGTAAAGTGATTTACAACCTTTCAAAGGCTTTGAAAACAAGTAAAATGTTTTGACACTGTCAAATAGACAGCAAGCAGAAACAAAGTTTTCCTCTGAAGAATGAACTGCTTGAACAATTGTTAGACACTTCACTCTGGCATATATTTTGTAAGTGTGGCAATGAGAAGTGTCTAACAGTTTTTAAAGCTATTTTACCATCTGCCATTGTTCTTTGTCCACTAGCAGTATACTTTGGCAATGCTTTGTCAATCCCCATGGGAAGATCCTTTCTTAACTGAGCTTAGTGCTTATTAAACACCTTCCTGATGTATTCTTTTCTCCAAATAATTAGTTGTTGGAAAAATCTTGTCAGAGGTTTAAGATGATATACTACTACCTGGCAATCCTGGTGGGTGCTAGGATTATATTTGAGACACTAATGATCAACACGTATTTGTGCAATAACTGGTCGTTTTTTTTTCTCAGAACACTGAATTGCTGGTATACCATGAATGTTTCCTTTCCTCATGAAGGTGTGACCATGGATTTGGTAAAAATGGGTGTGGGGGTGTAGTAGTCTCTGCACCAGTGGGTGCAGCTTAGCTTCACTCCTGGAAAAAGCCCAATTTAGTGTGATTTTTTTTCTCAAATGCTGTTTACATTTGGGAGGTTTTGCTCATTTATGATCACACTTGTGTGAGGCAATCCAAAATGAGATACAAATTTGTAAGGGGAACTGTTCTAGGTTTGTTTTCCAGCCACCATTGTCAACTATATCACTCTTATAATTTTTCCTTGTTCATCCCTGTAAAGGGATTGCATTCCCAATAGACTCATCTGGTTAGTAAATTTTGTTTGTTTTCTGTGCTATTTGTTTATTAATAAAGAACATATAGTTGTGCTGTAGCCAGTGAAATGCTTTTATCAATATGCCTATTGAAAATTAAGGATAATGTGCAAAGCTACAAGCAGTTTTGTTTTGGCTTATTACTTGTACTTACAAAGAACTGTGGTGGTGGTGCTGCGGTAGCATCGTCGCCTCAAAGGAAGACGTTATCCCGCTAAAGCGTCTTCTGTGTGGAGACATGCGTGAATGGGCGTACCTTCGTTGAAGGTTGTGCATCAGGGCTGGCAACTCAGTACATAAAATTCTACTGCCAATCATTAGCGGACCGGAGTTCTGCTGTGGCGACTCCTAACCGGGAAAAGCCGAAAGATACACAGACAGACACACACTTGTACTTACAAAGAGAACTGTAAGGCTTGCTGGTAGGTTTTCAACTAGCAAGAGTGTGTGTGGCTGTGTGTGTCTGTGTGTGTCTGTGTGTGTATCTTTTTCACTTAATAATACCCTACTGTTGTATATTGAAGAAAATGTAAACCATTTGTTCGCAGTTTATACGTAACAAAGACTATAAATCAATTAAAATGAAACAAGCACCACTTTCACAGGCTTTCTATAAAACTGATTCACAGCACTGTGTGTTTCTGAACACGGGAAAAATAATTTATTATATTTAGGTTATAGAGCAACATAAACTGTTTTGTGTATAGGTAATAAATAAGACAAAAACATCCATGTGTTGTTATGGCAGTCTAAATAGCAGCTAATTTTAAATGCAAGAAATTAAGATATAATAAAAACAGAATGACTCATTCTAATCCATTTGCATTGCACAGGATCTCAGGATACAACAAAAATATATTCAATGAAACTTATTTTTAACAGTTATGCCACTACATCCTGAATACTGTCCACATCTGGCATGCAGTGCGAAAGTAATATCTCATTGTCACCCTTTATTTACTTTTGCATTGCATTTACTTATTGGGAATGTCCAGCTTGGAAATGGTATAATGTACTTTGAGTACAGAATAATGGAAACAGGGGCAATGGGTGCTGACTTTTTGGAACGCAGGCTATATTCTTGGCTAGGCTTGTAAGTACTTCAAGGTCAGTAGCCTAGTAACCTCCTATAATCCTATGAACCTATAAACAGACTTACAAGCAATAAGTAAGTCTGTCTAGACAAGTCTTAACTGATGGATTGTGCAATTGAACCTAAATTATAATTTTGTTTACTCAAAGTCTGCACATATTTCTGTTTACCTCAGAAACTTTATCTGTCTAATACGCTTGTAAAATTGTCCCTTCCATACACTGTCAAAAGTAATTTTTTTTGCCTCTCATTCTGCATAAAACTACCATTCTTCTGCAAGAAGGGTTTGCAGCCTGAAAAAAATGTTATTCTGTTTGTAAAATAAATAGACAGATACTTTTGGATGCTACTTGGCAAGCTGCTAAAACCATCAGAACCACTGGACTTGCAGCCAGTGCTACTACTGAAATAAAGGACACTTAATGTGTTAACATAGTTCAGGCTTGTTAAGACCATTGTAACTTAATAGGTAAAGCTGTCTTACCCATCAGCAGTTGGTCCTCCTTTGAAAAAATTATGCGCTTACTGCTAAAGCTGATTTCAGGGAAGACTGGCCCATACTGACCATCCAAGTAATTGTGGCTTAGACCATATTGCAAACCAGCTACTTACTGTTTGGGGGGTGTCTCTAACTGATTCCAGTTAAATCACTGTCTTGAGTTTGGCTAGCTAAACAAAAAACCTGCAGATAGTTTTTTTAGTTTTTTTTTTCTGTTAAAGCCATTCTATCTTGGTATAGCTTTACTATCTGTGAATAGCTTCTCCTCCTTTGAAAAAATAAACGTTTAAAGCTCATTGCTACTGTTCTTTGCACTGAAGACTGACCCATACTGACATCTGAGCTGCTGACCTTGAAACATTATCCTATGATTGTGGTTTAGGCTATGTAGTTGTCCAGCTGACACACTCCTCATGAGGAAGACTAGCTAAACAAAATGCCTGCAGATTTTTTTTTTATGTTTTTCTGCCTAGTCCTACTCTGCTCAGCCATGCTATGGCTTTGCTTCCCACTCCACTTTGCCCTCTTTCAACACCCCATATCATTACATTTATACATTTGTTATATAACTAGAAAATAAGTGACTTCAAAAAATGACAACACCTAAAAATTACAAAACTGTAAATGCAAAGACATCAAACTTACCTTTTATCTTCCTCTTCTGAGTACTTACACTGTAAAAGAATACATAATTACACACAAAATCAGACACACATACTGTATTCAGACTCTTAGCACTACTTTACTCCTACAGCTCAGTAAAGATATGCACCCAAAACTTGGGACACTCAATTATCACATACCTCTGTCACCAGATAATTCAAAACTAGTCATCTCGACAACTATACCCTCAGATCTCAAGCTCTTTCATCTAAATATTCAAAGTGTCTGCAGTAAAGTACCAGAACGTCCGGCATGGGTCACATCACATAAATTAGATGTTTTATCCCTTAAATACATCTGGTTAAAACCCTCCATTAAAGATGAAGAATTTCTTCCACAGAGTTATAATATTATCAGGATTAGGAAGTTGGGGGCTGCTATTATTTTTGCTAACATCTTAGAGTTCTATATCTATCCACATGTAGTACCAACATTTGACAAAGCTAAAATGTTATTTACCAAGCTATTCACTAAATCTTAATGCAAATTTTTCACTGTGTGTAACTGCAGCCTATATCTTATTAAATACCTATTCCTCCATAATTGAAAATATCAGCACCATCCAGCTATATAACTTTACTCAGTTTGATTAATTCCCCAGCTAATTTCAATGAAAAGAGTAACAAGAATACAGTTCTTGGATATTAAGCAATGCCCTGACAACATCTGTACCATGGTGTCACTTCCAGACTTCCTAAGTGATCAACAGTACACTAAAAGCTATAAAAACATTTCATGCAACCAGGTTTGAAACCTCACAATTTTTTTAACCTGCTTTATCTCTCTATTTAGGCAAATCAGGTGATCACCCCTAAAGACCTTACCTATAGATGAAGCAGTTGAAAATATTAATTTTTACTTTTTATCTATTCTCAGAACTCAGGCTCCACTAAGTAATAAGCAAGTCCGATATAACTGAACCCCTTGGATTACTAGAAAAACCAAACAAATGATGCAAGAAAGAGATAAAGCATGGAAACATTACCATATAGTCAAAACTGAAACCTCCAATCAGACGCATAGAAATCTGGGAAATATCTCCAAGAAACACATCGAATTGATAAAAAAAAATTTCTTCTACCAATTCCAAAATAATAACCTGCCTAACCCAAAAGGCTATTGGGCAGCCATAAACCAATTCCTGAAACCTGGAGGAAAATCTATGCAACCAAATCCTGTATTGAATAAAGCACACCAAAAACTACTCAACAATTCATTTCCTACTGCATCCAAATAATATCTGCAGCACTAAAGAATCTAATAGACGTGTCTATATCATGTTGTCAAACCTTTAAAAGTTCGTACGTCATATGGTCGACACCATATGATTGAACTTTTAAAAGTTCGAATGTTTCAACAGAGATCTCCATACAGTGAGGAATAGGAAGATTTCTCTTTCTGCACTGTAGTGCTATCTCAGAGTTGGTATATTTAAAGAGTGGGGTGTGTGGGGGGCTTTTCTTTGGTTTATTTTTTTTTATTACATTTTTGAACTTTTAAAAGTTCTATCATATGGTGTCGACCATATGATGTTCGAACTTTTAAGTCTGATTATGTAATATAGATGCTAACAGACAACTTATTAGATGCCCTCCAGTTCATTCAGAATAGTACCTCAACATTTTCTCTTCAACCAGTCCCAACTAAAATAATGTAAAAACTGCTATAACAGTTAAAAGCTACAACATTATCAGCCCTCACCAACTTCCTGCTGAATACCTAAAATCTGTCATAGCCTATCTGATGCAAATCAACAGGTCCATATTAGAGTTATATGCACCCAAACTAAGGAAAACATATATTATCCCACCATATAAAGGAAAAAAGTCAGTCAGTAAAATTATCTAACTATCAAACAATCGCCATACTCTATCACTTGTCCAAAATCCTAGAAATGTGTACATTCTCAAATGCTAACGTTTCTCCTAGATAATAACATACTCTTTCCTGCTCGATGTGTCTTTCATCCTTCATACAACACCACTAGAGCTCTTCTCTCCTTCCACAATACAAAACTAAGGACTAAGGTGAACTAGTCTCTTCCATATTCTTGGAGCTATCAAAAGCATCTGATACAGTCTTCCATACTAAACAAATACAAGCATTATTACCCTTCCTTGGTCTCTCTACCTCTGCCTTATGATGGTTTAAATACTATCTGCTAGATATGACACAGTGTGTCAGAAAGGCAAATACGTTACTCATCCTTCCTCTCTGTAACCATTGGTGTCCCTCTGGACTGAATACTAGTTCCTCTCCTCTTCAATATTTTTATACATAACCTCCATAATGCATTGGGGAAAGGCTCCCTGGTTCAGTATGCAGATGATGCCATGTTAGTCTGTTCAACTCCAAGAATGCCATCACTACAAACTATTATACATTACTAACAAAAAAAAAAAAAAAAACACACAACGAAAATAAATGAACTAGGTGGGCTGAAATAGTTTAGTGCTTTTACTCCTTTAATTAATCACCAGAACTTCATCAGAACATATGACAAGAACAAGTAGCTTGACTTAAATATTATACTGAATGGTCACAATTTATCAGCTGACTCATCCAAACTACTAATTAATACATAACACTCAATACAATAACATTCCACTGTATATAATAAATACATATAATTTAATTCAAATATAACATAACTTCATCATAAAATATGATTCTTGAATATATTTAATTCTACTAAATTATTAAAGTTTCTAATAAAAAGCAAGATATTACAAAAAAACTTCTATGAGTTGTATTGATTTTAATACAGTTTCTTTTTTTGTTATAGATCATGTTAAGAACATTTTTTTATAGGATCATAGCACATTACTAGGCTATTGACCTGGAGCTCATTTTAAGTCTAGCCATTTCATCCCAATGTAATACCATAGAAATGCTAGTCAGTACCAAAGATTGCATTTAGTGATGACTGCTCATGTCCAGGAGAGTTGTGGGCTCTATCACTGGTAAGAATTTACGGCACACCATCCACTTGTCCAGTTCCTCTTGAACAGTGTCATAGGGGTGCTCTGTTTCACATGAATTGGTAGCCTGTTCCAAAGACGTAGCAGTCACTGGGAGATAAGTCTCTCCCTCCAGTATGTCCTATTTAAGTCACAGGCAGTATTTAGGTCCCCAGAATGGGTAGTCCTAGCCCTGTTTGATTTATGGATATGTAGCAAGTTCATTAGGTTTGGGACTTTGATTGCTCTGTAGGCCAGGCATAAGTCTCCCGTAAGTAGTTTATATGATATGGAGTATAGTGGCAGGGACTGTAGTCGGTTGTGTAAGGCACATGCTGGACCCCCTTGATCTTCTTTGTTAGAAACCTCTGAGGTCTCTCTAATTGCTGCAGGTGCTTAGTACAGTACATGACAAATGGGGTGTTATACTCAATTATGGGCCAGATGAGTGTAGGTGGGTTATAACTTATTTTGCTTTAAAGGCAATGCTTTCACCAATCAAGCATGCTATGTAGAAAGCTTTCCTTAGACACATGGTGGTTGAAGTTAAGGTCGCAGTCAACTTGTAATCCTAAGTCCCTTACCACTTCATGGGGACTTAGGGTATTGTTGATTTGATAGTATGAGAGGACACTGTTTGTGCCGAAGGGAATGATGATGCATTTCTTTGCAATAAGTTTGAGACCATGACTAATGCACCAGTTGTTTGCCTGCATGAGACCCTTTTGGAGTATACTGACATAATTTGGGGATTCAGTGATTGCACTTAGTTTTCAGTCATCTGCAAACTTGGTCCACCACTACCCCTTAGTTTTGACCTGAACTTCTGAGAAATATATAGCAAACATTTGGGGACCCAGCACTGACCCCTGTGGCACCCCACTATAACAGGTCTGCTGGTTGATGTGAAGTTACCCACTTTGATAGTGTGCATCCAGTTTGTGAGCCATTTGGCAACCCATTTTACAATGAAGGGGTTACATTCAGTTTGCTAAGTTTATATTCAGTTTGCTAAGTTTATTGATAATGCCTGGATGTGGGATTGTGTCAAAAGCCTTTGCCAGGTCAAGATATGCCATGTGCACAGATTTGCCCTCATCAATAACCTTGGTTACATTTTCAAAGAAATCCACTGAGTTTAACAAGCAGGATCTGCCCTTCACGAAGCTGAATTGGGTAGGATACAGGGTTTGGAGGTCACCTATGTCTTTATTTACAAGGTCTGTAATGATACTCAATTATTGTAGACTTTAATAATTTATTAAAATGCAAAGAAGTCAAATGGCAGATTTTTTTTGCAGTGGACAAGATGCCATGTCTAAATGAAATTAATACTAAGTGCATTTTGAAAAAAACAATGCAATATTTTACAAGCTCATATATTTACATATTTTATGATCAAGCAATTTTATATTGGAATTGAGTTATATGTATTTACTATGAAGTTGACTTTTTTTATTGGATGGTATGTATCAAGCCATGAATTTGATGCATCAGCCAATAAGCCATGTTACTATTCAGTATAGTATCAAAGTACTTATTCTTGTCATATGTTCTAAGAAGTTGATTAGCTGAAGGAATGAAAGTGCTATTTCAGCCCATCTGGTTAATTTCTTTTTGTGATGATCTTTTTTTTAGTTTTCTGGTCAGTGAGTAGTAACTACCGATAAGCTTCCATTAAAATGTTATTCAGTTTCTGGTTATTGGTTTTCTTCTCAGTTGTAGTATGACTGAGTGGTCTGAGTCCATTTCTAATAGCAATGGAGAAAATGAATGAGATGGTGATTTGGATCTTTCTTTTATTTTTTTAACATTCTCTTTATTAGTTTTTTGACAAATCATTTACATACATAACAGCAGGCTCATAAACATAAGTACACACTACACACTAAAACCAACTATATACAAATCTCATCTATATCTTACTAAAATGATTTCATATCTTGTACTTAATATCATGTCAGAATATCATCTAAAATCAATTTCCAAGAATCCTTCTGTGAGGGTTTTTGCTTCATGGAATACCATAGATATTTGTGCACAAGTATTTGCTGTCTAGTTACTTGTCTAAAGCTTTCCCATGACAGTGTAGTCCTGTTTTTCCAGTTTAATGTGATGTAGTATTTCATTAACATAAATATCGTTATTATAAGATGTATATGTTTCATTCTAAATCCTGTTGGGGGAATATGTAAGAGAGCAAATTTCCAAGATAGAGCTGTTTTTTCATATCCCATTTTTTTCTAATTTGATCCTTAAGGCACACCAAAGCTTGTATGAGCATTTATAGCTCCAAAAAATGTGAATGATATCTGCCTTTTGTGAAGGACAGAATTGACAGTTTGATGGTATATCACTGTACCACTTATTAAGAATTTGGGGTGTAAAGTAAGCATGATTTAAAATCATAAGTTGTGTATATCTAAATTTTTGGAGGGGAATAAATTTTGAGAATTTCTGAATAGCCTGAGCAATTTTGTTGGATGTAATACTAGAATCCTGCTTGGTCCAGTAGCTAGAATGTATAGCCTCTCTGTTGCATTTAATAGAGATAATAATTTTATATACATTTGAGATCATTTTTTTTACGTATCAACAAATCCCATAATGTTTTACATGTAGCTAATCTGAATCTGAGATATTAATACCGTCCCAATTTTTCCAACATACCTCTTTTAGTTGTCTTAAAATAGTTGTGTATTTGGGCGGTAAATTTAATTTGCTCCTCATGTCAATTACTGAGTCATGTTTAAATGGCAGAAAATCTAATACAGCTTTATCCCTCAGCAGTGGGTAAGAATTCAAGTTAATCGACCTATCATTCAATTTAATGTTAGAATTAAAATGTATCGGTTGGAGTGTACTGAAAGCGGCATATAATTTTAAGGAATTAAAAAGATTTTGTGTGATTATAATTTGTGCCCTTAAATCTTTTTGTAATCTATACACCCTCCAAGAGCTTTTTTCTAAAAATGGAAGTGCCTTGGGGTTAAAGTGTAATGCTTTAATATAATTATGGTATAATTTCACCCACATCGGGTACCATTTATTGGAATCATTCCTATATTCTGCAATATTAATTAATCTACTACACTTGTTAATTTCATAATATAGTCTAAGATCAGGGAGTCCCATTCCACCTTTATCCTTAGGATAAATAAGTTTTTGATAGCTTATCCTGATAGGTTTTGGATGCCATAAAAATTTTGATAGTTTTGTTTGTGTGATCTTGAAGAATTTATTATGTATGAATGTATTGGATGCATGAAATATGTAAAGTAATCTCGGGAGAGCATTCATTTTAATGATGGCAACTTTGGATAAAAAAGGGAGTTTAAGTTTGTGCCCATCTTTCTAAATCTTTTTGTATAGTTGACCATATTTTATCTACATTTTCTTGATAATATTTATATGCGTCCTTATGAAATGAAATTCCAAGATAGTGTAATTGGTCTTTAATTTTAATATTTTATGGGGTAAATACACTGGGGTATTATGAGTAGTTATTTAAGGGAAATATTATTGATTTATCCATATTTATCTTATAATTTGAAAATGTAGAGAATATATCTGTTGATTTTATTATCTTATTAAAATCTGAGTTGGGAAGGGAGTAATATATATTTAAATCATCTGCATATGCTGAAATTGCAATCTTTGTGTTAAATAAAACGGGGATATTGTGAAATGTTTTCTGCTTTATTAGTAAGAATAATGGCTCAATAAATAAATTAAATAAAAGAGGTGATAAAGGACATCCCTGTCTTATCCCATTATTAATTTCTAGTTTCTTTGAGCTATATTTATTTATTTGTAAAGTGGTATAGGCCCTCATATGTAGTGTATTAATATAATGGATAAATTGTGTAGGAATGTTAAATTTTGGAAGAATGGCTGCCAAGAATTGCTTGTTAACTTGGTCGAATGCTTTAGACGCATCAATAGCTAATGTGTATATGGGTGTTTCATTGCATCAAGCGTAAGTGTTTGGTCTATTGTTTGCCTATGATTGACAAACCCTGATTGTTCTGGAGATATAATTTTAGAAATGACAGATTTAAGTCTGATAGCTAATATTGTTGCCATAATTCTCATATCTAGATTAATAATAGATATGGGCCTGTAATTATGGGGATTAGTAGTATCAGTATTCGGTTTAGGTAGTAGGATGGTTCTAGATGCATTCATATGTAGATCAGTAATACCAAAACGTATAATGTAGGCAAAGAGATGGTGCAATGTAATAGAAATTTTGGAAATAAAACATTTGTAGAATTCGGCTGAGAAACCATCTGGACCCGGTGCCTTATTACATTTCAAGCTGTTAATCACTGTATTAATTTCCATTTGTGTAAACTCAGCCAAAAGAAGATCTTGTTGTTGTTCATTAATTTTAGGGAATATTAATTGTTTGAGGAATAACTGCAAAGCTTGTTCCTTATATGAAATGGGAATGGGGTTATACACATTGTCATATATCTCCTCAAACACCTTGATTATGTCTTGTGAATTACTGTATTTATTATCTTGGAAAATAATTTCCGAAATATTCAGGATAGGTTTATAGTGATTAAGTAATCTTGCTAAAAATCTGGAGGGGAGTTGCGCCCATTGTGACTAATTTGCTATGTATTTGATTTCCTGATACGACAGGTTCACTGCTTGCAGAGATAATAGATTTGCTTGTAGTTGGGATATAGTATTCTCTAGGTCTGAGGAATAATTCTGTTGCATTTTTAACTCAAGCTTAGAAATTTCTTCCTTAATACTATTTTCTTTGTTGATAGTAATTTTCCTATGAAATGAGGATTTATTAATTAACATCCCTCTGATTAGAACTTGTTGATAGTAATTTTCCTATGAAATGAGGATTTATTAATTAACATCCCTCTGATTAGAACTTTTGTGGTAGCCCATATTATATCAATCGGCTTGTTGTCCTCTGCAATAGATAGTATGCATTTGTCAAGTAGAGTGTCAATTTCCTGCCTAATATCCTTATTATTAATTAGATTTGGGTTAAAGTGCCACCATATTGTATTGTTTTTCGGGGACTTTTTATGTTCCCAATCTATAACTAATGTAATTCTAGAATGGTCTGATAGATACCTAGGTTCTGTATAAAATGAAAGAATGAAGTATAGAAAAATATCAGATATCAGGAAAAAATCCAGTCTGGACCAACTCTTATAGCATTGAGAGAAGAACGTAAACCCTTTATTGTGAGTATGTGAAGGAAGATTAGAATATGGGTCAATTAATCTAAAATCATTTTTAATTTCAAAGAGTGCAGTAGTGGCTTGTGTATTATATTTAGATTTAGTGTTGGTTCTATCTCTCTTTGGATCCTGAATGGAATTCCAATCACCCCCTAAGATGTAGTAATGATTAGGGAAGGACTTTAGTAAATTATAAATAAACCATCAAAAAGTTTTGTTGAAGGGTACACGGGGCATACACGTTGACAACTAAGATTGGTTTATCTAACTTATCAACTTTAGTTACAAAGTAGCACCATCTACCTTCTGGGTCTGAGTCCTGTTTTATAATATCATGCTGGAAGGAGTTTTTAATGATGATAGCAACTCCTACTTTATTAGTTTTATTTCCTGCCGCTATAATGGTTTTAATCCATTTTTTCTTTGCTGTGAGGTTCCATTGCTCCTTTAGTAAGTGGGTTTCCTGTATCATGATAAAATCCAGTTTAGATTTAAAAATTAAGTGCAGAAATAGTTTTCTTTTGTTATCTGTTTGTAGCCCCTTAACATTCCATCCATGAAGCTAACGTCCACATACTGTCATTAGGAAATGTAACCTTGTCCGGTGTCTAACAATTGAGTTAGTAAATAGACTCAGTACCGAAGGATTCCATACAAAACATGCATTTCTTGGATATAGATGAGAAAATCTTCCAGTCTTAAACCTGTGCCTAACCACTAAATCTCCTAACCTGGAAGAGTGTGGGATACATATGTCCATTTGAGAAACAATTGCTAAGCAAAATAAATGGCAAATCTTTTTTAATTTTGCTAACTTAACTTCACATTTTGAAAGGTATCCCAATCCCAAAAAGTCTAACCCTATAGAGCATAGAAAATTAAACTATCCTTAATACTCAATCCTGATCCACAGATCAAAGCATAAAATGAAGGTATTGTGAGAATAATATTCACCTAGAGTTATGTTATGAACTTTTAAGAAGGGACTATGATAGTTGTAATTCTATTACTAATCTTAATGTTTAAATCAACATTCTTTAAACATGAACTAACATAATAAATTTACATAAAAAAAGGAGACTTATGAGTACAATATAATGGAGACCACAACATTTTCACATCTGGAAGTTATGCAGTACTGATGTAAAATGAGCTCTTTGATGTATACCATATAGTATTCCTATCGTCATATTTAGTATATGAAGCAACTTATGTCAACCCTAAAAGTAATACCATTCCCCTAGTGTCCCATACAGGTATAATAACATGAATAAAATCTTATACAGAATACTGAAGGAAAATACTGTTATTTCTTGTTAGATTAATCTCATATTCAATAAAGTAATCACACGATATACGGTTTCCGCTACTCAAAATGAAATAGTATTTCCATCCACAATCCAATATAGTCCATCTGAATATTCAGCAAGTTTTAAGTGAATATTGTCTATTTTGATGTTAACTTAATATAATATTTAATTATAATGCTGCAACAAAATGTTTAGAGTACCTTAGAGTCAATACATATTGGGAGGTATGCCCAGAACACTGCAGCAACTGCATCTTCAGAGAGTCAGCGTGTTTATGTGAAAGCTACTATTCACCAGAAGTGCTTACGGTGAAAATGAATAAAAGGATGCGTGGATTATTTCATCCAAATCATGTTTGTATCGAGATAGGGACATGATTATATCTTCTGTTATATTTGGCTATCTTCTATTCCCCAAATTTATTAAATCTTTAATAGTTCGATCTTTTCTTCTCATGCGTTAAATCCTGCACTAAACCGCAGCTGTATCTTTAAGAAAACGTTTCACCCTGGGAAATCCTGTCATCACGCACGTAGAGGTTGAAGTGCAGTTCTGGACTGATGGAAGCTGTAGTCCATCAATGGTGCAGTCGACCATGAGGAAACCAGGCCTCGAGATCCAGCACTTTCATTAGTTTATGGAGTCAAAGCCATCCCAAAAGAAAAAAACAGAAGAAGATGAAAATAGTGCAGTAAGTGAACTCATCACAGAACAGACAGATTGAAATGCATACCTCGCCTTATTTATGATGTGTGACTGCAATTGGTTTCATGTCACTATTCATGCCCTCTGAATAATTTTCTCCGGATTAGTTTTGAAAACTTTGAGAAATATTGACGCTGCATCATCATTACTATTAATTGAGTACTTAATTCCTTGAAAAGAGAAATAAAGCATATTGGGATATTTCATTTGGAATTTGATTTGTTTGTTGATTAAAAAGGCGCAATAGAGGGCAAGCTTCTGTCTTTCTACTTTATTTGAGGTGGCAAGTCTTGAGAAATGCTTATTTTCGAACCATTCCACTCAACCGATTTTTTAGATTTGGCAGCATATAAAAGTTTATTCACATGCTGAAAGTTTAAAATTTTAGCGTAGATGTTTCTTGGCTTATTTAAGATTGGGGATGCTCTAAGAGCCCGGTGAGCTCTTTCAATAGTAATTTGTTTAGCATCTATGTCGCTTCCTAAGAACAGAGAGAATATTGTAATTATACTGTCCAAAAGCTTGTTTTGCTCAATACCCTCCGGGATGCCCCTTATGACTATGTTGTTACGTCTAGATCTAGCTTCAAGATCTAGAATTTTGCTTTGAAGATCCTGGATAGAAATTTTGTTGGATTCAGATTTTTTTTGTATGCCTTCTATTTTAATGTCCTGATCCATGATTTTGTATTCTATTTTGTCCATCCTTGTAAGAATTTTATCTATTGATGATCCAACTGTATTAATCTGAGTGGAAAGATTTTGTATAGCCTCATGAATAGGTTGTAGTGCCATTTTTAGTTCTTCTAAGTTGGAAGTTTCTGATTTATTTTTATTTGTGCTTGTGTTTCTGTTAGCTTCCTGAGGTTTATTGGTTCTGGCTCTTTTATACGTAGTAGTATCCTTTTCAGGTGAGGCTAATGAGGAAAATTTTGTTTTTGTAACCTGGCTCTCCATAGAATCCACTTTGCGTGACATTTTATTTTTCTTCCTTTGAAATATTCCAGTAAATCTTATTCTGTATTGTATTTTAGATCCAAACCGGCCTGGATGTTATCAGCACAGTCCTCACATGTGGCACACCTGCTGCAATCTTGCAATTCTGTTGAAGTTTTGGTTGTTTTCTTTCCTCAGGTACGTAAAGCAGAGTATTTACTACCGGATCTGGTTGAATTTACTTGAAGAATATTTTTTTCTCACATATATTTGGTATAAATAGTTAAGGTATTCTGCTCCTCTGTGGTTCAGCACTACCTACAGGACAACACCCATCTTGTCGGAGGTGATTTGGATCTTTCAATTTATGTCATGCCTGTTGGTTTGGTAACTGTATCTCAGACATTTTTTGTTCTTTAATGGCTCAAACACAGTGCTGAAGATGTAGAAAATTGACCTAGTAGTGTGCAAACAATTGGACTATTGTAGCTGATGCATCCATGCACCACAGTTCTGCTGTTGAACAACTAATCAAGCCCATTAATAATCCATTAGGAACTTCTACTGGGCAAATCATGAAAAGTCATGCCATTTGGGCAATAGGTGTAGAATAGTGTGTGTGTGTTCTCCCTTTAAGAAGCATTTCAAGGACAGCACAGCTTCAGTGACATTGTGAGAGTGCAGCCAGACAGTGAGCATGCATGAGTGTAATAGCTAGTTTGTTTTAAGTTATCTAAGTTAAAGTTATTAAACTTCAATCCTGATGTGTTTATACATAATAAAGCTGCTTGAACAGAACCCACGAATGCTCGTCTGTTTTATTTTGACTGGAAGAGCGATATGGTGTCCGAACCAGGATTCCAGAGACTGCAGTTCAGAGCTATGAGGTACAGAGGTATCAGTGAAGGTAAACTAAGTGAACCGAGTATAAAAAATGGCCAAAAATGAACTAACGGTAATGAGAATTTGCACAAATTATTTATTTATTAAAAAAGATAAGACAGTGCATTAGAAGGCACAAAATGCATTATTAAGCAAGCGAGAGGCACAAAAAGTTTATTAAACAAAATGTTTGAAATTGAGATATTTGATAAAATGATTATGAAAAAAGCACATGAAGGGTTTGGAATTGCAAAACTAGCATGGTTAAAGTAAAACAGGCATGTTTAGAGTAAAACAAGCACAACAAAAGTATAATAGCCACAAAAAGAGATTAAATAAGCAAAATGAATATAATAAGGGCAAAAAGGGTACATTAAGCATAAGTAAAGCAAGCTGACTGCATGTTTTTTGACAAACTACTGTGTTTTGGCATAAACTACTGTTTTACATTGACTGAAGCTATCAAGGGCATAACTAGTTATTTGAAGTAACTGAAAGTGTGTAAAAGTGCTTACAGTGTGTGCTTATTACTGTGCATTTATTCCAAAGAGTTTGTGTACAAAGTGCAATTATTTCGTAATGTGCAGTTAAAATACAGTCATTTCAAAAAGTTTCTTGTGCTGGCTGTGTCTATTTGCAGAGTGCTGCCATTACAGTGTGTTCCTTGCATTGTACAGAGTTATTTAGCTTCAGTGTGCTGTGTACTGTTTATTCGTAAAGTGCAATTACTTTGAAATGTTTTTTATTCTGACCTTCTTCTTCCCAGTTTGTTGACACAGTGCAGTTATTTTGAAATGTTTCTTACAGTAGGAGGTGATTTCTTATAGTACAGTGATTTTAAGAGTATTTTTGGTGCCCAAGAGACTGATTTCACAAAGTTCAGTTATTCAGAGGCTTGTTGTGCTATTGGGCATAGTTACAAATACTGGCATAAATTTCAGGTATGTGTGCAAGTGTGTAACCACATACAGTTAAAAGTGGGTTGCACTGTGTTTTACTGTAATTTGTTGGCATGGCAGATGGATTTCGAAAGCCATCACCACTTGCATTTGATCAGAATATAGTAGATAATATTTGTGTAAGAGTACCTTATTCTGACAAAGATGCATCTACCAGGGAATTCATTTTGTTAAACCTAGCTGGGTCAGAGGCCATTTAAAGAGAGCGTTCATTTGTGTATGCACCAGCAGTATGTGAAGGAGAAGGTGAAAACTATGATATTTTGTTGAAATGCAAATTCAGGGAAATGTGTAACCCCCAGACAAATATTACATTACAGAGGCATTTGTTTTACACAAGAGATCAAAAGTCAGGTGAAACTTTTGCAGTTTATATTACTGACCTGAGAAACAAACCTAAAATGTGCAGGTTTGTTGACTTAAAAGATATGTTAATAAAGGACAGGCTAGTGTGTGGTATTAATAGTGCTGCAGTGAGAAAGATTTTGCTTTGTGACAGTGATTTAACACTGAGCAAAGCTATTGAGATTTGTGAAATCCATTAAGTTACAGAAATGGCATACAAGTATGCTTGGAAGTGATAACATGGTTTCAGCAGACTCCAGAGCAAATGTAGACAGTGTGCAATATCTGGCAAGCAGAAGCAGGCCTAAACACATGGGAGCTGTAACCCCTGTGGGTGTGGCAGGTAAAACCCACAGTTTTCCGGCAAATTCTAACAAAATGGCATGCTCAGTGCAGTACAACGGTGAGTTAGCAAAACCCAAATCAAGCTTTATTGTTAACTGTGGCAATTGTGGTGCCAGTCATGAGTCTAAAAAAGAAAAATACTTAGCATTTATTCAGCAATGCCACAAGTGTAAACAATTGAACCATTTTCAAAACTTTTACAAATCAAGTAAACTTCACACAGTTATAAAAAAAGGTAATTTAAAAAAGCAAGTTGATCACATACAGAGCTGCCATTCTACTTTCTACATAGATGGTATGTCAGTGATTTGGGAAAAGTTTGATGCTGTCTTTCCTGTGATGCTTCAGTCTGAATAGTTCGACCATAGATATAATCATGAAACTTTGAACATGCAAATACTATTGCTAAAAGTTCTTTCTCATTTTGAGCATACTGCATTTCAGTTTGGGTAAGAGTTACAGATGCATAGGCTACCGGTCTGCCTTTTTGAAGAATAACTGCTCCAAGACCAAATTTTGAAGCATCACAGGAAAGAGTGACTGGTTTATTGGCATCATAGTATCTTAATGTTGGTGGAGTGGTAATTTTCTGCTTAAGGTCTTCAAATGCTTCTTTCCAGAAGTTCAGCTATGATAGATCGAGCAGATTTCTTCATCCATTGAAAGAAGGAGAGACAGTGAGGATGCAAACAGCAAAAGGTTTAAACTAGATTGGACAAGTAACAGGTAAATGTGCTGAGCCGAGACCATACTTTGCAGAATCAGAGGGTGTGGAGTACAGGAGAACCCGCAGACATCTTCTTCCTGTATCAGAATCGATATTGCAGCATTGTTCCTGTGATACAGACTCTAGATGTCAGAGCAATCCTGACAATGTTCCTGTTGCAGAACATGTCATAACTTTTACTTCCTTTCCCGATGTCCCCAAAGTTGAATATTCAGCATAGACAGTCCCAGTTGCTAGACCTAATTCTAATTTTTATGTCACATGATTTGGTTTTATTTCTAGACCTATTGTGAAATGCACAGAAACCTGGACATAATTGTTTATATGCATTCAATTCTGTATAATTCCAGGTCACAGAATTATTTGTATCAATTGCATGTCAATTGATGTCATTAATAATGCATGACTCATTTCTCAAAGAGGGAGGATGTAAAATAGTGTCTGTGTGTGCTGTACCTTTAAGAATCGTTTCAAGGTCAGCATGTGCATATAAATAGCAAGCATGTGCAAGCTTCAGTGACATTTTGTGAGTGCAGCCTCAGAGTGAGCATGTATGAGTGTAATAGCTAGTCTCTTTATAAGTTTATCTAAGTTAAAGTTGTTAAACCTCAATCCTGATGTGTTTGTACATAATAAAGTTGCTTGAACAGAACCCACGAATGCTCATCTGGTTTATCATGACTGGACGAGCGACAGTAAGGAATTGTCAGTTACTTGCAACTCCAATATTTATGAATATGAGAATAAAATAATAAAGTTAAATTTTTCAATATAAGACTCATTATCTGGAGTATTGTATTGAGTTACAACAGATACCTATGGGAATTAGAGTATCTAAGTTTCCAATACATAATCAACAAAATGCAGGATATATTGTGACTTAGTACAATTATACAACAATACTTGTTTCCATTTTAAGGTTGCTTATTAATCACAATAAAATAAAAAATAAAAAATAGACTTGTTTAATCAAGTCAAACAATTGGATCAATGCATCAGGGATAATGAGGTGCTTTTAACACAAGCATCTGTATGATGGCATTGCAGACAAAATAGAGACATATACCCAACATTCTTAACAAGAAGTGCAACAGGCTAGCTCATGAGGCAGTCACATAGCAAAACAACAGTGAATATCCACTTATGAACATTCCAACTGTCAGTAATTCCTGGTCACCGAAAGAAAATAATAATAAAAAGGTACACATTTCTAAAACAGTTAACATTAACACCTCTTCTGCAGACAATGTTTTTTGGCTGAAGATGTTCCACCTCTCCATAGATGTTCTTTCAGATTATTTCAGTGTTAATAGATCTGATACGGGAGTGAACACTGTAAGTAACAGTTCCATTGCTTGCATTTCATTGTCTCCTTTTCACAGAAGCCTCCTTTGGTCAAACACAAAATAAATACAGCTCAGAGAAGCAGTTACAGGGGAAGAGGCTGAATCGGAGTGAGATAACAGTAACAAAAGTGTGTCCTTTATCGCATACTAAAAGGGCAAATATGGTGAATTTATTATTATTGAATTTAAAGTTATTTATAAGAAAACTAAATCTGTATTGTACTTTACATACTGCAAAACGATTCAATACTGATTTATTGACTGCAAAATAAGAAGCACTTTTAATCCATTGTAAAATAGTGTAGGATGATTTTAGGATGTTACTGCACAATAGATATTGTAAAAGATATTTTAATTTAATAAATTTGAAATAGAAGTGCTTTTGTATTTACAGAACTGCACTATAGTAAGAATAATGAAGGCTGGCACGGGTAATAGAGTTGTGGTTATGGATACTGACACCTATATGGATGCAATGTTACAATATTTATCAGATGTTAACTGTTACAGGACAGTCATTTATTGGCTTGATAACATGAAATCTAAACTGGCTGATGATTGTTAGCTAGGTTTGCTGAATGAGTATTATATTGATTTTTGTTTATGTGAATTTGTGTACAATGATTAGCCACATTTAGATAGAATTTTTGGCATTCCCAAAATTCATGAAAGCACAGTTAAGCCACCATTTAGGTCAACAGTGTTAGCCAGTAGTAGTAAAACAGAAATTATTGCTGTTTATTTAGAATTTGCATTGACTCTTGTTTGCAGTGTCCTAGGTTTTACTTTAAGGACTCTTGGATTTGTTTATACTTATTGAAACAGTACAAATTTAATGGATCTGAGATCTTTTTAGTTACCATTAATATAGTTTCATTATACATTGCTGTTGTGCAAGATATTGCTATCAAATATACTTGATAATGTTCACATTAATGTTCTTTTTCTTTTATTGAATTTAGTGCTTAGTACAAAGTTCTTCACCTTCAATAGCAAAATGTATCAACAGTTTAGAGGAATTGCTGTGGGTGCAAGGATGTCTGTCTTTTGTAAATTTAATCATGCTGGTGGGAACAAACATCTTTAATGAAGAATGGATGGTGTACATACATTCCTTTTTCTAAAAGGTATATTGATAATCTACTTTTTATATGGTGTAGCACACATGATCGATTTGATAAATTTTTAGTAGATCACAACAGTATAGATTTTCTAATTTTTATCTTAAGTGATATTGGTGACAAAGTGCATATATAGATCTAGTATATTATATAAAACAAATAAATGCATTCACAGTGACATCTTCAGGAAGGACACTTTTGTTAATAATAATTATTTGTGTTTTGATAATCGGGTCTATATTGCTAGACCGAAAGATTAGAAGTGCGAATGTATGTACATCGACACATTAAAGTCGATGTACATACAGAGCAAAACACCTAAAGGGTGAAACCAGAACACCGAACGTGTTTCTTAGCCAGCAGCAAGGTGGTGGGGCTAAGGAAATATATCCTTTTCCCCACTGTAGTGAGGTCTCAGAGTTGGTATATTTAAGTAGGGGGTGTGGGAGGTGCAGGGGGGCATGCCCCCCTGCAAAATCTAATTAATTTAATATTTTAGTTTAAATTTTACTTACCTGTGTGGCGCATTCTGATGATGAAACACGTTCGGCGTTCCGGTTTTCGCCCTTTAGGTGTTTCGCTCTGTATGTACATCAAATTTTGCGTCGATGTACATACATTTGCTATTTAGTCCTTTCTGGGTTTTAATATAAACTCTTAGTAATCAATACTCACATTCCATGACATGGACTGTCATCAGGAGATAATTTATTATGTTGAGCAGATTAATCAGTAACAACATCATAATTTTCTGAGGCAACATTTCTTAAGGAACTATTTTTAGATAGTGGTTACTTTAATGACAGATTGGAATATATTATTCAAGAAGTGAAATAATTTTGATTAATGGGTACATTCCTAGAGACAATAATAAATCTTTTAGTAGAGTTTTGCAGTTCTAGTAGGTTATGTATGGTTAATATTTAACATACTATTGAGTACAACTGGAAGATCATCATTGGTAGTCGAGACCTGGCAAGCATTGTTGGATCAACACCCAAGTTTACTTATAAAAGATTTTGTAATTAAAAAAAATTTTTAGTGAGGGAACAAAATTTAAGAACTTTGTAGACATATCAATGCTGGGTCCAATATAGTTTTGAAACATGATGGTAAGGAAACAAATGATAAAGGCAGATTTTCCTGCAAGTCTGAGGTCATTGTATATTTAGCCACTTGTTGCTGTGAGAGCTTTGATATGGGTAAAACCACCAGAATGCTCTTGCTGAGAATAAATAACCTGTTGGGTATAAGAAAGCAGATATTACAAATGTGTTGGCAAAACATGCTAAGAGTTGTAATGATTTTAAGAAATTTTGAACAAAAGAGCAAAAACCAAGCCAACTGGAAACGAACAAGTGAAAAAGGAAATCCAACAGCTGCAGACACAGTGCTTTAACGTAAGATAGTTTATTATCAAAACTCCACATGTTTTCGTCACCCTCTTGTTCGTTTCCATTTTAAGAAATTTGCTTTTTTGTTATCGATCATGTGGGGAACAATTTTTTTATTGGAGACTTTATTAATCAGTTATTAGAATGCAAGGAACTTAAATAGCAAAGTTTTCTTGAAATGAACAAGATGACAAGTAGAATCATTAAGTACAATTTGAAAACAACACATTTAAATGTTTTATATGTTCATATATTTACATATTTTATGATCAAGTTATTTTATATTTGAATTGAGTTAAAGATATATATATATATATATATATATATATATATGTATATATATATATATATTTCCTATATAAGGTGGCATTTTATTGTATTGGATGCTATGAATCAAGTAATGATAGGATGTGTCAGTTGATAGTCACGTGTCTATTCTGTATAGTATTTAAGTCAAGCTTCTTCTTCTTCTTGTCATATATCCAGCCTGCCTGGTTCATTTCTTTTAGTGGTGTTTTATTTATAGTTCTTTGGTTATGAGTAGTAACACCCTGATGAACTTCCTTTAAAGTTTTATTATACAACAGTTCTACTCCTCCATAGAATGTTTTTGAACCAATCTAATCTTTTTTTGATCCCAAACAAAACAAAAATTCTACCTTTCATCCCAAAATAATACCCTGTCACAAAAATACATTTACTATATATCCCAGACAAAACACTAGACTTGAAGTTGTCATAGATACTAACTAACTTTGCCATAGATGATGATTTACAATTTGACCTACACATCCCAAATGCTACCAAAAATACATATAAAAATAAACACCTCTTCTACAAAGTATCTCCCCAACTTACATTGCAGTCTAGAAAGATGACTACCCTCTCATATCTATTGCCAACTCTCTCAAGTGCCTCTAACCTACTAACAAATGTCAACTCCTCACATTTAACAAAACAGGAGCAATGTTGAAATAAAACAGAAAAAATTGTAACCCACCTTTCAGGTAATACCAATCACTGAATGACGCGCAACCAACTAAAGTGGTTGGAGCTCCACAGCTATCAAAAATGCAATCATCTTAAACTGTCCCAACATATACTTCATTATCCAAAGAAATTGTCCAGCACTGAAAATAGTAATTCTCCCCATCTAGAGCTTTCAGATCTGAGAACACATACCCTGCCCAAGTCCATAATCCAAGCAATAAACATGGTGAAGAAATGTGTTCTTCATATGTATCTAAACATTGGAATACTCTCCCACAAGATCTAAAACAAATCATAAATCCAAAATACTTCAAAGCAAATCTTAGAATCCACCTCTTGGATTCTAAACTATGCTGTACCACTTTTCGTCTGGCTAAATATTCTTACAACTCCATCCATCAGTCCTGTATCTGTATTGTCCTTTTTATATTCTTGGATAATCTAAGCTTCTGGGCTTAGGAATCAATTTGCTAGCTAGTAGTAATCACCTTAACTGCCTTTTGCACCTAATGGAAGTTCTTAGCATTATCATTGTTACTTAGTAAAACTGAAATGGTACTATGCATAATGTAATGATACCTAGGGTCTGTCTCTTCCTTTTTATTTATATATGATCTTTATAGCTTGTGTGTGATAGTTAATATTTGCTGTTTTGCCTTGTATTGTATTGCACTGTATTGTAATGTACTGTATTGTATTGTATTGTATGACATTGTATAAAATGTATTATCTGTGGAGCTTTTCTTTCTCTGCCTGCACTTGTATATATAGTTTAAATAACGTCTTCATACTATATAAGCTGATTTCAACTGTAAGATGTAAAAACCATCATACTAGGTACTTAACTATTATTACCTTGTTGTCATACTGCTCTGCCTTTGTGAGCACAATGTATTTCATTGACAGTCTGGCTATACTTTTCTTAGGGCTGAGACAGAAATTGATCATTTGTGATCAGTGGTCTACCTCGATTAATAAATTCAAATAAAATAAAATTCTTTGGAAGTACCAGTGTTGCCCAAAGAACAATCTGATCTCATATCACTGTCAGTTTAGAAGCTTTATCCAAGACTTCTGTTCTTCTTCCAGTCTGTAATCCACTATCCCATTCCTCTCCACGAGTATGCATGCCAACAGAAATAATCAACTCACATACTTATAAATACCTGGGCTTAAAAACATCTACTGGGTTACATACACTAATATTTATATTATTACTTCTGTTCCTTTTAGTGCTGATTCCCTATCAAGTACATTGAGCTTTCATGCATTCTGTGATTTTTATATAGTACATTCCATGAAAGCAAAGCTATTGCTTATGAATTGCAATTCCTCCTTTGTCTTTGTATGGCTATACAGTGTGTGTGTGTGTGTGTGTGTGTGTGTGTGTGTGTGTGTGTGTGTGTGTGTGTGTGCATGCACATGTGGGCCTGTTCCTGTCAGGATGCTGCTATGTGCCACTGTTATGTATTGCATCACATTCCTGCATTGAAGCTGTGTCCAAACATAGAATCTCTCATTGGTCATGGGTTATAGACATGATCAGTTGTGTTCATCATGCTTGCCATCCTATTCCACATGGAGAGGCATAACAGAGCATCATATGAACATGCCATGCTATATTGCTTACAGTTTTTAATTGTGTTTTTTTTTTTATTCCATGACAGTATTGTTTGGTAAGTTCTAGTGCTGTATATACTAAACAAAGTTTCAGAAAATCATTTTCTGCTTTGTATGCATCGATGTTTATTTTTCCTTGGATGTCCAAGTCATTGTTGTTTGCTGCTATATGTCTAGCCACCGACCCCAGATGTATTGGGTCTTCATTATCTTTGGCAAAATGGCATCCTGTGTAACAGCTTTAACTCACCTCTAGCCATGTATTTTACAGTGTTAAACAGATATCCCAACAGATGGGATCACTAACTCTCTTCCTCAGCTAGCAAAGCAAGCTTATATGGGAAGTGAAAGGACCACCATAACTGCTCACAGAAGTATGGATTTTGACTCTTGTTACAGATGTGTACCCCCTTACATGCTGACATCATTTTTATCATCCACTGCCTGCAATGAGGCATAAAATATCATCCCCAACCTGGCCCCATGGATGATGATTCCTTAGACCTTCTCTTTTACTAATTGAATTATTGGTCAAGCTTTGACTATGTATATAAAGAACAACCAGTTTGATTTTATTGTATCTTGAAAAAGCTCAGCACCAGGCTGAGCGAAAGCGCTTGAGGAGATTGTTGTTTGTTATTAAAGCAAGAAAGTTTTATGTAAGTTGCAGCCTTTCATTTTCTGCCTTGCGGAAGAAGGAATATCAGCATTTCATCAACTTTTTATTCTGGGATTCCAGAGCCAGCTTCCAGGTTGAGGATTCAGGAAGGCTTACACGGAGTTTAAGAGTAGTGTAAGCCTCCCGATTCAGGAACAGCCCAAACCTCCGTGTAAGAGACAGCTAACACATCTCTTACACGGACTGGGCATGGAAATGCTCAATACCTCATTTGCAGCTGAAAGATATGCAAATGAGGTATTTGAGCGATCCAAGAAGCCCAAACCAGTCCGTGTAACGGACGTGTTAGCTGCAGAAATGTACTCAGCTGACAACTGAGTACATTTTTGCAAAAATGAAAACGGAGCTATGTCAGCTCCAAATAAAGGGTGCATATGATTCATTAAGCATGCCAATGGCCAAATATGTGGTCATTAGCATGAAAAAGTGTTGCAAAAATATTTTAAATAACTTTTTTTTTTTTCGTGGGATTATGATGTGTAACTGCAGTGCACACCCGCGCAAACGGGGTGCGCTACCTAAAACTGAAAACCGAAGCTTATAAGCCCACAATTGTGGGATTTATGTATTACATGGAATGTCAATGGAGGGACTTGCAGACCAAAAACAGTATGGCCTCTGTTTAGTTGTTGTCAAGGGTGGGAAGCTCCGTGTAAGACATGTAACTAAGCATTACTAGGCAATCCTATGTAAATGAGGGTTACAATAATGAATCACACTGCCACATAGGTAATGAGCACTGTCTGAGTAGTGTAAGAGTTATAGAAGGGGGAGGAACAGAGTAAGAGGCAGGTGACATCACGGGGGGGAAGGATAGAAATAAATGTATCAGATTGGAGGGCAATGTAAGGTGACAGATGACAGACAGACATCAGGGAGAGAGGTGTGTCCCAACAGAACACTAGAAAAGTCAAGAAACAGAGAGTGCACACTATCCCTACACTCAAACTTTCTTGATATACGTGCATGCGCGCGTGTAAGGCAGGTTCAACATGTGGGAGCGTGTTGCAAACCGTTGTAAACGGTTTGCGCGGGCATGCACGTGTGTAAGGCAGTGTGCGCGTGTGTTAACATGAATCAGCCCAGTTCACACCATGTAAGGATGTGTGCACGCATGTAACACCGTGTAAGGATGTGTGCACGCGTTTAAGTAACTGTGAGCGTGCTTAAGCTAGCTGGTATGCACATTGCTCCCCCTGAGGAAACAGAGAGGAAACAGGAAACAACCAGAATACAAGGAAACTGCTAGAGGATACTGCTGGAGTTAATTGGTGGAAACAATTGGAAGCAGGCAATTACACAGGCAGACTAGAAGCCCAACCCAGCACTTAAAACACTGCAAACAGCAATGCAGGCTGTTTCTCTGAAGAGATACTGCAAGAAAGGAGTAAGCTATCAGAATTGAAAACTGAAAAAAGCTGAACCCAGAGCAGAAATGCTAGGGGCTGCCATAGCTGTTATAATCAGGCATAGGCGAATTGCTGAGGGTGGTGACAATGCAGATGCTGACAGACAACCCAGAGTGAGGAGAAGGAGAAGAGTATACAGGCCCAGGGTCACCTACCATGGGTTACATGAGCTGGAGATAGTAGAGCACTACAGAGTGGACAGAGACCTTCTGCAGCAAATTGTTGAGCTGTGCAGGCCACGCCTCACACACAGAACCAACAGAGGGGAACCCATCCCAGTGGAAACCAAGGTATGTGTTGGCCTAAGAATACTAGCAACAGGTACCTTCCAGAGACCAACTGGTGATATGATGGGGATATCACAGGCATCAGCCTCCAGGGTACTGCACCAGTTCCTGGATGCCATGTCAGCACATGTCGGTGATCATGTATATTTCCCCAATGCCTGTGAGGTTGTGGCCAGCAATATGCGTCTCTTCCAGCAAATAGTGGGATACCCTGAGGTATTGGGTGCAATAGACTGCACGCACATATGCATCAAAGCACCAGCCGGTGAGCGGGGTAGAGCCTACATGAACTGCAAGGGCTTACCCTCCATCAACTGCCAGGTCGTGTGTGATGCCCAGGGCATAATAATGAATGTGTGTGCTGGCTGCCCTGGGAGCTACCACGATTCCCACATCTGGCATCTGACGCAGCTGTACCAATCATTTGCCAGTGGGGGCTTCCCACACGGACACCTAGTGGGGGATGCAGGTTACGAACTTGAGCCATGGCTGATGACACCCATCAGAAATGCACACACACCTGAACAGGAATGCCATAATGAGGCACATGCACAAACACGTAATGTCATAGAGCGTGTGTTTGGGCTGCTCAAGTCATGGTTCCGGTGTCTGGACACATCTGGTGGAGCCTTGCAGTACACACCAACTACATTTACCCAAATGATCATGATATGTGCTATGCTACATAATATGATCCTGCGGAAACAGCTGCAGCAGGACCAGCATAGGGCTGGGCCAAACATACCCCCACCATTGCCAAGGCCACCACAGGCAGAGGGTGACTCGGAGGAGGAACAACCTGACCTTGCCCCAGTAGGCAGAAGGAGGTGTGCCCAGTATGCCCTGGCCTTGGCAAAGATGCAACGCATAGCACATACACTTGGTCAGTAGGAACACTGGGACTGATACCCGCTCTGACTCACTCATATAGTAACAGGGATGCCTAACATGACACAACCTGCTTCCAAACATGTACAGGGAGTGTAGTATGTGCATCTGACAGAGGCAGCCCTGCAGCACCACCCGAGGCATGAATGCCATGTGTCAAGTAATGTAACACCATGTACCATATGCACACCTGAGGACCCTGACTAACATCCACCCTCACCCATCACCAACCACAAAAACACAAACCCACATTCATAGGTACCACAAGGGATAGGAACCTAGATGTAATGCTACCCAATGCCAGAAGTATAAACAGCAAGATGTGTGCAGTGTAACCGCACACAGTATAGAGGATGTAGATATCAGTGCTGTAATAGACAACTGGGTCAAAGCCCACACCAGCACCCTAACACTACCAGGTCACACCTCATACAGGGATGTACATGTGCAAAAACATGGAACAAGCTACAAAACGAGGGTGACTAGCAATAAATGTCATGGATAACCACACTCCCATGTTGGTACCACAACAAGAAGCAACATGGATTAGCCATGGTCAAATACCAATTGCTAAAACTGCCTACTACTAAATAGCTTGCTGCAGACCACTGTCCTAATAGCAGGAACTGCACCAGGCCTATGTTCATAGGTTCATAGGTTCATACTAGGCTATCTGCCATAGGGCATATATAAGCCGTAGCCCAGAGTTTTGTGGCTTCCGCCACCCCTTCAGTTCTAAGGATAATATGCCCATTATTCTGCTGTGCCTCTGTCAAGCAGTGACACTGAGGCTATCCCTGGGGTATACCTGCGATCTCCCATCCATTGGTCATGATTTCTCTCGAACAAAGCCAGCGAAGTGCCCAGCCTCACATGTACCAGGATGATGTTCCACAGCATAGGGAGTCTCCAGGTGATGAATCTGTCCCTCCAGCATGCCCTATTAATAGCCGTGTTGAGGTTTAAGCCTCCTGCCCTTCTAGATCTGATGGATTTAGAGGTTTTGAGGTGAAGCATGTTCATTAATTCCGGGTTGGACATGGCCTAGTATGTCAGGCACAGGCCACCTCTGAGCAGACGGTAGGCGACTGAATAGAGCTGGGGTTCCTGCAGTCAGGCAGCATAAGACATACATTTGAGACCTTTTATCCTTCTGGTGAGCAATGTTTGGGGCCTGTCCAATTGCTGCAGGTGTTGGGTCAGATACATTCCGAATGGGGCATTGTACTCAATCATTGGTCTGATGAGTGATGAGTACAGGGGAACAATGACCTCCCTTGATCTAGATGTGGATCCCTGCATGATCAGGTGGGCAATGTAGAAGGTCTTCCTAACTACTTTGGCAATGTGAGTGTCAAACGAAAGGTTACTGTCAACCTGGGTGCCCAGATCCCTGATAACCTCTCCTGTGCTTAGAGGAGTAACACCTATATGGGAACTAGGGGTAGCCTTGTTCTTCCCAAAGGGTATGACTATGCATTGTTTAGTGTTTAACTTTAGGCCATGGCTCTGGCACCAGTTATCCATTTCTATGAGACCCGTCTGAAGGATGTCTGTGTCAGATGGGTTGTCAACTATGGTTCCCAGTTAGCAGTCATCTGCAAACTTTGTCAGCCATAATCCTCCTGTGTTTGCTTGTACTTCTGAAAAGTAGATGCCGAACAAAAGTGGGCCCAGGACTGAGCCCTGTGGGACACCACTTGTGACAGGCTTGGAGTGTGACATGGTGCCAGCAACCTTGACCCTGTGGGTGCTGTCACTTACCAGTTTGTAACCCATCATGTGATGTATGGGTCTACATTTAAGCTGGTGAGTTTGTTAATGATACCCGAGTGGGGTATTGTATCGAAAGCCTTTGCCAGGTCAAGGTAGGCTGTGTGGACTGCCTTGCCCTCGTCAATGGCCTTGGTGACCATTCTGAAAAAGTCAACCAAGTTTAAAAGACATGATCGCCCTTGACAAAGCCAAACTGGGTTGGATACAAAGTCTGCAAGTCCCCTATGTCTTCATTTATGAGTTCCATTATGCTCCTCTCCATAGCTTTGCAGACCAGGCTTGTCAAGCTGATGGGACGGTAGTGTCTGGGGTCGGTGGAGGCACCTCCTTTGTGAAGTGGGACCACCGTTGCCGTATGCCACTCCTTGGGTATGTATCCTGAGGTGAGGCCAAGATTAAACAGCTGCCCTAACTGCGGGTTCAATTCCTCATTGAGTTTGTGGAGCCCACAACCGGGGACACCATCTGGTCCCATGGATGCTGTGTTTCACGCCTTGGATAGAGCAGTTCTCACCTGAGCATTTGAGATGTTTGGGGGGCTACAATCCCCTGGTATAGATATCCCTCCCTTTGGGAAATATGCACTGAACCTGTCAGCCAGTATGTTGCCAATGTCTGTAGGTTCAGTGATCTTTACATCATTATGAACTAATCCTGAGCATATCTGGGAGTCACCTCCCAGGTTTCCAACATAGATAAAAAAGGCCTCATGATTGTCTTCTGAGTCCTTAGCGAGTTTTCTCTCAAAATGTGCCCTGGATGATTTTATGGGAGATCTCAGTTCTTTACTCATAATGAGCAGGGGTGTCTTCCCTTCTACGGAATTTGCTCTATCTTGTAGTAGCTCCTTCCTTCTGATGTAGAGCATGTTCATGGCTGGGGTCCACCAGACTGCACGCATGCCTTTGGTACAAAGAGTCTTTGTTTTGTGTGGGATTGCCTGATCCATGCAGTCCTGGAGGTGCTGGTAGAAGGCATTTGTAAGTGATTCAGCGGCTTGGGTAATGGTTTACGCTGGCTTGGGGACCTTGAAAGAGACCACACCAGTCTTTAGAAGTATGAAGCCGGCTTCTGAGAAGTTCTTCACTGTGGTCTTCTTTATCTGGGGTGGGGGCGGGATGTGGACTTCCAGTGAGATTAGTTTATGATTTGATCTCACCAATGATGGGTATACTTCTGGTGTTGAACATTGTGACCCCATGTTCGTGATGATGTGATCTAGTATGTTGTCTCCTCTTGTGGGGATGGTGACTAGTTGTTCCATGGCATTTGAGGTTTTGAACCCTAGGAACCTTTGGCCTAGAGTGTTGGGGCTTGATTAGTGATCCCAGTCTATATTTGGATAGTTGAAATCACCCAGTATGATGGTGTTTGGAGATACATTTATCCCCTCCAGTGTTTTCAGGAAAGCTGTGTGAGGTTCCTGAGTTTGAGAGGGTGGCCTGTAACCTGCTACAAACTGCCAAGCAGTCTTGCCTATGGTTAATTGCACCTGGATGGTCTCCGATGCATTGTGTGTTGCCACCAACCTTGAGGTGAGGGTGTCCTTGATGAATATGGACACCCACCCTCCTTTCTTGGTGTCATCCAGATTTTGGGGCCGGAACGCATGATATGAGGTAACACCTGATACTGCTGGGGTGCTGTCGGGAGCCTTGAACCAGGTTACAGTCACAGCACAGACATCGATGTTCTCCATACTGAGAAGGGCTTCGAGTGCGTGCATCTTGAGGTTGAGACGTCTGGCATTGAGCAGCATTACCCTTAGTTTATTTCCTTTTTTGTGTTCTAGGGTGGTAGGTTTAGAATCTGAGCCATGCCTAAAAAAGGCACAATGGGGGTTGCAAGAGCCTTAGCCAAATTCCGGAAGCCCAGGGGTGACAGGTGCAAGCTGTCCCCTGCGAATCAGCGTGGCTTGTCCAGCATGTCATCCCAGGCAGATGGACATTAGATCCCCTTTGAATGACACCATAGATTAAGCCAATTATTACAGCTGATCATCTTGTCTCTGTATTGTGGCATCATTCTTGGTGAAGGTAGGATACTGCTCAAGGTCAGGGTCATACCTGCCTGGGCTACATAAGCAGAGAGCTCCTCTATGTCTCTTTTCATGTAGTCCAGGGAGGTACATCTCAGGTCGTTCACACCAGCATGGACAATGACTGAGTCATACTTGTACTTGCAGTCGAGTGACCTGAGTGCTTGCATTATGTGGTGGATTCCAGCGCCTGATAGGCAGCTTACTGTGACCTTCTCCTTACTCAATCTGGTGAGCGGGATGTCAGTGTGTCTGACTATGGAGTCACCTATGACTAGTGTGTCTGGCATTGTGTTTGGCCTTAAGGGCTGTGAATGTTTGGCACACTGACTCTGTGGTCTATGTGTTGCATGTGCTGTGCCCTGTGGAGGCAGTTGTTTGGGTGTCTGCTGTGGTGGCCTCTGCTGGTATGGTAGATCTGTGATCAGAGCCTCCGAGTATGTCTTTGTGTGTTTATGTGTATGATTTGAAGTTGTGATAGTGCTATGTGAGACTGGCTTTGTGGTGTGTGTGGTTACCTTCTCCTCCTCTCTGGTCTTGCCAGTCCTATGTTGAGAGAGCTCAGCCTCCAGTTAGGCTATATAGTTGCATCTCTTGCATGTATTTGTGTTTTGTGGGAGAAGGAGAGGGTTGACTGTGTACATGAGTCAAGTGTAACATTGCCTCAATATTCCCAGGTTCACCAGCTGAGCAGGAGAGGACACTAGCAACTGATCCCTTGACATGCTAGAAGGAATAGACAAAAAACTGTTGGAAGACAGGAAGATATCAAGCCCCCCAAACCACATTATATTGCTTGACTGACAATACCTACACATACACCATAGTTTCATAGTTTACTACTAGGCTATCTGCCCTAGTGCATTTATAAGCCTAGCCATAGTGATGTGGCTATTGCCACCCCTTATAGTGGTAATAAGTGTACAGAATAGATTCCGAATATTGTGCCTCTCACTTAGTAGTGACACATTATGACCCCCGTACATAATCGAATACCTTGACTGTGCCTCTGTCCAGTAGTGACACAGGGAGGACCCCTGGGGTAAACCTACAATCCCACATCCAGTTGTCCAGACTTCTCTTGAAGAGAGTCAGTGAGGGACTCTGTCTAACATGAACTGGGATACTCTGCTAGAGTGTGAGAAGCCTCTGAGTTATGACTCTGTCCCTCCAGCATGTCCTATACATGTATGTGCTGTGGTTCAAATCTTCAGCTCCCATGGTTCTGGTAGATTTGGATTGCTTGCAGTGGAGCATGTCCACCAAATCCTGATTGGACATGGTCTTGTATGTCAGGCATAGGTCACCTGTATGTATGCGGTATGCCACTGAATAAAGCTGGATTTCCTTTAGTCTGGAAGCATATGACATGTATTGTAGACCCCTGATCTCCTTGGTAAGGTACTTTTGGGGTCTATCCAGCTGTTGCAAGTGCTGGGTGAGGTACATACCAAATGGGGCTTTGTATTCAATCATGGGCCTGATAAGGGAGAAGTATAGTGGTACAATGACCTTCTGTGATCTGGATGGAAAACCCTTCATGATTAGGTGGGCAAGATAGAAAGTCTTTCTAACCACTTTGGCAACATGGGTGTCAAATGAGATGTCACTATCTACATGTGTCCCCAGGTGTCTGATTTGTTTTCTGTGCTCAGTGGGTTGCTGTCTATGTATTGATTTGTGGGTACCTTGTTCCTCCCAAAGGGGATGACTACACATCAGTTGCAGTCAGTTTAGGCCATGATTCCGGCACCAGCTATCTGTCTTTGTGACGGCATTCTGTAGGATGTGTGTGCCGGCCGATGTATTCACTATGGTGCCTAGGTTGCAGTCATCTGCAAACTTTGTCAGCCACAACCCTCCTATGTTTGCTTTCACATCTGAAAAGTAAATGCCAAATAAGAGGGGTCCCAGGACAGATCTTTGTGGGACACCACTTGTGACTGGCTTTGAATCTGACAAGGCACCTGCAATGTCGACTCTATGGGTTCTGTTTCTTAGCCATTTTGAAAACTATCCTGTGACATATGATTCTATATTTCAGCTGTTGAGCTTGTCTATGATGCCTGAGTGGGGTATTGTGTCAAAGGCCTTAGCCAAGTGCAGGTAGGCTGTGTGGACCAAGGTAGCCCTCATCAATGGCCCTACTGACAGTATCAAAATAGTCAACTAGGTGCAAAAGGCAGGATCTGTCCTGTACAAAGCTGAACTGGGTGGGATCAAGGGTCTGTAGGTCACCAATGTCTCTGTTTAAGAGCTCCATAATGACTCTTTCCATAGCTTTGCAGACAAGGCTGGTTAAGCTTGTGTGGTGGTAGTTCCCAGGGTCTGTGGAGGCATCTCCTTTGTGGAGTGGGACCACTGTTGCTGTACGCCAGTGTTCAGGTACATATCCTGTAGCAAGGCTAAGGTTAAATAGCATTTGTATATACGGGTTTAGCTCCTTCTGGAGTTCACATAGCATGCAACTGGGGATACCATCAGGTCCCATTGATGCTGTGTTCTTGTCTTTGCTGAGTGCGGCTCTTACATGAACATCTGAGATAACAGTGAGGTTACATTCATCTGTCATAACTATCTTCTTTTGGTGGTGAGGGAGGGGGAAAATTGCATTGAACCTGTCTGCCAGAATGTTGCCAATATCTGTCAGGTCACTGAAATATATGTTGTTGTGTACCAACTCAGAGCATATCTGAGGGTTCCCACCCAGGTTTCTGACATAACTGAAGAAGGCAGTGTGGTTATCTTTATTGTCTTTGGTGTTTATGTCTCAAAGTTGACCTTGGATGTCTTTATGAGAGAATGTAGCTTTTTACTAGTGCTGATCACAGCTGCCTTCCCTTTAGGAGATGTAGCTCTGTCCTGCATTAGTATCCTTCATCTGTTATACAGTTTGTTTATGGCTGGGGTCCACCTGACAGGCCACTTTCCCTTTGTGGAGAGGGTCTTGTTTTTATTTGTGATTGCATGGTCCATGCTATCTCAGAGATGATCGTAGAACGTGCCTGTGAAGGAGTCACCATTGTGTGTTGTGGTTTCCACTGGCCCAGTGGGCTTAACGGATACCATCTCAGTCCAAAGAAGTGTGAAGTCAGCTTTTGAGGTGTTTGTCACTATACTCTCTGTATTATACTAGCACTGACACAAGTGTAGACAATTTCCCAGAATCCATCAAACAAAACAGACATGCAAAATGTAACACTTCCACAAGAGGGGTAAGCATACTGGATGTGATAATCAGAAATATGTGTACTGGATGTCAAGATGAGAAGTGTATCCCTCACTGGTAAGACCAGACCATAGAGTAATCACACTGTAGTTACACATCACGACCCCAGTCCCTGGCCAGACTACCACAGTGAAACACATGTATAAAGCATAGCTTGCACCCCTACAAACCAATGTGGAATCCATGAAAAGCCCTGTGCAGGTCCAGAATATGGGACACACTGCAGAACATGTTATACAGGCATACCATGAACACAGCCAAGAGTGCTTGGAGTCTGCAATCACAAACAACAAGACACAATGCCATACACCCAGGCATCTGGCATGCTGGACACCATAAACTACTAAACCATTGAAGAGAATGAGGAAGTTACCACATGATAGATCAAACATGAAAAGTGAAGTAATCAGTGATCACTAGTATGGCAATAAAATGTGTCCACACATACAATCCACTAAGGCCAGGCAAAACAAGTAGAATCTGTGAATACAGTGGCAATGTGACACCTGTCCCAAGTACACACACAACAACTCACCCCAATAAATACAAATGTATGTGATAGACACAACCAGGTAGCCATAGCGGGGCCTGAGCACCCCCAAATCAGTACTGTCAAAACTAGTCAGGAGGACAAGGTAACCACATACACCACAAACCCAGTCCAACATAGACCTACAACAACTGTAAACCAAACACATAAACACAAAAACATTCCCAGAGGCCCTAATTACAAACGCACAGCACCAACACAAGCCTCCAAAGCAGACACCCAATAAAACAAACCCCAGACATAGCACATGTAACACATAGTACACAAAGCTGGTGTGACAAACAGTCACAGGACAGAAGGAGAAACAACATGCCTGATACAGTTGTAATAGGTGACTCCATAGTGAGACATGCTGCTGTCCCAGTGATGGCTTGCACCTGTTACCCATGAGCGTCTGGATATTGCCTAAGGCTTTTGCAAACTACAGAGATCCTCCCATAGGCAAGGCCAAAAAGAGCAACCCACCACCATAGAAAACATAACTGGAAAGAAACAGAAGGGTAACGCTGATCAATGCCAGATGTGTAAACCTCAATATGCATGCTACTGAGGCCCTCCCCAGTATGGAGAACATTGATGTCTGTCCAGTGATACACACCTGCTGCAAGACTCATGACAGCACACCAGCACTACCAGGTAATACCACATAGCATGTGTTATGGCCACAAAACCTGTAACAAAACATGAAAGGAGGGTGAGTATCCATATTCAGCACAGACAGCCATACGTCCTGTTAACTGACAATGCCTATGTCATTGCAGTCCACCCATGTGCAACTACCTGTACGCAAGACTGCTGTACAGTCTGTAGCATGCTACAGACCACACTCTCACACACAGGAACCCCACCCCACTGTCCTGAAGACAGTGGACAGTATGAATGTACCACCAAATACAAAACAAGGTACACACAAATTACCACATAGGTGGTAAACCATAATGTGTGGAAGGAGTAATCAGGGACCTAGTGACACAAGTGGACAGTAACCTGTTATGTGACAGCCACATCACCAATTTGTCTAGGAAGACTGTCTATATTGGACACTGTATCATGAAAGGATTCACATCTATGTCAACAAAGGTCATTGTGCCCCTATCAGACCATATTGTAATACAATGCCTCATTTGGGATGTACATTACCTGGCACCTGCAGCAGTTAGAAAGACCTCAAAGGTACCTCAGCAAGAGTCAGAAAGGGTCTCAACTATATCTCATATGCTGCCTGGCTGTAGACACAACTGCCGAATGCAGTCACATACTGCCAACACAGAGGCATTGTATGTCTGTTGTACAAGTCCATGTCCAACACAGAAGTAATGGACATGCTCCACCCCAGAAAACTCAAAGCCATCGGAGCTGTGTGAGTCAGAGATGTCAACCTTAACACATAATCAAATAGGATGTGCTGGAGGGACAGATACCTAACCCTGAGTCTCTCCACACCCTGGAACAGAATACCACTACATGTTAGGCAGAGCCCCTCACTGACACTCTTCAACAGGAAGTTAGCAAAATGGATGGATAATTGTAGATGTACACTAGGGGTCTTTACTGTGTCATGTCCAGACAGAGGCACAGCTAAGTAAATCAGAAGTGGCCATAATATTCACATAGCAAGGGTGGCAAAAGCCACACGCACTGTGGCTAGGCTTACAAATGCCCTAGGGTGGATAGCCTAGTATGAACCTATGAACCTATTATGATACAAATTGTACAGGACACTAAGGATAATTCCAAGGCTGCTGCAACTGATGGTAGTAAGCGTGTTGTGAATTCCTGGATATGCTCTGGATCACACAACTATTACAAACAACATACCAAACACACACACATATTGCCAACATACATCCTGACAGGTGCAGTGCAAACCCCCCCCCCCTCATAATGCCAAATATCTTTCCCAGCAGACTGCTGCCTCCCTGACATTATGTCAGCCTTACCACAGGATATGTACCCAAAGAGCAGTGTACAACAACAGTGGGTGTTCTCAAGAAAGGTGTCGCCTGAATGGATACTAAAAACAACCACCACAGAATCCTGAGAAGCTTGGTCTGCACAGCTATGGAAAGGAACAGCATGTACTGCAGACATAACGATATTGGGGATCTATTGACACCCGACCCTACCCAGTGTGGGTTTATGACGTGCAGACCCCGCCCCTAAACATGTGTGACTCAGTTGAAACAGTGATTGAGGTCACTGATGAGGGCAATGTGGTCCACACAGTGTAGCTGGACCTTGCAAAGCCTTCCATACAATACCCTATGTGTTCAATATAGATATGCTCACCAGCTTATATATACACCCCAATGTCACTAGAGGGGAGCAAACCAGACCAACGACAGAACTGACATGGCCAGACATGCTGCAGCCATGTCAGACTACAAACCACATATAACAGGTATCCCACAAAGCTTGGTCCTGGGACCTTCCCTGTCTGGTATATATGTCCCATAGGTACAGGCCAACATGTAAGGACTGTGCCTGAACATGTTTGCAGAGGACTACAAACCGCCTAACATATCTGACACTCCAGCTGACACAAGCATCCCACAAAAGGGCCACATAGAAACAGACAACCGTGCCATAGCCATGTCAGCATGTGAAATGGAGAAAACTGTATAGTCAACCTCTGTGGATATACAGTAAGTGACCACCAATTACCACATAGGTGTTAACCCATTACATACCTCACATGTAATGACGGACCTGGGTACACAAGGTGATAGATATCCTGCATAGGACAAACATGTGGCTGTAGTGTTAACAGAAACAATCCATATACCAACCTAATCATGAAGGTTATGACATCTAGATAAGGGGAGGTCATTGTGGTTCTGCAGTTATCCTTCATCAGCATTACAAATGACCACAACAGCCCCTGTGGGGTGTACCTCAGCAGACACCTCCATCAACTGTAAAGTCCACAACAGTACCTCACCAGGAGTATCAAAGAGCTGGAACACATGTAATGTGTCGCCTGATTAAACAGAGTGCAACTCCACACACTGCCATGCTGGCCACCCAGACGCAAGCTGTGCCTGATATAGAAAGCCATGTCCATGCTGGGATCAATGAACATGCTGCACCTTGTACAATCTGAATGGCAGTGAGCTATGCACATGAGGGACCTGAACCCCAGCACTGACATACATAGGACAAGCTGTACTGCATTATCCATAACACAGAAGCCACCCCCACGCATGAGTAAACTACCAGTACAGGTTATCCATAGAGTCACTCATTGATTCTCCTCAACAGGAATCTTAATGAGTGGATGGGAGATGGTAGGTTTACCCTGGGTATCAATGTTATGTCACAGGTAGACAGAGGCACAGTATACTAAACAAGACATATGTCATGGCAAACTACACTTACAATGTGTCGAAGGACAAACACACTCTCTGACTAGCATTAGAAATGGCCTAGGGCACATCAGTAGTGTTTGCCAATGTACACCTATGTTGTGGAATACACTACTGATGTTGGATGAGGCTGTTGTAAGTAGTTCATATCCGAACATAATGCAACATGGTCAGATAGGTTCATAGGTTCATAGGTTCATAAGTTTATACTAGGCTATCTGCCCTAAGGCAGTTATAAGCCCAGCCCAGAGTTTTGTGGCATATGCCACCCCTTATATGGAAACAATACTGTGCCCATTAGTTTGTCATGCCTCTGTCCAGCAGTGACACAGAGACGATCCCCGGGGTACACCTATGATCTCCCATCCACAGGTAAAGATTCCCCTTGAACAGAGCCAGTGAGGTGCTCTGCCTCACACGGACCGGGATTGTATTCCACAGCATAGGGAGTCTCTGAGTGGTACATCTATCCCTCCAATATGTCCTACTTATATCCCTGCTAAGGTTTAAGTCACTTGCCCTAGTGGTTCTGGAGGATTTGGCGATTTTGAGGTGGAGCATGTCCATTACTACCTGGTTGGACATGGCTTTGCATGTCAGGCACATGTCACCTCTGAGCAGACGGTATGTGACTGAATAGAGCTGGAGTGTCTTCAATCTGGCAGCATATGACAGATGTTGGAGACCCTTTATCCTTTGGTGTGGGACTTTGGGGTCTCTCCAATTGCTGCAGATGTTGGGTGAGATACATCCAGAATGGGGCATTGTACTCGATCATTGGTCTGATAAGTGAAGAGTACAGGGGAACAATGACCTCACTAGATCTGGATGTGAATCCCTTCCTGATCAGGTGGGCAATGTAGAAGGTCTTTCTAGCCACGTTAGCAATGTGAGTGTCAGGAGAAAGGCCACTGTCAACCTAGGTCCCCAGGTCCATGATAACCTCCTCTGTGCTTACAGGATTGCCACCTATATGGTAGCTTGGGGTTACCTTGCTTTTCCTGAAGGGTATGACTATACATGTTTTGGCATTTACCGTCAGGCCATGGCTCTGGCACCAGCTATCAGTGTCTGTGAGTCCCCTCTGAAGGATATCCGTGTCTGATGCACTGTCCAGTATGGCACCCAGTTTGCAGTCATCTGCAAACCTTGTCAGCCAAAGTCCTCCCATGTTGGCCTGTACCTCTGAGAAGTAGATGACGAACAATAGGGGGCCAAGGAATGAGCCCTGTGGGACACCACTTGTGACCAGCTTGGAGTCTGACATAGCGCCAGCAACTCTAACCCTGTGGATCCTGTCCTTAAGCCAGTTTGCAACCCATCTTGTGACATATGGGTTTACATTTAGGTTGGTAGGTTTTCTACAATACCCGAGTGGGGTATTGTGAAAGCCTTTGCAAGGTCAAGGTAGGCTGTATGGACTGCCCTTCCCTCAGCAATGGCCTTAGTGACTGTTTTGAAGAAGTCGACCAAGTTCAAAAGGCATGATCTGCCCTTGACCAAGCCAAACTGGGACGGGTCCAATGTCTGCATGTCCCCTATATCTTTGTTTATGAGCTCCATTATGATCCTCTCCATAGCTTTGCAGACTAGACCTGTTAAGCTTATGGGGTGGTAATTACCAGGGTCCATAGAGGCACCGCCTTTGTGCAGATGTGCACAACTGGACCCTAACCAGGCTGTTGTGCACACTATGGAAATGTAAAGCAGTGATAGGACTAAAGCCCAGGATACTGTCCACCACAGTGAAAGTACTGAACCACTACACTATACAGTACTACAGTGTTAGGTCAGTATGAACGGATGTTGACAATTGTATGCAAAGTATCCCATGCAAAACCTGCAGGCACAGTATAATCCCTGTTGTGTTCACACAAAAAGCATTTGGACAGTAACTACACAACATGGCACAGAACACACAACCATAAACTGGAGATATTTGTTGAAGGTCACACTCATCCACAAATGTGATGGGCTGCAGAGTTCAACATATGGAAAGCTCACACTGGGCATGCTCACACACTTAGATAAATGAGACATCTTTCACACAACATGCCATGGGAAGGCTGAACTGGGCATGCTCACACTTAGTCCAAATGTTACTCTTAGCAACTGTGAAAACACACCAGAGGATGCTCATTCCCCTTTCTAGACACTGATCATGTCAGCACCCTATAAGTATATCAGGAGAAAAGGAATCTTCCAGTAATCCAAATAGCATGCTCTGCTAATGCATCCATCTCTAGTGTCATAACATAGTTAGGTAGGGGTTTGAATCCAGCAAGTGGCAAGTTATGTGAAGGGGGGTACGTGTGTGTGTATGAAAGGAACATCCCTTTTGGCAACTGTGAAAACACACCACAGGATGCTCATTTCCCTTTCTAAACTCTGATGATGTCAGCACCCTATAAGTATATCAGGAGAAAGAAAATCTCCCAGTAATGTAAATAGCATGCTCTGCTAATGCATCCATCTCTAGTGTCATAACATAGTTAGGTAGGGGTTTGAATCCAGCAAGTGTGTGTGAAGGGGGGGTAAGTATGTATGAAAGAAATATCCCTTTTGGCAACTGGGAAAACACACTACAGGATGCACATACCCCTTTCTAAATGATATCACAATTATTTATGGCTTTTGACTACAGATATGTCACGTGTGTTTTGCCCACACAGAATGCCCATGTGTGCGGGTTGTCGGTCACAATAATGCATGACATTGATTAAACCAGTTATGGCAATGCACACATGATGTATGTGTGTGCCAAATACACATATGTACCTGTGACCTTCAATAGTTACCGTGTGTGATGCCTGCCACATGTGAATACATGGTATTTGCACAGGGTAACATTATGACTGTGGTCTTCTGTGCAGGTGCTGCATGTGGGATGTGTATATACAGTGTGAGATGTAGATGCTATCAGCCTAGTAGTGAGGGATACACACCTGGTCTGGGGCATATAGTCTACATGTTGTTGATGAACAGGTGCTGCATGTTTTCACCTGTTGTGGGAGTGGTAAGATGTTGTTCCATAGCAATGCAGTGACCGCATGCTAAGAACCGTTCAGCTGGGGTGTTGTAGCTACAGTAATTCATTAGCATTCAGTAATATGTCAGCATCCCTGGTGAGGGTCTGATGCCAACCAAGGTCAGGGTTCTACCAGCCTGTGTCACTTGCTCAGTGATCCCTTCCATGTTCCCTATCATGTATCCCAGTGAGGGACATCACACATCAGCTGTAGTGGTATGGACAATGACTGAGTCATATGTGTCCATGGATCTGACTGACCTGTATGCTTGTGTTATGTGGTGGACCATAGTGCCCCATGAGCATATCACTGTGACCTTCACCTTGTCCAGCCTGGTGAGCATGTCCTCGCTGTACTGGACAATTAAAGTACCTAACACAACCGCAGCAGTAGTGTTGTATAGCTGTACAGACTGTGCTTGTTTGGCACACAGGATTTGTGTGCTATGTGTTATGCGTGCTGTGTGCAGGCCTAACGTATGCCTGTGTGCCAGCTGCAGAGGTGTCTGCCAGTCATGCAGGATGCTATCCTTAGGCTCCACGAATGGCCCAGTGTGTTTCCGTGCTTGTATTGCTGTCAGTGTAGGTCCACATCAGACTGGTATTGCAGTCACTGTAGTATTTCATGCCACCTGACAGGTTATGCCAGTACTGGGTTCAGAGTGCTTAGTCCACAGTTTGGCCATGTGATTCCATCTCATACATGTGTTGTACATCCATGGGTAGGGGATAGGGTTGACTGTGTATATGTGGCAGCTGTGACATTACTACATGACTCACATATTCCACAACTGTACCATAGAGGTGGCTGACAACTGACCTTTGCACATGCTACCATAGTATTGAGATTGCATTGGTGATTAACAGCACATAGGGCCAATGGTGAACAAGATACATAGGTCCATAGGTTCATACAAGGATATCTGCCCTAGGGCATTGATACACCTAGCCAGAATGTGTGTGGCTTTCACCATGCATTGTAAATCTATCTTGCTATGCCCTTTTCCAAGGTTAGTATACTGTGCCTCTGCCTAACAGTGACACATAAGTGATACCCAGGGTAAACCTACAATGTCACATCCAGTCATTAATATCACTCTTGAAGATAGTCACTGAGTGACTCTGCCTAACCTCTAATGGGATAATATTCCAGAATGAAGGGAGCCTCTGAGTTATGAATGTGTCCCTCCAGCATGTGCTATGTATATCACTCCTGTGGTTCAAGTCTTTCCAGCATGTATCCTGATGGGATCTGGATATTCTGAGGTGCAGCATGGCCATTAAGTCAGGGTTTGACATGGCTTTATATGTCAGGCACAGATTGCCTATGAAGAGGCAGTATGCCACTGAGTAGAGCTGCTGTTTCTTTAACCAGTCAGTATGTGGCATCTGTTTGAGCCCTTTGATCCTCTTGTTGAGGTACGTATGTGGTCTTTCCAGTTGCTGCAGGTGTCTGGTAAGGTGCATGCCAACAGGGTCATTGTAGTCAATTATGGGCATGATGAGGGATGAGTAAAGAGGCACAATGTCCTCCCCTGATCTACATGTGAATCCCATCATGATGATGTGGCCCATATAAAATGTTATCCTAACCACTTTGTCCATGTTGTTGTCAAATGGTAGAATGCTATCAACCTGTGAACCCCAAGGTCCATAATTCCTTCGTCTTCACTTAATGGATTAACACATATGTGGTACTTTGTGGTCACTTTGTGTTTGACAAAGGGGATGACTATATGCTTTTTGACATTCAGCTTGAGGCCATGGCTGTGGCACAAGTCGTGTGTTTGCAAGAGGCCCTTTTGGAGGATGCGTGTGTTAGCTGGAGAGTTGATTATGGCGTCCGGTTTGCAGTCATCTGCGACTTGCTCAGCCACAGTACTTCCATGTTGGCCTGTACCTCTGATAAATATATAATGAACATGACAGATCCCAGGGCTGAGCGTTGTGGGACACCACTTGTAACTGGTTTTGAGGCTGACATGGCTCCAGCAATTCTAACCATGTGTGTTCTGCCCTTGAGCCACTGTGCAATATCCGTAGTGACATAGGGGTTAATATGTACACTGGTGAGCTTCCCTAGAATGCACAAGTGGGGTATTGTATCAAAGGCTTATGCAAGGTCCAGGTAGGCTGTGTAGACCACCTTCCCCTTGACAGTGGCCTTGGTGACTGTTTCAAAGAAATCAAACAGGTTTGAGAGGCAGGATCTGCCATTAACAAAGCCAAACTGTGTATGGTGACATGTCTGTAGGTCCCTAATATCTATATATATGAGGTTCATGATGATCCTTGCCATAGCTTTGCAGACCAAGCTATTCAGACGTATGGGGCGAATAGTATCCAGGATCCGTTAAGGCACCACCTGAATGTAGAGGGACCACTGTTGCTGTACGCCACTCTTTGGCCACATATCGTGTAGTAAGGCTGGGATTGAAAAGTAGTGTTATGTCTGGGTGTAGCTCTTCTTGGGGTTCATGTAGGACACAGCCTGGGACACTGGTCCCATTGATGCAGTGTTTATTGCTTTGGAGAGGGCAGCTCTTACCTGAACATCTGGGATGTCAGGGGGGGCAGCACTCTGCTGGGAGACATATTTGCCCTTTTGGTGTGGTGGGGGGGAGAAGGTAGCAGTGAACCTGTCCACTAGGATGATGGCAATGTCTGTGTATTTGGTATTTCGTGTGACATCTTGGACTACCTCTGAGCATATCTGGGTATTACCACCCAGGTTCCTAACATAACTACAGAAAGCCTTGTGATTATCCTCAGTGTCTTGTGGAATCTTCTCTCAAAGATGGCCTTAGACAATCTTATGAGTGCCTGTAGTTGTCTTCTAATACTCATCAGTGATGCCTTCACATTTTGGGAGTTTGTTGTATCATGTAGTGGCTTCATCCTTCTATTGTATAGTTTGTTTATGGCTGGTGTCCAGCACACAGGACGTCTGCCTTTGGAGGATTGGGTCTTGCTTTCATATGTGATTGCATGATCCATGCATTCCTGAATGTGTCCATAGAATGCCTTTATACAGGTATCTGCAGTCTGGTCCATATTTTCAACAGGCCTGGGGCCTTTGAAGGTTTCCACATCATTTATGAGGGGTGTGAACATGCTTGACATGAGCTGTTGACTGACGTCCCACCCTCCAGACTGAGCAAGGTGAGGGTCACATTTAGCTACCTGTCGGGTGATAGAATGTGCCACATAACACAGGCACACAGGTCACTCCACAGCAAGTACAAGTATGAGGCAGTCATTGTCCATGCTGGTGTGAACAACCTGAGACGTACCTCCCTGGACCACATGGAAAGAGACACAGAGGAGCTCTTACAGAACCCTCTCAAACTCAGGACTCCCACACAGCCTTCATGCTCACACAGGAGAGTATAGATTTCTCTGCAAACACCATCATACTGGGTGATGTCAGCTACCCAAACATAGAATGTGAACATTACACACGCTACAATACCCAAGCTCTAGGGTTCCCATAGATCAGACACTCTTTAGCTATGGAACAGGTAATCAACTTTCCCACAAAAGGGGCAGATATACTAGACCTGATCATCACAAACATGAGTACAAAATGCTCACCACTGGAAGTATATCCTTCATTGTTGCAATTGAACCATATACTAATCACACTGGAGTACTGGATCCCCCACATATGCAAACCTCGAACACATCGATGTGTGTGTGGGAAATGACCCTATTAGCAACTGTGACAGTACACTACAGGATGCAGATTCCCCTTTTGAAACACTGATGATGTCAGGACTCTATAACTATATTACCTGAATTAAAGTCCTCCAGTAATTCGTATAGCGTGCTCTGCTAATGCGTCTTTCTCCGGTGTCATAACATAGTTAGGTAGGGGTTTGAATCCTGCAAAGGGAATGTATGTGTGTTAGTATGAGTGGGGTTTGTGTGTGTGCATAATGCTGTGAGGGAAAAGTGCCTTTTGCCAACTGGGAGAACACACTACAGGGTGCACGTCCCTCTTCCTAAACACAGATGATGTCAGAACCCTCTAAGTACAGCATTAGAAAGGATTTCTCCCACTAATGCAAATAGCACACTCTGCTAATATGTCTGCCTTCAGTGTCATAACACAGTTAGGTAGGGGTTTGAATCTTGCAAATGGAAAGTATGTGTTTTACTGTGGGTGGGGTTAGTGTGTGTGCACAATGGTGGGGGTGGGATGTGGCTTTTGCCACATGGGGCTATGCACTGCAGGGTGCACATTTCCCTTAACAAGCAGTGATGTTGACAGCACCCTATACAAACAAAACAACAAAAGAGAAGGTGTTGGTACCAATAACACATGTAAGGTTACACGTCTTCAAGTAATGTCCACAAAACGAAGTAGGATAAACGAACAATCCTTTTACTCTATGCAAACAACATGACAACAGACAACTGCCAGTACTCAGTATAGTGTTCCATGCTTCTGTAACATGCACATGTACCAGAATATACCTAGATAGTGTTCTGCAGCCTGAATGTGGCAAGTGTGTGGATGTGGGATGTTTCTGTGTGTGCATTTCCGTATGGCAAACATGTTTGATGTGGCAATCAGGGTACCACAGTACCTGATGCACATTACACCTTTAAACTAATGAGGTTGCCTGCACCCTGTGAGTACAGGTAGAGAGGAGGAAATCGGTAGTAATCAACATAGTGCACTTTTCAAATGTGTACCTGTCATGTATCGACAGCTACTCATGTAGGGTAATAAATAATGGGAATGGCAGGTGAGCGTGTGCATGTGTGGGGGTAGCAGGGTGTGTGTAAATGCATGTGTGACTGAACAGATACATATAGCTGAATCTACATAACAGCACATGATGCGCATTCCCATAGTCAATGGTAGCATGTGATGGTGTGCAGCTGGTACTCTTTGTTAAGTAGCATGGGTGCAGATAACAATTCAGGACATTCATACAGTTACTGCAGCAGGACTGCTGGGATATACACACAATCATAGTGGAACAGTGAACAGTTACCAACATGTTACTACTTATACACATCTATGTAGTCACCCTGTGCATCAGCAACGTGTTTACCTTTTCCTGCACCAATGTTGTAGTATGCAGGAGGTGGCACAGTGTCATCATATGCACAGGGTGTGGGTTAGGATTGCCCAAGCCAGCCAACACCAATTGACATGTGTGTGTATGTGTGTTTGTGAGGGGCAGCAGTACAGGGTGGACCGGTGTTGGTGCAGTGTGTGTGTGTATGTGTTTGCCCTAGGTGTTAAATTTCTGCATGTGTGTAAGCACGCACACAGTCCCACATAATGGCTGCCATGTACAGGGTTTTGTGGACAGCCACAGACTGCACCTGTCAGGTCATCCAGATCAGTGTCTGTGGGCACGGACACGGTACCTGTGCCTGGCAGGGGTGCTACGGGCCATATCTGGTACTAACCCAGACTGGGTACTGTCATCGGAAGCAGGGGTGTGTTGACTGGACACAGTTCCCTGTTGGGACTGTCCAGAGCCACGTGCACGTGGTCTCCTGGGGCGTCCTGATGACAGCACAGACCCAGCATTGCTGGGGCTGGTGCTGGCACTTGAGGTGCATGAGTGGGCCTGTTGTCGTCTGCGGCCACTGCCAGTTGGTGCTGTTGCTGGCATACGGCCACGTCGACATCGCAAACGCACACCATCGCCCTGACCCATGGACATCTGGTTGTGGAGCAGCAGTTGTATGTCCCCACAATGTCTGTCAACGACATCTGTGAAGTTACGGATAGCATCCGCAATGTCACGCATGCCATCTGTCATGGCTGTGCGACATGCTCTCAGCTCCCTCAGACCCTGTCTGGTGTACCTTTCCATACGTGCCTGTGCCTGCATAACAGTCCGAAACATAGTGGAGGTTGACATACCTCCTTGGGCACGTCGGGCAGAGGCAGTACGGCCACGGATGCCCCCACAAGAACCCATGGGTGACTGTCTGCGTGGTACCATTGGAGGACCCTGCTCATGGCTGCTTTGTGGGGATGCATGTACCACAGGTACCACATTACCCTGATCTATGCCCACTGCATACTGTCCATCACCTAAGGACAATGGTGACAAAGGATGTAACGGCAGGATCACTGTGCGCATTGAAGGGGTTGACAGCTGTGTACTGTCAATTGGCTGACCAATGGCGGACCCAGACACACCTTCCTGCACCATTATAGACATTTCATCATCATCAGTACCTGGGGCACAAGATTCAGGTTCCCTGCTGCAGGTCACCAGAGCAGCACCAGAACCTACGGGAGGAAAACAGGGAACACAGATTACAGTCTCAACACATATTTGACAGAGATGCACTTCAATACTAATGCACACATTCAGAAATGGACACATGCACTCATGGACACAAACACACATGCACACATGGGCACAGGCACACTTGCACACATGCACACCCCACAGTAAACACACACATCAGTACTGAGTTACACTACTCTTACTATTGTTAAACTGTGTATTGCAGGTATTATTAAACACACTCACCAGCATGTATACTACAGCGTTACACTACTCTTACTAGTATTATAAATTGTTTTTCAGGTAATGTTAAACACACTCACCAGCGTGTATGGCCAGCCTCATTGCTAGATGGGAGGGACCTGGAAATATGAAGAGAGTAATGTCAGTGGGCACAAGTGTGCCATTTGTTTTGCATATGATACAGTACAGTAGTACACTAGTTCCCTTATACACATCAGCTGCTCATAATGTCTGTATCACACATGCACTATTACATATCATGATGACAGACACATACCACATGCACACCTTATGTGTGCATGAAGTAACAGTGTACAGAACAGTCATATGTACATACAAGGAGTTAACTCTAATCTCACCCTTACCTCTCTTCAAACAACAACTCAAACTGTACTTCCAAAACCACTGGCTTTGTTCTTATAGTACTCCAGGCTAACGTCTCTCTCCCCACCCTCTCTTTACCTTTAACCCCTCATTGTGCATAAAAACTAGCTTCTACCCTGTTTCTTTTCCCTTGATGTCCTTCTATGCTCTGACCAACTTCTCCCATCCCTCCCACCTCCTCTTGACTGTCTTCCTTCTTTTCCTCACTTCCCTTCTTGACTCCTGCCTCTTCCCTATTATGTTATCTTTCATACTCCTTCTACTTCTCTACCCTTCTGAGCTTTAACTATTATCTATATGGCTTTTGCCTTATTGCATAACCGTTATGTTTTAGGTAGAATTGCTTTGAAACCGACAGTACATTGTGTATGACTTTAAACTGTTTGAGTTCCTTAAATGTATGTTGATTTAATTAACAAGCTGGTTTATATTTCTATTATTTTGGATGTCTGTATTAACAACTTGTCTGTCTGCCTTTATTATGTTATGTGTGGAGCTTTTCTCCCCAGGCCTCTACTGAAAATGGACATATATCCAGCTAGACTATCTCTGTCAACAAATGTAAAACTAATAACAATAAATAAATATGGCATCTTACCTGCATGCTCGGTGTCTTGCTGCTGTGTGGATCCAACCTCTATCATGATGCACGACTGATGCTGTTGTTGTTCTGGGGCTGGATCCACAACACTTAGCAGTAGCCCCTCCTGTCTGGTGAGGGGGGGATGTGTGGCCACCCCCCCATCTGTGGCAACCTGTTGCCTGCGGATATTTGCAGCACGCTGGTGGACATTTCTAATCAAATCACTGCAGTGATGTCTCACCTGCTCATATGTCCTATCATGCATGCCAACATCATTTATCCTGCTAACAAGATTTTGCCACAGTGCAGACCTCTCCTGCTGATTCTGGGTGGTGCGTGAAAACAGGATGGCATAGTCACGCACCAGGCTCTGGTGGATCACTTCATCCTCTGCAGCAGAGTAGGCGGGGTTCCTTTTTGAGCCATATTCCCTGGAAAAGTACACAAACAGGTTATCAGCATAGTATCTCAGCAATACATGGTACACATTCTATACAGGGAGTATTAAATTGTACTTATTACTGCTTGGTTGTAACTTGATTACAGTGTAGCTATCATTCTAAGTCATTTGGATTAAGCACTTGGCCTTCAGACCAGTTGTTTTACATTAGGGAGGTTTGTGGCAAGCACTGTGGTGGCAGGACACATAGCTTTCATCCTTCGAAGTTGGGAACTGCTGATTGAGAGCCCAGTGTCCAAGTGTATTAGTTCTGGTATAGGCAGTTGGCCTTCAGGCCAGTTATTTAACATTAACAAGGTTTGTGGTCTGCACTCTTGTGTGAGAATAGGCTGTACTCTGCCATTCATAGCTGGGAACTTCTGGTTTCAGGTTTATAGTGCCTGCATATTTGAGCTGTATCTTACTGACATTGGTACACCTTGTTTGCTGTAGCAAACACTACATCCAAGCCTCCTGAATCTAGCTTTGTTTATATGCTTGTTATTTGTTAGCTTGTTATTTCACTGGTACACTTCTTCCACATAATACACAGCTTCTCAGCACTTCTGTGACTCACTACTGATATCTGCATTGCTTACTGTACGTATTTCCTTGTTACACATGACAGCAAGTGACTGCTTGTCATTGTTGCATTTACTTAATTGTAACACATTGCACTTAAGTTACCTGGCACTTGCTCACTGAAGCTATTATATCAGTCAGCAGTAGTAGGTAATATCAGTACACCCTCACTCCCCACTGGACCTTGTTTTCAATTATTACGGAATTCACAATAGTATTCTAGCATGTCCAAAGGTCAGTTGTCAGTCTCCTCCCAGTCCAGCTGGTGAGTGTGGTAATCCAGAGGCAATGTTATAACAGCTGCATGTACACAGACAACCCCCTCCTCCTAACAACAAATTCAAACACATGTGAGTGATGCAACCATATACCAAACTGGAGGCTAGGCTCTCTCTACTCAATACTGCCATAACCAGTCAGGTGGAGAAGGAAACCACACTCACTACACTTCCAGTCTCACATAGACCTACCACGACAGCAAAACTAACACATGATCACACATAAACATACTCGTAGGCTCAGACTACAGGTCTGCCTATGCAGCAGAGACCTCCAAAGTGGACACCCAAGCAACCACTACCACAGAAACAAACACATGCAACACATATCTCACAAAGCCAATGTGCTGAACACTCACAGCCCTTAACAGTAAACAACACACCTCATACACCTGTACTAGGTGCCTCTATCATCAGGCACACTGACATCACGTTCACCAGGCTTAACGAGGAGAGGGTCACAGTGTGCAGCCTGTCGGGCACTACGACCCGCCACATAACACAAACACTCAAGTAACTCCAAGGCAAGTACAGGTATGACTCACTCAATGTCCATGCTGGTGTGAATGACCTGACACATACCTCCCTGGACTACATGACATGAGACAGTAAGGAGCTCTCTGAGCATGTAGCCCAAGACAGTATGACCCTGACCTTGAGTAGCATCTTACCCTCACCAAGAATGATGCCACAATATCAAGGCAAGATGATCCCTTCCAACAATTGACTGACGTACTGGTGTCATTCACAGGTGAGCCAATGCCTGTCATCTTGGGGTGGTATGCTGTACAAGCCACAATGCTTTGCTAGGGACAGCTTGCACCTGTCACCCCTGGCCTTTTGGATTTTGGCAGAGGCTCTTGCTACACCCATAGTGCCTTTATTAGGCAAGGCTCATAAGGCAAACCCACATCCAGTCGTATCACAAAGGATGAGGAAGTATGAGTGATGCTACTCAACACCAGAAGTCTAGACCTCAGGATACACGCACTCAAAACTCTACTTAGCATTATGGACATCGATATCTGTGCAGTAACAGAAATCTGTTTCAGGTTTCCCAGGAGCACACCAGCACTACCAAGTTATACCTGTTACCATTCTTGTCAGCCCCAATACTTGGACCAGACAACAAAGGAGGGGGAGTATCAATATTCAACGCAGATTCCCACACCTCCACATTGGTGGCAAAGTACCACATAGGTGTTAAGCCAATGAGTACAGAAGACGTAATTAGGGACCTGGGGAACAAACTCGATAGCAATCTGTCATTTGTCAACCACATGGCCAACGTGGATTGAAAGACATGTTATATAGCCCAGCTAATCATGAAGGGATTCACATGTACGGCAGGGAAGGTCATTGTGCCCCTTTACTCATCCATCATCAGGCCTATAATTGCGTACAATGCACCTTTTGGGATGTACCTAACCAGACACCTACAGCAACTGGTAAAGGCCAACAGTACCTCATCAAGAGGATCAAAGGGCTCAAACAGATGCCATATGCTGCCCAGTTAAAGGAAATCCAGCTGGACTCAGTGGCATACTGCCTGTTCAGAGGCAATCTGTGCCTGCCATATACAGCCATGTCCAACCCAGAAGTAATGAACATGCTGCACCTCAGGAAATCAAAGTCCCATACAGCCACACGCTCAGGAGACCTGAACCTCAGCACTGACATAAATAGGACATGCTGGAGGGGCATATTCCTAACCCAGAGGCTCCCTTCACTCTGTAATGAACTCACACTACAGGTTAGGCAGAGTCCCTCATTGACTCTCTTCCATAGGAATCTGGATGAGTGGATGGAGATCATAGTTGTACCCTGGGTATCACTTCTATGTCACTGTTAGACAGAGGTACAGTATACTAACGTCGGGAAAGGGCATAGCAGCATAAATTGTAATTGGGTGGTGAAAGACAAACACATTCTACTAGGCTTATCAATGCCCTAGGGCAAATAGCCTAGTATGAACCTATGAACCTATGTGTACTGCTATAGTACTTCTGCCATATGTTGCATGTGTGTGTGTTGTGGGTATGCACAGGTAATGGCCAGATATTTCTGCACAGGCGACACATCTGAAACACTCTGGGTGTTCATCCCTACATACTGTATGTGTGTTGCCATCCAACCCTGTGATGTGGACACACATTACTCAGCCTGGATATACATATCCCAACAACACCACAAGCACAGTACACTACCTTGCTATGTATGCATGTAATTACACAGTTATTCACTAGTTAGGACTGTGATGCTATCCATGCAGCCCATTGGGCCAGTGGAAGCCATAACACACACTGCTGGCCCCTTTGCAAAAGCTTACCACAGACATCCCACATAGTGCATGTACTGTGCACACACATATCTAACCCAGACCGTATGCACACCACTTATTTATCCTGTCCAATGGACTACAGATACAGGCACATTGTATAACAATAGCAGGAGGCTACTGCAGCACAGGGCAGATTCACATGAAGGCAAGGCATCTGTGGTCATCAGTGTTAAGATGCTTTACATTCACCAAATGCACAGATATTGGCAACATTGTTGCAGACAGTTTAGGTGCAGGTACCCCCCCATTCTCCTACACAAGTGGAATTAGTTATCACAGATGACTGTAACCTCCCTATCCTCTCACATGTCCAGGTGAGGGCCACCCTCAACATTGCAGAACACATAGCATCACTGTTACAAAATGGTATCCCTGGATGTGTGCTGCATTCACCCCTGGAGGACATAGCACCACATTACAGACTGATATTAATCCCTGGCCATACTACAGGATATGTACCTGAACAGTGCCATACATACACAGTGGTCCCACACCAATGATGAGTAACCTCTACTGACCCTGGGAACTACTGCATCATATGCACAACTGGCCTTGTGTTCTAAGCTATGGAAGTTTTAAGTATGGGCAACATATACAGCAATATTACATATGTATATATTTCAGGACTATGTACACACAACCTACCTCATAGACATACCTATAGATAGTGAACTATGATACATTTGGAGGTGTCACAGTAAACACAGTATTAACCTGCTACTTTGCATTACCTGTGTTTGTGGCAGCTGTTGCTGTGTCAGTGGTGCTGCTTGCTGCTTGCTGTTTGCTGCTGCTGCTGTTGGTTTTGCTGCTGGCTGTCTTTATATTTTTTTTATTTCTCTCTCTGTCTCTCTCTCTCTCTTTCTCAGTAGGTTTTGTGCAATGACTGTATTGCATGTGTGGAGTGTGGGTACTGGATGCTTTTGTAGGTATCTGCATAGGCCCATGTGATGGCCTCTGCACCAATTGTAAGGCAGCATTTGCTAATTGCATGCAGCCAGTTGTGTACTGATTGCATGTCTCACTGTGATTTCAGGACAGTGCTATAAAAGGGTATGTGAGATAGGCATTGCCCTTTCAGATTGTAAGGGCGTGGACCATGCTGGTATGCTGTTGACAGTGTTCTGTGAGTGTGAAGGTTAGTACGTCTCTCATGCTTCATGCTGTGTTGTAAATTCAGGTTGCTGCATTTCTCTCGCCTGTTCCCTGTAGTGAGTGTGTATGCATACTGACACCTACGACTATATTTCATATGTATTGCTATATATATATATATATATATATATATATATATATATATATATATATATATATGTGTGTACATATACATACTTTCATATATGTACATTAGCTGACAATATTGGGTACAAGCTAACAATTTGCAGGGCTGTTTCTGTTAACACTACACTAGTATGGGAATCCAGTAATTGGGACAGTAAAAGTCTGCCTGACATGCTTTGGGTAGTACACATACTATATTGCCTTTATCTTCATTCCTACTATTACATGTTCCACTTATTTAGCACTATATTCCTGTATGAGAGTCATGGCTTACTGGTAGGTCATACAGACTAGTGTTACAATGGTCTTGTGGTAGGGCCTACTAGTATGCTTATATTTTGCTTTCAAATTGTGTATAGAGCCTATCAATCAAAGTGCTGGGGGCACCTTTAAGCAGTTAAAGGGGTTAGTAGGTGTCACAGGAGTCAGGCTGTGTTGCAGATTCTGGTTGCTGCATTTACCTTCACTATTTCCTGTAGTGAGTGTGTATGGATACTGATACCTACCACTATATTTCATATGTATTAATATATATATATATATATATATATATATATATATATATATATATATATGTATGTATGTGTACATATACATACTTTCATATATGTACATTACCTTACATTATTATGTACAAGCTAACAATTAGCAGGGCTGTTACTGTTAACACTAAACTAGTATGGGAATACAGTCGTTCGGGCATTACAAATCTACCTGACATGCTTTGGGTAGTACACATCCTATATTACCTGTATATTGATTCCTACTATTACATGTTATATTTATTTCAGCACTATGTTCTTGTATGAGAGTCATGGCTTAGTGGTAGGTCATACAGACTAGTGTTACCAAGGTCCTGGGTTTGGAACTGACAGTAGGAATTTTTTTTCTTTCAAACTGAGTATAGGACCTGTCAATCAAAGTGCTGAAGGCACCTTTATGCAGTTAAAAGGGTTATTAAGTCTCACAGGAGTCAGGCTGTGTTGTAGATTGTGGTTGCTGCTTTTATTTTCACTGTTTCCTGTAGTGAGTGTGTGTGAATGCTGACACCTACCACTATATTTCACATGTATTAATATATATATATATATATATATATATATATATATATATGTGTGTGTGTGTGTACATATAATACTTTCATATATGAACATTACCTTACATTATTATGTACAAGCTAACAATTAGCAGGGCTGTTTCCGTGAACACTAAACTAGTATGGGAATCCAGTAATTCAGGCATTAAAATCTACCTGACATGCTTTGGGTAGTACACATCCTATATTGCCTTTATATTGATTCCTACTATTACATGTTATATTTATTTTAGCACTATGTTCTTGTTTGAGAGTCATGGCTTAGTGGTAGGTCATACAGACTAGTGTTACCAAGGTCCTGGGTTCGAGACTGACAGTGGGAATTTATTTTTCTTTCAAAATGAGTACAGGACCTGTCAATCAAAAGTGCCAAAGGCACTTTTAAGCATTTAAAACCAGGTCTGCGCTCGTTTGCGGAGCTCACGCATGCGCACTGGCGGTGAGCTCACGCACACAAGCACACCAGCACTATTTTCTTTGAAAGAAAAGAAAAAGGGGTGACAGGAAAGTGGTGAAAAGGGGTCACAAAGAGGGTAAGACAGTAGGGAAACAAGCTTGGTATTTGCAGGAAGGATGTAGGTGAGGCCCATAGCTGCCCATGTCTTTCTCAGCAACAGCTGTGCATTTGTATGCAATTTGGTGTGACATTTGGAACCTTCCACCCCTGAGAGAGGTGTCAGGACAACATTAATACCTGTTGTACAGCCAATTGTAATTAACAGTTTCGATGTCCAGCGGACATGTGTGTAACATGGACAGCTATGTATGGGGCATAATTTTTTGTGGGTACAGAGTGCCCTTTTTTTTTTTATCAGGTGAGAGTGGTATGTCAGGTGAGGTAGTCGGTATAGCTGGGGAGGTAGGTTGGGTAGGTTAACAGACAAGACAGACAAGACGCATACAGGGGTGGTGTATGACACATGTGGGGGGTTACACAATTGACGGGGATGGAGGTTGGGATATCCAAGACACATGAGCCCACAGATGGCAACAGTGGAACTGATATCCCCACCCATAGGCAGTTGCCACTGTTCCTTCACAGCCCAGGACGGGGCTGTGCTGGGGGCTGTGCAGGCGTGACAATGGGCAAGCCCGTAAGCTGTGCCACCCGGGCCTCAAGCTGGCGTAGGGGCCCAAGAACAGAGTCTTGGATCTCCCTTCGCACCACAGACCGGACACCTTGGAGGGTGAGTGAACGTGCTCCTCCGGCCACGCTTGCAGAGGGGGGATGGGCCCCATCCCCTGCAGTGCTTCCACCCAAAGGTGGCACAGGGCCACCGGAGGAGGGTCCGGCCTGGGCACTAGTGCCAGGTGCAGTCGCCAGCTGAGGTGGGAGAGGTGGGTCCGCTGGGACCTGCCTTCCCAAGCGTTCTAGGTTTGTGTGTATGTTATGTTAGTTTGGGTTAGTGGCATATTATTCCATTCAAATTAGTTGTAACAGCATGCATTGGTATTCCCATTAAACAAACACCCAGATATTAACACCATTGAACAACGGGCATATCAATATCACATGCATTATTTGAATGGAAATACACAATCAAACAACATGCAGGGTTGATTAATGGCAACAGGCCATCAGGTTTGCAGGTTTGCAGGTATGACCAGGGCACATGCAACAACAGACATGCATATATTTTTGAAACAGGACAAATGTCCATGGTTAATGAAATGTTCACATACCAATATTTAGTGGGTTTTAATTTGCAATTATAGGGTGGGGTGGAGAAAGAAAATGATGACACATTCATAAATTATACATTGATATACATTTGTAATAGAAACACAATTAACTTGTGGGTGATACTTTCCAAATGATTTTTACTTGACTGTCATGCTAGACCTGTTACAGATACATCACTATCCTAGTTATTTTGAATTTGATCAGATACATCATCCTGCTACACTTTGATGACAGGGCAGGGGACAACTATGGATGTTTAGTATGTCAGACAATCATTCATTCTATCTGCAAATTGCTGACTGTGATCACCATATACAGATTTTGGCCTGAACATTCAAGAGTCAGACACACTGAAATCAGTTTGGGATGTTAACTTTTAATTCCCACATGCATTTAGTTCTGTAGAACCACACTGAAACTTATATATTCAGGTGTTATTACTACTTTATTCATTGATACATGACCCTTTCTGTCACTCTCACACATCCTGCAATTTCACAGTTCAGGTTGGTACTTCTAGGCTTTGTTCACATATTAGACCTGTGGGGATTCCAACACTTTCCAGCAACCTCACTTCTGTCATGATTCAGCATTTCAACAGGGGATATATCTCACATGTGATTACCTCAGATTCTGAAGCTGTACTCTTGAGACTACTGCAGGTTATACTACATTTAATTAATGGTGGGACATCTGTATTACAGCACTATTTATTTCTATCACTTATATTTCCAATTTCACTTGCATACTGATGAACTTGTTTCAGCCATACCTGCAGATTTTTACTTGCTGCTTGCACATTCTATTACTTTTAAGCAATACACTGCAGTGTTCTGCTACATGCTACACTATAATATTTATTTACAACTACTAGGTGGGGTTACTAACCTGCATGGTGGCACAGCCGCACCAGTCTGCGGTCATGTGTCTCTCGATTCATAGACCGGACACCTGCAGCTGTAATACAAAACAAGTAATATTGGGATACACATCTCCATGGTATCAGCTAGTTGAATTCCTTACATACATAAGTAAAATGTAACTTACTCAGTAGTGGGGTGTTGGGCATATCCCGGGCCTCCTGGATCCATTGGGTCAACTGGTCTTGCTTACGTCACTTCAGGTCCGCATGGTGGTGACGGACCTGCTCACCAGTGCGTGGAATCCCAGTAGCACTAGTAAGATCATGAGCCAACTGGTCCCATGCCTCCGCCCTGTACGCTCCCCATGAGACCTGGCCCTGCATGAGTTGGGCCTCATGATGGTGAACTAGGAGCCAGACCATGTATCTGGACTCCTCAATGCCCCACTGCTGTGCTTGAAAGCAACGTCCCTCCCCTACTCCACTCATTCTGCCTGCAGGTGTATTCTACAATCGTTTATGCTGTGTATTCCCGCCTATGGGGCTTATATATGCCGATTTTCCCGCACATTTCTATGATTGGCCGGTTTAGAATTGTATCTACTTCACAGAGACTGCTTTATCATGCTCCATTTTGGATTACATCCTATATATATGCTATTTCTGCATTTCTAAGTACTGCTGTCATGGCTTAGTGGTTTAGTACCTTGACTCTAGTGCATGGTATCCTGGGTTTGAATCTGACCACTGAATTTTAATTTTATGACTGTCTAGAAATGACTTCAGGACCTGTCAATCAAACATGCCAAAAGCACTTTAAGCACATTAAAACCAGGTCTGCGCTCGTTTGCGCGGAGCTCACGCATGCGCACCGGCAGTTAGCTTGTGGGAGCTCTGCGCAAACGGTGTGCGCTGGGTTACACCTTAATTGGCTAGTAACACACATGTTAAACTAAGCACAGCTAGTTGCACACTGTTTGAGCCTGTTAAACCAGTGCTTAGCTCTGAGCAAGCAATTTGCAGATTGTGAAATGCTACTTAGCTACGGGCACTCTGTCTCACTGCAGTTTAGCTTTCAGTACATTTCTAACAATTTTTATTCTTGTATTACTTGGAAATATATGCTCCATTTCATTCCATTTTACAAAAGGAAATACTTTTTACATTGGTACAATACTGTCAGGGGCCTTTTTAGTGCTTATTTACCAAAAAAAGCAAAAGGGTGTTGTGTGGGCTTGAACCTTGCCTGCCTGCTCTCAAGCCGACAACTCTACTGCTCTGCTATTACTTCTTGGCTTATTTTGCATATTTAGTTCTTATATCCTTTTCCACTGATTGCTAACTGCAGTTGCGCTAGTAGCACACCCGCGCACACAGTAGCAAACATTTACGGGGTTTAAAAAAAATAAAACAGTTTTTATTTTCATTTTATAACATCTGTTCACTCTTTACATTGCTGGTCTGTGGGGGCATGTGTTGTGTAGTGTGTTTATTCACATTTCCATGGCCTTTCTCGTGGCTGTTTACTTTCAGCCATTATAGACTTCAGGGGGCGTGTCAGCTTGCAGGGCTTAGCCAACGGACACGCCCCCTACTGTCTTACATGGTCCATGTAAGAGTTACAGTGTGATTCAGCATGCCTCATGCACCTCATGCATATGCATGACATGCTGACATCACACTGTTTAACTGCAGCCTCCGTGTAAGAGTTATAACTCTTACACGGAGGCTTCCTGAATCTGGCCCAATGTTTTTTGTGTTATTTGGTGATTTTCTATGTAAACCGCATTGTCTTAATGAACATTAAAAAGGATTCTTTGCAGGGTAACAATTTTGTTCCATCACAGTGTTAATCAAGTATTTTATCTGCACCCATTTTTCAGTAAATGCTATCATTTAAGGTCACTTAATTTTACTTTTATTCATATTTTTAGATCTGAGCAAGATAGTGATGGAGTAAAAACATATGTCTAGTAATCAGAAACACACTGTATGGTCTGAGTTAATTTCATGTGAACAAGTGCAGTTGTGATATGGACTATAGTCAAAACCTTTTCCCAAATTATAGCACAGCTCTTCTTCTGGAATGATATCAATAAACATTTATGTCAATAACAAAAAAAAATTCTCTTTGCACTAGTAACAACACCATACAACTTAAGCACTGCATGTGACTAGCTATACAGTATTAGCAGTAGAATTTTATGCTTCTCTTTATAAAACTGTCTTCATTTTTAAATGCATGTACTATTTATACTCTCACATGAAATGATTCATCGGAAACATACCCATATGGAAGATCCCAAGAATGCATGTCCTATTTAGATTCTCACCTGAAAGTTTGCCTATTTATAAATATGCTTGTGATATGATTATGAACAAACTTTGTTCATTATATAATTCATTATTTACACATATATATATATATATATATATATAGAGAGAGAGAGAGAGAGAGAGAAGAGCTCACTCTTATAAATATGTAATCAGTGTAATTGTATTGCGGACAATGGCTCAGGTCATGGCTAACACTGGTCCATGGACCCCCCCCCACTTACCCAGTTAACAAATTCTAATCAAATAAACCTGTCACGTAGCAAATATTAAGCATTGCTGTGATCCCAGACATCTCAATTTCTGATTTTTTCAATAGCTTTACTTTAGGATTAAGTGCCTGATGTTACAGGAGCTTTAATATGCACATATTAATACTAAAGTAATCAAAAATTGTAGTGTCAAGGATTCTAGTGATATGCTGTCCTAGAACAGCAAATACTGGCGTACAAATGTTTATAAAACCATGTAAATAATGTTTACAGTGAAATATAGTTCTGGTACCAATCTATTCAATACATTACTGACAAGGGCAAGAATGTGGGTTTATCAGATTTTAGTCAAGTGATTAAGATTAATTTTAACCCTATATATCATTATTATAGTGCTGGGTATTTCAACTCGGCTTGCAGACATTGTTAATAAAAGAACCACATCACAAAAATAAAACAAGCTGAGCATCAGCAAATAAAGTCTGTTGGTATTTTATTCATCTTCAGGTATCCCTTGTGTTCAGTGCATTACAAAACTTTACATCTGTCTCTCATTGCAAAGGATGTAACTTACAGATAAAGGGTTATAAAATCCACAGGTCTGATAAGACAGGGAAATTATGTCATGATGACTTTAGAATTTTCAACTAAAATTACACTTTTGGCGCCATATAATTCCACTGTGTGCTGTGAAAGATATAACAGTCATCAGAGTTCAACTATAAAAAGGTTTACCGGTACAAAAATCAATACACTCCGAATAAATTGCTTGAAAGTGATTTAGCATGACTTACTGTACACATATTTTCATCTTCAGTATCAAACTGCATATTGCTTAGACTTTGGTATATTAGAAATATCTTTGAAAATTCTGAAACAAGTTATTCCCTGTTCTGTAAAAGCAGACTTCTTGTCACTGTCCTGTTTCAGTACCCACTACCTGTTTTTTGGAACACTAGTTCCATTAGCTATCTTTTTAGCACTTAACACAGGATTAATGATTTACAGAATGAAGCTGGTACATTTTTTTTCAATTAAAGTAATTATTATTAACAATAATGTATGTTAGTTTGATGCTTCCATTATTTATTAATTTTTTTTTGAGGGTGGGGTAATTTTAAAGATGTAGCAAACAAATGAGACAAATTCTCTGCAAGCCTAGCCAGGGAGATAGGTTTAGTATGCCATGCAACACTTTTTTTTATTTTCATATCAGTATGTTTTTCACTTTTTAGATGTGTATATTATTTAAATATCCGGCCACGGTGGTGTAGCGGTTAGCGGTGTCGCCTCACAGGAAGAGGTTCTCCCATTCGATTCTCGGTTGAAGTGCCTTGTGTGGAGTCTGCATGTCCTCCCCGTGGTCGAGTGACATTAAAGACATGCGGGTAGTTGTGTGTGTGAATGGGTGTGCCTTCTTTGAAGGTTGGGCATTGGGCTGGCAACTCGACACTGTAAAAATCCACTGCCAATCATTAGCGGACGAGAGTTTCTCTGTGGTGACTCCTAACTGGGGAAAGCTGAAAGACAAACAACAACATATTATTTAAATATCCACACAGAAGATTAATTACAATCTAGCAGTTAGTAGAAAAGATTAAGGCTAGGAGGTATTAACTGGCTGCTTCTTGTATTCCAAGGTTTGATTTCCTCAGTGTCCATTTCCCTACTCTGTGAGTCTATGCAAGTCAGGCAGTACTCTCAGGTTGTCCCTGAAAAGGGACACTTGTGATCAGCAGGCTTAACTGGTTAATAAATAAAATTAAACATATCTGAGCAGTTCAGCAAACTATGGCAGATGCTGGAAACAAATATACATGACCTGTCCCAATTTGGAGTAGCAGGCATGCACAAGGCACCTGACATTACATAAAAATAATTTACTAACATTTTGAGTGGCTGTAATATATAATTAGTCAATTTATTTAAGGATGATGCTATCCAGACTTACCAATGTAGTACTCCTTCTTCATATATAGTCACATTATCAAGGACTGCACTTTCTGGTTGCTGCTGAGCCCACCTAATTAAACTTCAAGATCAGAAAATAGTTTACTTTTGATCTTAGTTACCATATACCCCGATATATTAGACTAATACTGGGATTGCCCTTCATGAATCCTGTGGCTATGTTTATCCTTTCCACCAGTTAAAAGAATTAGAGAATTAGGAAGATCCTACACTTTGATGCACTTGAACTCCTGTTCTGATGCATACTGTGATTTCATGTACCAGATACATAAATGCACTCTTCCCTCAAGCCTGCCACTTTGTTTCACTGCTCAGACAATTCAAATTACGATATTAGTGATTATCTGTGATTCTCGTGTGCTTCTTGCTATATAGACCTACAAAATATACATATGGTCATCAGACTACCAACCATCTGTACTGTTTGGGTGACAACATAATGTGAAACACTTCCACAGCTATCCAGTATACAACTTAACTATTATCAACATAAGAAGAAAAGTCTGTGTCTACCCTGTATGTTGGTCAGAGCATAGGCAAAGAGAAAGGAATAGGGGGATCCTATGTGAAAGACTAGCACTGGCAAAAGTTTTAGTAGAACCTAGAACAGAAGCTGCTCTTAATAAGGGATAATTAGTAGGTCATATAAAATATTGCATGTTTAACTATAAGACTCAATCAGAGGAGGTTAGAAAGAAATGGGAAGAGAAATTGAATAAGCACTTCACATGAAACAACGGGAGGATATATGTGGCTCCCTAATATGCAAAAAGTCTAGAAGATTTAGGACTTTTGCTTGGATGTGTTGCATACATATTTTATACCCAAAGTAGACTCTAAAGCATTTTTCCTCAGGTAGATTGCAAATGTTGGAGATGTAATAGGGAAAAAAGAGATAATTGGGAACACATTTTTTGAGAGTACAATTAGTGGGCAGAATTTACAAAAATCCCTGTAGACTACACTGTCAGAAATACTGGGTGAGCAAATTGGTGTAACTAAGGAAACCATTTTTTGAGCTGTGATACAGAATCAGAATTGCCTAGACATACTAAGGCCTTGCTGAGTTTAATTCTGGTGGCTGCCCAAAAAGCAATTGCTAGAAAATGGAGATTAAAGTCTAAATCAACCATTCTAGAAGCAATGAATGAAGAAACAGAAACAAAAGATCTGGAAGTGGGATCTTTAGAAAATGGTAGGAATAAATTATATAGAAAACAATTGAATGGTGGGAACAATACATGCAGAATAATGTTTTAGCTATGTAATGTTCAATTAACAATAATGGTATAGAATATTGTATGTGATGTATAGCATTTGCAACTGAAAATAGGGTCAGTATGGTTTGTTCTCATTTATATAAATGTATGATTGCTTTGTCATAAATGATAATTCAATACTGATGTATCTTGTTTAAAAACATGCTCTTTATGTTGGAAATGGTTATGGGGTACAGTGGAAAGTCACAGACATAGATGGGACCATCACTATAAGGACTGAAACTTGGAAGAAGGTCTAGATCTAGTGTTTCTTAGTTGTGTTTTTCAAAAATGCCTTTTTGAACCTCACATGTGTTGTGCTTTTCCTCAGATAACAAGTAATTGAGCTATTGCAGTCCTCTATTTTAGCAAAAGAATAAGAGACCAGTTGATGCACACCCCAGAGCTTATTTTGGAGGCTTATACTCCAGGCTGCATATAATCCACGGTGGTACAGCGGTAGAGTTGTTGCCTCACAGCAAGAGGTTCTCCTGTTTGATTCTCAGCTGGAGTGCCTTCTGTGTGGAGTCTGCATGTCCTCCCCGCAGTCGAGTGGCCTCCGAAAGATCATTAGACGACCAGAGTTCCGCTGTGGTGACCCCTAACCAGGAAAAGCTGAAAAGACAAACAGCAACATATTCCAGGCTGCATATACCACCTATCCCTCAGCTGACTGTTTGAAAACTAGGGACAACCATCCTGTTCCTGGAATATGAGCTCTTAAATCATAGATCAGTAGTAGTCAATGTCAACGTTTCCCTTCCAAGGCTTTTATCCAGCTCCAGGTATGCCACACTGCCACAAATGAGTTCCTCTAGGCTTTCTATATCATAGTTCAGTACTTACACATGTAGCAAATGTTTGCTGTAGACTAGTAGCTTGAGTTGTGCATACAAGTTCTACTCATTAGGAATATGGTCTGATGCCTGCATTAAATCCAATGTAGACATCTCTTATGCTGTATACTGCCTCTGGCTGGTGCATTCCTACACAATAGCTTTACTCATCTAAGCTTTGGACAAGTGTAATAATTAAAGATAGTCTTTTACTATGCTGGGAATCAGAGTCCTCAGCACTCATTTCACCTTTCCAAATTCCACTGATTACTAGAGAATAATGTTTTGGAAATCCTTAAGTACCCTGTGAGTCTTTGCTCAAGGAAGACTTCATTGAGACATTAGCAACAAATAAGGTGTACTGGCATGGAGCATGCTTGGCTAGGCAGATGCTATAGCTAATGCTGCAGTCTCAAATGTGTGTGTATGCAAAATGGCACATGTGAGATTGTTTTTTGATAAAGATAAATGCAGGAATATCATCTTTGAAGCCACACTCAAGGGAGAAGTACTTTTTAAACACACCTCCTAGGATAGGGCTTATGATGCCCTTAAGAAGGATCAGGAAATCATCACAACAGATCATCTTCCCCTTCCATGTCCAATTAAACAACCCCAAAGGAAGAAGAACCCTCTTATCTGCCCAGAAATGCACTAAAATAGCACATGATCTTGTTCCACCCTGTGGCAGCTATGTCACACAAGAATATAAAGCCATCAACCTCAATTCCACAGTAGTGACAGTGGTGAGGGAGCTCTCAATATAGGTATGGTCCTCTGAATTTCCCAGAGCTTACAGAACTGTTACTAGTGACTAGGGGGTTCTAAATATGTTGACTCTTAGTCACATCCTAGATCTCATAACTCCTCCCACATACAGAAATTCACTGGTGGACAATTTCATCTTGGTAGGAGTACTAGGAAAGGCTCATAGTTTTTTTTTTAAGGAAATAGCCCATAGAAGCTGTCACACATTTTGAAAGAGAGACAGAGGTTTATCTCCCAAAGGAGTAGAATGTGTATTTGATATTATAGCACATATCTGGAAGGAATGGAATATGTTTGTCCCATTCCATCCCTCAGCATCTTCATCTAGCACATCCAGTATATCATGTTCCTGATACAGGCCTTTTGTGGTTTCAGGATCCTGCTGTTACATGGTTTCTGGATGTTGTCACTTAGCAAAATGAACATCTTTTTGGTCCATCCCTTTTTAGGTCTTTACAGGGAATGCATCTGACTTTTATTTATGTCCAGTACAAAGTGGTGCCATTTTGATTTTCTTCAGTGGCCAGAATCTTTGCCAATGTGTTGTCATTTGAATTTTCTTCAGTGCTACATTCTTTACCAATGTGGTAGCCATAACAGATAAATCTTTGCAAGACAAGGCCCTCTATATGTTCCAATATCTGGCTGACTAGCTGATGTAACTTCATCAAAGGGCTCCATTTTCATAGCTAGAGTACTGGGGGGCAGATCATAAATTTGGGGACATCACCTCCAAACTCTTACTCAGATGATGGCCTTCATGGAATTAAATACACTACAGAATTGGTCATTCTTGCTCTCAGAGGAACCAGAAAGGCATAACCTTGGTATTTTTGGAAGGGATGCTGTGCAGTGCAGGATCCAGGCTCAGGCCATACTATGCATTATGAGCTTCAAGGCAATCAAGAATGCCACTACACCATCTGCACACCTGAAGATACTGGCGTTACAATGCATTCTGAAATGTCAGTCTATTCAGTGTCATTACGGATCATGAACCTTTGCTCATATCAGACCTCTGTCACCAGTCCCTGAAATCATGAAAAGTCCCACCAATATTTTGGTGGTACTTTGCTTTCTGCAGCAAAGCCATTGCCAGTTTTTAATGTATGCTTTGGTTGTAGGTTGCAGAGCTCAATTAGGCTCTTTCATGGAGCTGCGGATGTGAGTCACCCAGAGAGGGAGCTCCATATCAGCCAGCAGGAACTATAAGTATCGAAAATCAAGAGAAAAACGAGTTGAATGGTAGGAGAAAGCTGAAATAAGCAAATACGAGTAACGTAATGCTAAAGCAACTAAAAACTTTAATATGGTAAGCGCTTTCAGTGGTAATAATATTCTACCTTTTTCAGACCCAGAACAACATAACAATGATACTTATATAGCTTGTAATAAAGCTTTGTTCTAATAAAAGTTGCCAAGGCCCCCCTCTCGGGTCCAAAAGTGTTTGGTGTACAACCAAAAATAAATAAACTTTTATTAGAACAAAATGAGTTGTATTGGCAAATCAAAACGGCTGCATACATTTTCCCTGGTTTAAATGAATTTGTGTCTATTAAAAGCGTGTTAAAAGTAAGAGCTTTAAATAGATAACATATTAATTTTGCATAAAAGGTTTCGAATTTGATATTGTACTTCTTTGTTGATTAAGTTTGAAACATAGTAATATTTACATAGTTTCATATATGTATATATAAAAATATGGACTCTGTTTTTGGTCATATATTCAGTATTATTATATTCAAACTTTAGTCTCTAACCAGCATGCAATTATTTAATATATATGTTTTACATATTACTATATTTTTATGTGACTTTACTTAGCTAAATATCTTAGTTCTTACAGTAAACTTATGTCATTATCATATATTATACATTTTCAGTTTAGCCCTAGTAGCTTTTAAAATGTTATTTTGTAGTATAATATTTATATATGTTATACATATATATTTAATGTTATTTATAAATTGACTATTACGTATTTAACATTGTAACTTTATAGAGCAGGTTTTCTACTGTTTAAATATTGTTTTTTTATGGTTTTATTTTTATTGGTTGATTGAATGACTAATTGACAATTAACTACAAGCTATATAAGTATCATTGTTATGTTGTTCTGGGTCTGAAGAAGGTGGAATATTATTACCACTGAAAGCGCTTACCATATTAAAGTTTTTAGTTGCTTTAGCATTACGTTACTCGTATTTGCTTATTTCAGCTTTCTCCTACCATTCAACTCGTTTTTCTTTTGATTTTCAGTAGTTTTTTTGGTTTTCTTGGTTTTTTGCAGGAACTATAAGTAGTTATCCTGGGCTTGACTGCATTGCTGACAGGACTGTCTCTGGGTCTTCTTCTCATTTGTTATGAGCCCCAGTACACACTTAGGATTGAAATAAAAACAAAGACACAAAATTGTCCCATCTGTGCATAGGGGTGATGCTCATTTGGTAGTCAGACATACAAAGGGGCATCACTATCTTAGTGTTTCATATTCCTGGTGAAGTAAATGAGTTGGCAGATGTGCTGAGGTTTTTCTCAAGTTCCCTCCTTAAGTTGAAAATTCAGATGCCATTTTTGAACTGTTCTTTTGGAACTACAGAACTCCACACAGTGACTTACTTGCTGTTTAGAAGAATCCATTTATTCCCCTATTGTGTTTAGTGCAAAAGTAAAAATAAGAAATAACAATGGATGTGTTTTCTATCCAATAGCATGGCAGATCACTGAACCTCTTCTGTGTTACTGTTTTTGTACCTCATTGCAAACTTTAGGACAGAAAGGCCAAAGCTCTTTTATGTTACTCTTAGGTAGCTATAAAAAGGATGTTGTTTCATGCTCTCTGGACCTCAGCAAGACAAAAGATATTTCCCATGTTAAGGAGCTACCCCCATACTTGAACCAATAACTAACTCCACCGAAAGACCTAGCTGCTGATGTATATTCACTGATTTGTATGATCTCCTGGCTGAGGTTTAAGAGATTACTGAGACTCATTGAAAAGCTTGTCACTTAATGTATTTTTCCTGCAAATGTAAACATCTCTGTCAGTTCAGTCAGTTTGCAGGTGGTCCTTAATTTCAGTCATTTGTTTGATATATGCCAGTTATGTCATGATGATGGTGTGTCTGTCAGCTGTTCCTATGCGTTATGGCTTTTTTAAGTGCAGGACTGGATTTCAACAATGGCTGGTCAAGCAACACTTTAAGTGGATGCTGCATCTCTGCCCTCTTTTGAATAACACCTCTACTTCATGTGGCCTGAAATACATAAGTGGCAGGCTTGTCTGTTCAATGATCTCAGTAGTTTTAAAGCCCTTTTCTTGGAAGACTCGATTCCTTGTAGTCATTACTTTTGCACATCGGTTCTTAGGTTTCCATCATGCATAAGGAGCACTGCACAGTATCTGGTCATTCATTCACTTTTTGCTTTTACCACTATCACCCATTTGTTTTCTCCTGATCTCCTATCTCTGCTACTCCCCAGGAACCCAAGTCTTCTTTTTTAGCCTAATCTTTTATAGGACTCTTAACCTGATCACCTTGTTCCATGACTTCTCTTTAGTCTGGTTCATCACAATTATTTTAATATGTTTTTCCTTTGTTATTACTATGTAAATCTCAAATATTTGTTTCCTTTGTTATTACTATGTATATCTCAAATATTGTATAATGTTTTTATTTCCTGTAAATGTTTAATTCTCACTGATGTCTAACTTTACGTAATCCGGAGATTTTCTCCTCCGGTCTCTGCTGAAAAAGGGCATGCTGCCCACCCAGATTAATCCGGTCAACAAATGACAAATAAATAAATAAATTCATGAGTATGAAGTGCCTCTCAAGGCTAAAATCATGATTCCTTTAGAAAGTGGCTTCAAAGGTATCCTTAAACTAGTTCATTCATCTTTTTATTTGTTTCAGAGGTTAGAAAGCAGTGGACAGAATCTCTTCATGCCTGGATGTGCACTGACAGGTCAGCAGTTATCTGAAACGAGTGTAGGAGTTCAGGAAAATGGACCGGCAGTTCATCTCCTTTGCTCTGGGTAGGAAAAATCTTAACAAGCACCAAGGAGGAACATTCTTATTTGATAGACGCCTGTATTACCTTTTGGTATCAGTTGTCTTACCACTCTTTTTATCAAAGCATGGTTCAGCATATGAAAGGCTACTTGCAACAAATTTATTACAACTGGAGTTGTGTGCATGCTCACCAAGTGATTATCTTGATTGTGATGCAGAATCAGGACTCCTTTGTTACAACTATACTTCAGGACTCAGATATCAAAACTCTGGTTATTGTTATGATTTCTAAATATTTTTCAGTATGATGGGTATAGCTTAGGTTTGAACCAATTGTGTTCAATGTAACAGGTTTATAATGATAAATTGAATGTCAAGGACATCATGGCCCAAAAATGCCATAATTCCACATCAAAAATCGCACAAAAATGTAAGCACACAAAATCATATTGCATAACAGTCCACAAAACAGGTACATCATTTTTAATGTGGACTCCACCCCTTGCACCTTCCAAATTTGGGGGCTGTGTCCTGCACCCCAATTTCTAAATATGCTACATCTGAGGGATGGAGAAAAGGCAAGGAAGTAAAAAAAATGAACTTCCCTCTTCTCGTTATTTGAGCTATATAGCTTTAGAAAACCCATAAAAGAACATGGCAACAAAAAAAGTTCTGATGCCCTAAGATATACACAGGATCAGGAAACAATTAAAACAACTTTGCTAACATATGTGTCAACAAATCAGCTGCTGACAAATTATATTAAAACTACATATCATAAATATATCCTTACCCTCCATGATGGTCAGTAATATTGAACAAGGACTATTTTTTTTATTTTTATTGCACACATCATACCACAAATAACATAACAAATTGTTACAAGGGCTCAGATATTAACAGCTGCTGACTGAGGTAAACAGAATCTATTCCACGTATCACAAACAACCATTTCGAATAATGCATTCTTAACATTAACTTAATAACATTAACTAGACTACTGCTTAACTGATTACATTATATTACCACTAAAAGTGATATTATACTAAAAGAATAGAGAGGACACATTAACACCCTAAGTAAATTACTAGGTCTTCTAGTCCTTGCTGACCCAGACAAGTATAGACCTGTACTGGTCTTTTCCTACTAGATAACATAGAATGGTATTGGGCCTAAAACCCACAAGAAACAAAGCTGAGAAATCTGAATACTGACAGGCAGTTGTGTCAAAGGAAGCATATTCCTAAAGTCAGATAGACAAATATTAGATTTTAGGACCAATTACACTCTGGATCTCTGAAAGTATTTTTGAGAGAAACAATCATGAACCCATCAAACTGATAACTGGAATGGGTGGTGGTGAGGGAATTCACAGTGGCATTCAAGTAGGCATTTGACAGGTGGAAAAAGGGTAAGAGAGACAGTAAGGATGAATGGGAGGTAGAATGCAGACTAGATAGGTTTATTGCATCCTTCAATCGCCAAGTAAATATAACATAATGTAATTCAAAATGAAAACTTGCTGAATAGTAACATTTTTAAATGACATAGTAGGAGGTCACTGTTTCCAGGGTTCTATGACTTCCTGAAAGCTGACGAGCTGAAATGTCACAAAAAAATACATTTTAATTGTTTTATTGCAGGGCAGGCTTGACCTCTATCCCCCAAACTTATATCAATTCCACAGTTGCACCAACACTAAGAAGGGAAAAATCTCCCAAAGCAAATGAACCATTCCTGGCACACCCTTAGAAACCACAACGCAATGATTTCTGACAGAAAATTGTTGTGTCTTTCGGCTTTCTCCGGTTAGGGGTCGCCATAGCGGAACTCCGGTCCGCTAATGATTGGCAGTAGATTTTTACGTGCTGGCTTGCTGGGCCTAATGCACAATCTTCAACGAAGGAACACCCATTCATGCATGTCGCCACACAGAAGACGGTCTAACTGAGAATCGAACGGCCAACGTCTAACTGAGGCGACAACGCTACCGCAGCACCACCACTGCAGTGATTTCTGACAGAAAATACTGTTTGTAATTATGTTTTTCTTCTTTTTTCCTTCATGGCCGACATGGAGATTCTCCAGAAGGGCCTAAATGAGACTGATGCATGGTGTCAAAGCCATGGTCTCAAGCTAAATGCAAAAAAATGCATAGTAATCCCCTTTGGAAAAAACAGAGTACCCGCAAACTACAACATAGGAGGTAATCCCCTGAAATCTGAAGAAGAAATAAGGGATCTAGGGACCCAAGTAGATAGCCAGCTTTCCTTTGATAACTATGTTGCCAAAGTGGTTAGAAAATCCTTCTATGTGACCCATCTGATCATGAAAGGGTTCACATCAAGATCTAAGGATGTAATGTGCCCCTCTACTCTTCCCTCATCAGACCCATTATTGAGTACAATGCACCAATTGGAATGTACCTGGCTAGACATCTCCAGCAGCTGGAGAGACCACAGAGGTACCTAACCAAGAGAATTACTGGCCTCAAACAGTTGCCCTATGCAGTATGATTGAAAAAGCTAAGACTGTTCTCTGTTGCATACTGCTTTCTCAGAGGCGATCTCTGTCTAACGTACAGAGCCATGTCCAACCCAGAATTGTTGAACATGCTCCATCTTAGTAAAACCAAATCTACTCGAGCTACACGCTCTAGGGATATAAACCTCAACACAACAATGAATAGAACATGCTAGAGGGACAGATTCCCTTCGCAGAGACTTCCCTTACTATGGAACAGGGTCCCAATCTACATAAGACAGAGCCCCTCACTATCACTCTTCAAGAGGAACCTTGATGAGTGGATGGGTAACAGAAAGTTCACACCGGGATCACACCAACAGCACTACTAGATAGGGGCCAAGGGTACTAGCTGCTAGTACAAGGGTCTAGGGAACTACTAAAGGGGCGGTGAATACCACACAATGTGGCTGGGCTAATATATGCTTTCGGGCAGATAGCTCAGTACCAACCTATGAACCTATGCGACTGATGCTCAAGCAATTTCAGCTCAAGCAACTGTAGGGACACCATGTCTCTAGCTTGAAGTGCACCATCATCAAAGCTTATTTATTTTATTTTATTTTTTATTTTACATTTGTTGACTGGGCTAGTCTAGCTGGATACATGTCCATTTTCAGTAGAGGCCCGGGGAGAAAAGCTCCATGTGCAACACAACAAGCAATATACAATAAAACAATATACAATAAAAACCCATATTAAGTACAAACTTGAAAAAGTATACAGAAGAACACATGCAAAATACAATCAAGGAAGAAGTACCAATAAGTTGTACACTAAAAACAATATAGAAAATAGTATTGATTAGAGCTGATTTGTATAGAATAGGGGAAAACAGTTTTTGTTTTTCTTTTTTTTAGCAATGTTAACTGCTATACTACCATTAAGCATGACCAGAGCAGTAAACAATGATGAGATATAGGTGTATATATGAAGAATTCAGTCAAAGATACATAATAAGCAGATCTCGTAGGGAAGGCTAGTTGAGGCAGGTGGTTATTAGTGAGAAGAAACAGCAGTTAGTCAGGGATAGTACAGGAACAACATAGCCAGTGTGTCATGAGATGAAGCTTGAGCTTCTTTTTGAAACGTGTATGAGAGCAGAGAGTTGTGAGTTCAGTGGGTAGTAGATTCCATAGCTTACCAATGGTATTACAGAAGAGGGAGTCACCTGCTAAATTGTTGGATCTGCAGGTGTTAAACAGAAGTTTATTAGAAGAGAGTAAGTTTTTAGGATTGTGGTAGAGGGTAGGTAGGCTTGAAAGAATAGGAGTATTGGAGGGTTGATGCAGGGTTTTGTGGGCAATAGTAAGCTGTGAAAAGTGCAGATGGTGTAGAAGCTCTAACCAATCAAGTTGTTTAAGATTTAGACAGTGATGGGTACGGAAAGGAGTTTGTTTACCTTTCAACTGCTATTATTTTATAAAACTAAAAATCTCTCATGTTTCTGCATATAAATAAACTGTCCACTTTCTCTAGAATGTTTTGGAAGTTCCCATTTCGCATACATGGAAACATACAGGAAATATGGACTGAGAATCATAAACAAGCTTGGTCTGCCTACAGCAGAACTGCTGAGAGATTGCAGCTTTCCGACTTCTGATGTTGTTATGTAGCCAATAAAATTAAATACATCACATCGCACACATGAACAGTAAACCCATTATAATCTGCCAGAATGAGAGTGCAGAAATGCATATAGGCCTCCCTCTTGGTAAATGTATACATGTTAGTTAAGTGCAATGACATTATTTTTCCTAAAGAAGAAGAATTTTCCTGTCTTATATGGTTCACGTTTGGGGCAATGAGAAACTATGACCTGCTGTCTCCCTAAAATACAGAGCTTGTTTCTCTATAAACAAGGTCTATGAATAAAGGATGCTGTCTGCTTCTCTCTTACTATAACAAAGCACCACCTATCAGCAGTAGTAATCAGTTGATGGTTAAAACAGAATATGTGTATTCAACACTCAAGAGAGAACAGTGCACGTTGCTTTGGGTCAGGGCTGGCATGTGCAACTCTTAACTACAGCTGTGTGGAAGGAGCCTATGACAGTGTAACTTTAGCTCTGATAAAAAAAAAAAACTTGCAGTTCTTTTGACATTGATTAGGTTTGTCTTGTTCACATAGTAAGACAAAAAAGTAAACTATATACTACTTTTGACAACTATAGGCTGAGATAACTGAAGGATGCAACATTTTAAAACAGATTTTATATTACTATGCTTTACCTTTATTATTATTATCTGTTGGCTTGTGTGGATAAAGCCTGTACCATGCATTTTCACATGATTTTTTTCAGTGGAACTTGGTAATACAGATATTGGGTGTGCACCGAGTGTATCCCTTATGTGTCTATGAATTAGAATGATGGAAAAATTACATTTGACACAACTTGTGAACTCCTCAGTCTTTCTCTGTAACCTCAGTTTAATGGGCTGGCAGTCTGCCTTCTGCCACATGTTGCCACTTCAAAGTTAACTAACCCTGAATGTGAAGTACTTTTAGACATCTTCCATGTTGAATAATGAAAGTAGGATGAAAAATGTCAGCCTAGCTGTTGCATTCTGTCAGGCATCACGTCTGATGTCAGGCTGAAGAATGAACAGGCATTCATCATCTCACCATCATGGAAGAAAGGAAGCCATAATAGTTGTCATGGAAGGGTGAGAAGAGGAAATAAAAAAAGAAACAAAATAGGATGCCACAATCCTGCACAACAGAAGCCGGTATAACACATCTATAGGAAAATGAGGTTTGACGCTTTTGCCATAAATAAGATTAATATATAGTAATAGAATATGATAAAACTGCTTAAAATATTTTTTTCTTGTGTACTTGTATAACATTTATTGGAATTAATTGTTTGTTTTTTTATCAAAGATACTAATGCAAATGGTATTTTGTAATTTAACAGCTGATTGGACCTTGCAAAGTCATACTAAACTGGCACTCCTCATCTCTGCAAGCTTGTGGTTAATGGAATGCTTACGTTCATTTAAATAACAAAAGCGTTTGTATCACCATATGTGCTGAGCTACAACCACCCTATTCATAGCACAAGCTGTTTAGTTCCAGCCTGCAGAGAGAATGCAGTTCCAGATTAGTTCTGTAAGCACCATCAGGGCATGAAAAGGCTAGTTGTGCTGCAGAAACTTTGGTGAATAGGCCATGATAACCACATAGTGATAGAGGTGCATAGGATTGCTATGGTTGCTAAGTTCAGTAAACAGGGAAAGAAAAGTGGCATCTGCTAAGGCACGAGCCATATGGAGGCTGTATTCATTCTTATGAAGGCACAAGTTTTCCTCACCTTCTGCCGTCAGCTCATGATTAACTCAGTGTGGGCACCGAATAGCGACAGCTGTCATCCTTTGCACCTTTTGTGTTCTCCTAAAGAAGGAAATAATAAAATTATTCTATATAGACTTTTCCTGCTGACCAGTGAAATGATCGGAATGTGATTTGTCTTTCACAGACAGAAACAGTCGTCTTATTTTTAATTGAAATGTTACTAAGTGTGATTAATATTTAAATACAGGCAATGACATCATTTGGATTTGCTTTCACAATATATTAAACTGCAGCATATTTTAGTATTATATTTTGAAGCATATGAAAAACTTTTTAAGCTATTTATTCCTGGTGGTTATCAAACTGTAGCTGTAGTTAAAAAGGAGAGAAGGAGAGATTAATTTATTTATTTTTTGTTCTGGGGTGAGCATAGCTCTTAAATGTGCCTCATTATAAGGAACATTCCTCATTTGGGATCTTAAAAAGTTCATGTTCCTCAAAGTTCCACATTAAAAGGGTTTGCCACACATTCAGTATTAACACTTTTTTAACTGATATCCATAGTAAATAGACTATTTTGTGAGCTTCTTAGATGAAGTTGTTAGTAAGCTGTTAGTGTTTCACATTTTGCCCACTTGTTCCACATTATGAGAGCGAGTGTTCCTCATTTTGGACATAGAAGGTTGAGAGCTATGGGGGTGGTGGTGGAGCAAAAGCATCTCTATACCCATTCATGTGTATTTATTTATTCATTTGTTTGGGTCTTCACTTGGTCATGTATTTATGTGTTTATTTAATTTGGTAGCCATGTTGGTAGTAAGTGACCTATGACCCTCTTCTTTTACTCATGACTTCAGCAAAAGGTACAACTCAAATAAACATTAGTACACTGTATTCATAAGTTGCATAGGGAGTTTATGAAAAATGTAGTTATAATATCCCTTACATTAAGTACAATTACAAAAATACATTGCATAGAAGTAGACTTCTAGTTAGTACATGCAGAAGGAGTAAAACGTTTTATATAGGTTGTGCCCATGATACTGAGCATAATGAAAACTACTGCAAGGGCATACAGTAGGGAAGGACAGTAGATTGTGCATAATTCATAGCTAGTTTTGGTACATCTAGTATACTTTAATGCATACAAAATACAAAATATTTATATTGATAACAGTTTTTTAAGTGATAATGCAGTGTACATTGAATGGAAATTTTTCAAGTGTTGTACAGATATAAAGATGATAACAGAAAAGTACTTTTGCATGATGAAAGAACACCATGATGTCAACAGATCTTGTAAAACCCATATTAAGTGACTGATAAGGACTGTTCTTTTAACCCCGTCTACTCAGTTCTTTGCCTATCGGTCAAGATGTCTACTAAAAAAGTTAGCCCAAATTTTCCAAACCTAATAGCTAGTCAGCACTCACCACAGATCTGTAAGTTAAGATCCTAACCCAGAGGGTCTTGAAAGATGTTCTACTTCTAATCAAAGAGTACCAACAGCTGGCTACAATATAATTATCTGCCATGCAGAGTAGATCACATCTCAGTGTATTCAGTTTTTTATAAGACCATGCACAACAGACCAAGAACTATATTGCACTACACACCATCCTAATCAGAACCCCTTATAAGAAACTACATAGTGCAGCCAAGATTATCATTTTGTACTCCATGGTCCATAATAACCAGGCAGCTGAGAGTGCATTGTCTAACCAGAGACAGATGTTCCCAAATAGAACAGACTTCCAGATGAAGTCAAATTCATTGAAACTATCGATGTCATCAAAAGTAACATAGATGCGTTTTATGATTTGAAGAAATTCAAAGTTTTGACATAGCTGGGCTTATTAAGGACTTTGGTATGACAATATTGATGACCTCTCACAAAGGTAGTCCAGTAGTCATCTCTACTTGAACTTGATAAGTCATACAGTTGTACTTAAACAGGGTAGTACTAACTTGGTGCATCCCCTATAGACACTTGTGCAGTTGTCACCAGCCCAGCTCCCACATCCCAGCTGTCACCACCAGAAATAAGGTATGAGGGATCTGTTAGCTGCCCTGGACAGGGACACCAGGAACTGCTCCACTTCTGTGAACTATTTCAGTTTTAGTTGTCAACTGTCTTGGTAAACCTGTGTCTGACAGTATTTGCTACCATGGTCTTGGCATAAAGTATCATACTGGTATCCCTGCAGTGCAGATGTGTTTCAGTTCTGTTATATATAGTCTTTCACATCACTGATGTCCTGCTCCACTCTTTGATACATTTGGTAGCAGAATGCCCTGTCTGTTTCACCTTTGTCAGGAATGTACTTACCATGCCTGTATAGGAACTACAGTAGAACCTCTGTCTCCACTGTCGTGAACTTTTCCAGGTGTTGCTATTCCTTTTGTCCCATGACAGGACATATATACCTGTGGGCAACATATGTACATCAATGCAGGTGTATACATGGTAATCCTTGGCAATCACCAATAATCTTGATACTATCAGCCTGCATCTGTTTTGTTGGCATCACATGGTATAGGCATGATAACATTGCCTACCATTTTGCAGCACCATGGTGAACAGGGTATGACAGGGTATGGACAGAAACTGTGCAGCAGGCTTGAATTTGACAGTAGGTGAGGTGGCTTGTGAATAGTGCTACAGAATGTTAGTCAGTGACTTCCCAACAGGACAGTAGCCTTAACTGTCCTTGTGCTCTGTAACCTGATAGGGCGAGCCCCTCAACAGCTGGATAACAACCTCACATATTCTTGTGCTCTGTTACCCCACATATTCCACTGCTAGTGTACAGTCCTCTAGCCCATGAAGGCTATACAGTAAGCATAACCACAGATGACAATAATGAATCATACTACCTTCAAAGTGCATAATCTACCATAAGGGAATAGTATGTAGGTGGCCAATGATATCATGACTTCATGACATTTCCTGACGAAGATGTCTTCCTTGGCATCCATCAGCAGATGTGTAGGTCAGTGATCCAGACACAGACGGCCACTTTATACACTGTGTCAGTATACCTGTAGGGAAATAAATTCAATTAGTTGGTTTTGTATTCCATTTTCTATATTGCTCATCACAGCATAGTTGTCATGCTAATTACATGATTTAGCATAATCACTGAATCACTGTCATTACACTATACATTATCTGCTCCACTTAGTGCTACTATGCTTGTCCATGCCCCTGGACAAGGTCATGTGCACAGAACACTCATACACTCCGCAATTTGTAGCGCCACATGTCTGTATTGATGGCTCATTACATTGGGTACCAGTGCTGAATTAATGCACATCATGTAGTGTTCTAACAGGGGGCGATGTACACTGGGCTACCCCCCCTTTCCTGACCTTAGTGTATACCTGGCCCCTCCAAGTACTGGGTTTGCAAGGTTCCTATCTTCTGCAGCAGGACAATGACAGATTTTTTTGTATCTGCTGCACAGGAACTATAGGAAGACCCTGCCTTATGTATAATATAGATGTGTAGAACCAGTTTTCCAGAGTAATGTGTGATGTATTTGGCATTATCCATTCTGCAGCACTGTCATCACAGGAACAGTAACCTATGGAGCCACCTCTCTGACTGGCTTCACAAGTGAGACAGAGATTGTGGAAAGACTGTTAGCATATTGTGATAAGTAGTCTGTCATTCATTTGACCATTGTTCTAAATGTAATTTTCAATTCTTGCCTTCTGTTACCAGGAAAGTATTCTACTGAGTACTGTCTATTTTATGTCTTATAGCAAAAGAAGAAACGGCTTTAAATCCATGAGACCTGCACGAGGATGTAGGGCAGGCTGTGCAGGTGGCAGGATAAGTGCTGTTGGTGGCAGTTATGTATAATTTAAAGTAGGGCTTAGTATGACATATAAAGATGTCTGTTTTTCACTTTTTGTATTATTTCCATTTATGTTGTCAGTTGTGGTGTAGGAGGAGGAAATGTGGTTTTGGCCACATTGGTAGGCACCAGCCAACATGCCTGTTAGTGGGTTACCAGCAGCTCCCAGTCCTGCCTTACTGCAAGTTAATGATGCTCCCTTATTATAGGTGACTTGGATGGCTCAATGGTGCCTTCCATGAGTACATCTAAGGAGAAAGTGGGGGATCCTCACATGAGAATTTTGCAGAGGGTCACCCTGCAGAAGGTTTAGCAATGGGTGATGGCAGAGATGAGACAGCTACTAGATGCATGCATTAATACCCTGGAGTGTCTCCTTGCATAGATAATTGATTCTCCTGGCTGGCCCCATATTCCAGAACATCAGAGGCAGGGTCTGGCCAAGAATTCAGCTACAGAGTTGACTGACTTCTGGGTGAGTTCTCTTTAGGCTGGTTTGGCAAGCCCACCATACCACTTGCATATTCATCCTAATTTTTTTTGTCTGCTTGCCCCTGCTAACCTCACTTACTCTCTGTTTCCTTTCTATATATGTTGCTGCTACCCCACCACCACCATTCTTGGAAAAAAAAGAAGAAACCAAATACCTATCCCTCAAAAAAAAAAAAAAAAAAAAAAAGGCCCACCCTCCCACTCCAATGTTTTCTTTATGGTTATCCTTATGTGTGATCCTCTGCTTGCTCTTACCCTCTTCTGACTGCCCCTTTTCCCTCTTTTCTCCCCATTTCAATGATGGAAATGAATGGGCACTTTACTGTGCTGACTCCTTGTGGCCTGTTTGTAGTAACCATCTTGATGTGGTTCATTGTGCATGAGAAAATGCCCAGAATTGGGCATGCTACCTTATTGTGTTTCTTGTTCTGGTCACAAGACCACAGATGGCATGACCACTGCAGTAGAGTGCTGATTCCCATTAGTGTGGTTGCCACTGCAGTAGAGTGATGATTCCCATTAGTGTGGCATTAGTGTTTGGTGACTTCAAATCAAAGGGGTTCCGCAGGAGACAGCTGAATGGGTGGGGTCAATGGGAAGGGGTGCGGCCAACTAGAAAGGGGAGGGGCTATGCTCAAAACCACAAAAACTGTAACTTTAATTAAATACACTGCCCTGGGTGCCAAACTGTCATTATGAGAGTCCAATCAAGACAAAATGAAGTGTAGAAGAAAAAATATATTTCAATGCATTGGCTGCATGACAGCTTACTTAATATCTAGATAGAAACAAAAAGGTTGTGAGGCATGAAAAAATAAATTACTTTTTAAATACATTACTGGAATGCCAGTCAAAATCAAGTATAAGAAAAACAAGCAGCACTCAACTCAAACCATTTCTCCTTGCACTGCAGTTCTAATTCTAATTTATATTCAGCTTTATAAAAGTACCAAGTAGCATGCTGAAAGTCGCAATCTCTGTGAAACCTCCAGTTGTAAAAATGTTTCTTATCCAAAAAAGACCTTCTGCCTGACAACTATCTACTTGTTTCATGGTGAAAACATGATCAAAGTAAAAAATGGACAGGAAACAAGCTCAAGAGAAATTGCTTAAAGGATTACTGCACAGGTTATGGACCACACATGACAGATTGGCATTCTGTTTAGTTTATTGATAAAGCCTGCAAATATGACTGCAAGTCTCCAACAAAGGTAATGAGCTTCTTAAAATACTGTAATCCTGTCCTTTATTACAAATACTGTCATATGCATTTCAATACCCAAGGCTTATCCGTTATCTAGTTATGTAAGTATTCTCTGCCTGGCAACAACAAAAAAGCTTTCAATGTTGGCAATTCTTTAACAGTATGCTTATTAAAGCTTACTTGCATCTTACAATCTCAGACAAACTTACCTGATGGTCATTAAAGCATTGCTACTTAAACACAGAGCAACAGGCACTTTCTGAATAATAATAAGCATAAATCAACAGTATAAAAATGTGACAGAAACCAGAACATTCTGCAAAATCCAGGACAGATAAAAAGCCACTGTAGCACTTGTGACTACCTTGGATGGGGGGGGGGTACTCTGCACATTTACACTGCATATCTGCTCCTTGCCTTGCTTGGACACATCCAGAGTCACTACATGGGAGAGTAGGGTGCAACAAGTATGTCACAATTTGAAATGTCTCTGGCTGACTGTGATGGCTCTGACACATTTGTCATACCTCTCAACCTCAGAGCAAGAAATCTACACAAAGCCATACATAGAAGTGGGCCAAAGGCCCAAAAATAAGGACACTTTTTAAATATTGCTCTTATAAACTTAGAAAGTTAATAGAATAGTAGGTCTGGCATTTGTATGAATTTTCTGAAGGGTATGAAATCTGAAACTCAAATGTCTGTCATTATATTATAACTTCAGTCTTTAATGATTTGCCACTAATCTGCCAAAAAAACACAATTTTATGAAAAACGGACCAAAAATGTGATGCAGAAATATAAAATAGCCACACAATACAGCTGGGAACCTGTCAAAGAAGGGACACTTTTTTAATATTAGTACTGCTAACTTGAGCAGCTGACAAAATAAAATAATCTACATGCATTTCTGAAATAAAAGTAATCTATAACTCTGATTATTACAGTTATTTATTAATTGTAAACCCTCCACGTTTTCTTCCAAAATTGCCATTTTGCGGAGGGATTATTAAGGGAAGAGCAACATTTTGAGCCAAAATCGGGGATGGCGTGTCCATATTCATTAAGGATATCCACACCTCCAGGCTAGTTGCACAGCATAATGCATCCGAGATTATCCAAGTGCAACTAACTCTGGGCAAGACCGCAATCTAAATTGTAGCTTGCTACAGACCCCCCCACCATGCCCCAGGATTCACACTCCTCATTTCTTGATACACTGGAAAGTATTAGGGTACAACCCAACACCCTAATAATGGGTGATTTCAACTACCCCACCATTAACTGGGAAAACTACTCATGTACCAACTCTTTTGCTCAAAGTTTTCTAGAATTCATAAATTCCAACGTCTTGGATCAACTTATTCACACCCCCACCAGGGGCAGCAATATCCTAGACCTGGTCATTACCAACATGGAAAACCGGTCTTCCACACCAGAGGTCAATTCCTCGTTGGTCAGATCCGACCACAAACTAATCAGCCTAGACATCCACATCCCATCCCAACCCCCAATTAGGGAAACCATCGTAAAAAACTTCTCCAAAGCCAACTTCACACTTCTTAAGACAGAAGTGGCAAACTTCATGACACCCATGCAGATGGGCAATAGAGGTATAACTGCCGAATCCTACACAAATGCACTTTATAACCACTTACACGAGTGCATGGATCATGCTATCCCTAATAGAACCAAGATGTTATCCTCCAAAAAAAGGAAGCCAATCTGGTGGTCCTCTGCCATAAACAAACTGTACAACAGAAGAAAGAAACTGTTGCAAAAAAGAGTGAGGCTTATGTACATATTTGCATGGCAATTTCCATGACTGGAGGAACTCCCTGGTCAACCTCAGTAAGAAGCTGAGATCCCTCATAAAATCCTCCAAAGCAAGTTATGAAAACAAAATTGCCACTGACTCTAAAGACAACCACAAAGCATTCTATAGCTATGTCAAGAATCTAAATGGGAACACTCAGATTTGCTCTGAGTTACAGCACAATGGCACTAAATATACAGAACCAACTGATATTGCCAACATCCTAGCAGATAGGTTCAGTGCTAACTTTACCCCCCTCTCACCCCCTAGGGGACCCATCTCTATACCGGAAGAAAGCAAAGTTCCTATAATCACGGTTGCACAGGTAAAAAACACACTCTCCAAAGCCAAGAACACAGCATCCATGGGACCTGACAATATCCCAGGCTGCGTTCTACATGAACTACAGAATGAACTGGCACCCTACCTAAGTACCATGTTCAATCATAACCTCACCTCAGGCTTTGTACCCACTGAATGGCGCACTTATCCCACTCCACAAAGTGGGAGCCACGACGGACCCGGGAACTACCGCCCCATTAGCCTGACGAGCCTGGTCTGCAAGGCCATGGAACGTATCATCGTGGAACTCATAAACAAAGACATTGGTAATCTCCAAACTCTGGACCCTACCCAGTTTGGATTTGTAAAAGGCAGATCATGTCTCCTAAACTTGATTGACTTCTTTGAAGCAGTCACCAAAGCCATAGATGAGAGTAAAATGGTTCACACAGCTTATCTAGATCTTGCCAAGGCTTTCAACACCATCCCCCACTCTGGAATTATAGATAAGCTCACTAAACTAGGTATAAATCCCTATGTCACAAGATGGGTTGCCAACTGGCTCACGGACAGAACCCACACTGTGAAAGTAGCGTATTCCAAATCCGACATCAGACCAGTGACAAGTGGAGTACCACAGGGTTCAGTCCTGGGTCCTCTGCTGTTTGGTATCTACTTCTCTGAAGTGCAGGCCAACACAGAAGGTCTTTGGCTAACAAAGTCTGCAGATGACTGCAAACTAGAAGCCATAATTGAAACTCCTAACGATGTGGACAAACTACAAAAGGGCCTCACTGAGACAGATACCTGGTGTCAAAGCCATGGCCTGAAGCTCAATGCCAAAAAGTGTACTGTCATCCCCTTTGGTAAAAACTCTGTACCCATGAACTACCACATTGAAACAGTATTGAAACCCACATACAAAGAAAATACATTTTGCCAGTGGCAGATAAAGATTAAAGGAAAACTTCACCCTCTCATACAGTTTAACGCAATCATTATTTTTTTTTCTCCCTACAATATGGTTCCAGCATTGTGTATGTACTAGAAACCTGCTTGTAGTTTTAAAAACTTTTATTTCCTTGCATTGGAGTAGAAGAAAAGGAAAGCCCACCTACTTTTTTTTAAAAACTCAACTTCTCACATACTTTGCAGAGAAATCAGTCTCCACCTGCATTACATATCGTAGACACAGTTACATCTGTAGTTTAACCTGTCAGGTACTGCTGTCAATCTTAGATGGATACTTAATCCTGCTAATGTCAGGAACACAGCAGCAGACATAAAAAAAGACAGAAAGCTGTGGAATTGTTTCCACTGTTTTTATTGCAGAGGGGAGGAGAACCTAACACTCTCCTTTCATAGCAAAACAAAGCAATTGGATCATTCAAGGCTTTAAAGACAATTGTCAACTCTTCGGACAAATTTACATAAGCAGCAACACAGTATTGAAATTCAAAGCTTTAAATGTTATTTATAATAGTTTGTGTTAAGATAACTTAAGAGGAGTAGCAAAGATTTCTGTGACATTTAGAGAAAAGTCAATAAATATTTTATCTTGTAAAGTATAAATGCATTTACCATTTTCAAGGCCCCCCCACACACACACACACACACACACACACACACACACACACACACACAGACAGGCCAGAACTGCAGAAAGAGAGTCAGGTGGCAACCCTATCAACTAGCTGCACTGATACTGTTAATAAAAAAGGTCTTTTATGCTTTGTGTGACATCCTTCCAGAGGGGGATGCATATCTGGTACATGCAGATCCATTGTAAAAGCTTCCCACTGACTTTGAGTCAGTCCTTGCATTGTCAGAGAGCAACCATAATATACAGCTGAATTTACTTTAACATACATTTACTATGTGCCCTTGCATTAAGAACACTAAGAAAATCAGAAGTACTTAACTGTGTTTAAATACATATACACACACACACACACACACACACACACACACACACACGTTTGTACACATGTACTTTATATACATACACACACACACACTATATATATATATATATATATATATATATATATATATATGTGTGTGCAATATGGGTGCATACAATGAATTATTTATAATAAGCAACATAGTATAGTTAAGCATTATTAATGTATACATTCTAGTAAATGTTGCTCAATGATTTACTTGGTCACCTTCACACATTGGCTATGTGTCCCACATGCAATCTTGATCAATGTTTTTCTGTCAGTATTTTTTTAATTTTTATTGATAAGTGCATTTAATAATTGTGATTATCTTTGCCAGTGTAGCTTATGTTGTGGCTGAAAAGGTTCCTGAGACCAATTCACTTTCCTGGTCACCAAAGTATAAATAAATATGAAATAGAAAAAAGGAGGGGTGAACCTGACAGAAATAATTGAGGAACTAGTAAAGCACATTTTAAGTCTACATCATTCATAATAGAGAAAAATCCTCCCACTGAAGGCATTGGGAAGTAGCAGACAAAGGTTAGAGTCCTACTACTTGTCACTTGTAAATGTACAGCAAGGATTAAATCGTTTTTCAGTTGTGAACTTGCCTTACTTCATTTAAAAAGTTTTAAATTGCTAATTTTGTAGAGTTTTAATTGCATTTACTGTTTAGGACTACACACTTAAGTGTGTTAGCCTTTACTGTGTTTATTTACTGTATTATTGCATTGTTTAGCCTGTTTCAACAAAAAAAAAATACTATCTTGTTTGCTCGTTTCCCACCTTTTCTAGCCAGTCCATATCCCAGGCTTTGCTTGTCTCAGGACTTTATTTTCTGTGCTCAGAGCTATCCAGACCTTGCTGTAGTAGAGGGAAGTCCTACTGCTTACCAGTGGGACTGGTGAGCATTGTACTGCCTATCTAACACTGGAGGAGTGGTTTCCAGCTCTGAAATTGTAATTTTATTAGCCTTTTGGGCTGATTTCTATCCCTTTCAACTTTCTGGTTTAAAAACACTTGTGTTTGCACATTTTTCACATCGTGCAGCACTGCGAGGCTACAGTTAAACTATTCCAGGTGCCAGAAAGTCTGCTGTTCAAATTTTCCCTTAGAACTGGCTGGTTTCTTAGTAGTAGCACTAAAATCTGAACCTCTGTGACTAGCACTTGCTCTAGAACCTGCTGGAAAGCACTAGAAAGCCTGAAACTGATTCAAGCACTCAGCTCTCCTTGTCAATAAGGAGAAATTAATTATAGGCACTAAACAGCCTATAATTGCAAAGTACCTTGCAAAGGTAAGGGAAAACAGCTCTTAAACTTTACAAGAAAGCACTAGGAAGCCTGAAACTGATTCAAGCACTCAGCTCTCCTTGTCAATAAGGAGAAATTAATCATAGGCACTAAACAGCCTATAATTGCAGAGTACCTTGCAAAGGTAAGAGAAAACAGCTCTTAAACTTTACAAAAAAGCACCTAAACAGGCATGTCCAAGGGTCAGCTTCCGGTGATTTCTCCTGTCCAACTGGTGAATCTGGGCATACTGGGGCAGTGCGGCAACTGCCTCATGTACACAGACAATCCTCTCCTCCTACCACCCAACACTACAACCTGCAAGAGATGCACTTACATAGATAAACTGGAAGCTAAGCTCTCTCCAGCCAAGATTGTGCTAGACAGTCAAGAGGAGAAGGTTAACACCTGCATTACACCTCAAGCAACTCATAGCCCTTCAAAACCCACACCATCAACACCCACACATAGCAACACTAAACCCACATATGCGAGAGGCCCTTAACACTAACCTGCCCAAGCAACAAGGACCTCCGAAGCCGAAATGCAAACAAACACCAGTCACAACCAAAGTGACACACAGCTCACAACACCAGTGTGCCATCCAACAACAGCCCCTAAGGCAATACAATGTACCCACCACTTTAGTCATAGGTGACTCTATAGTCAGGAACACTGATGTTCCACTCACCAGGCTGAACAAGGAGAAAATTACATTTAGCTGCCTGTCAGGTGCCAGGATCTGCCACATAACACATGAACTCAAGTCACTCCACAACAAGTACAAATACGACTCTGTCTTTGTCCATGCTGGAGTGAATGACTTGAGATGTACCTCCCTGGACTACATAAAGAAAGACATGGAAGAGCTCTTGGATCATGTGACCTAGGCAGGTATGACCCTAGCCCTGAGTAGCATCCTGCCTTCGCCCAGAATGATACCACAGTATAAGGACAAAATGATTGACTTCAACAATTGGCTATGCTTCTGGTGTCATTCAAAGGGGATCCAGTATTTGTCTGCCTGGGAAGACATGATCGACAAACCACGATGCTTTGCCAGAGATGGTCTACACCTGTCACCCCTGGGATTCAGGTTACTGGCTAAAGCTCTTGCCACCCCTATAGTGCCTTTTTTAGGCAAGGTTCAAAGGATAAAACCACCACCATAACAGATACAAGCATGCAAAATCTGAAGGTAATGCTACTCAATGCTAGAAGTCTAAACCTCAAAATGCACTCTCTCGAGGCACTCCTAAAAATGGAGAACATCGATACCTGTGCAGTAACTGAGACCTGGTTCAAGGCTCCAAAGAGCACCCCTGCAATACCAATCTACAATTCTTACCACACTTTTTGGCCACAAAATCAAGACAGAAACACTAAAGTTGGAGGAGTGTCCATATTCACCAAGGATATTCACACCTCCAGGCTAGTTGCCCAACACAATGCATCTGAAATTCTCCAAGTGCAACTAACACTAGGTAAGACTGCAATCCAAATTGTAGCTTGCTACAGATCCCTCACCATGCCCCACGATTCTCACCACACCTTTCTAAACATATTGGAAAAATGTTAAGATACAACCAAACACCCTAATACTAGGTGATTTCAACTACCCTGCCATTAATTGGGAAAACTACTCGGGTACCAACTCCTTTTCCCAACCGTTCTTGGAATTCATAAATTCCAACATCCTGATCAACTAATCCATTGTCCCACCAGGGGCTCCAATATCCTAGACCTGGTCATTACCAACATGGGAGATAGATACTCCACACCAGTGGTCATCCCCTCATTGGTCAGGTCTGACCATAAGTAAATCACCTTTGACATCCACATCCCAACCCTCAGTAAGGAAACCTCCTTAAAAAACTTCTCCAAAGCCAACTTCATGCTACTGAAGTCAGAAGTGACAAACTTCACAACATCCACGCAGACGGGATCTGGAAGTTCGACTGCAGAATCCTACACTAAGGCACTGTATGAGCACATCCACTTGTGCATGAATCGTGCCATCCCAAATGGAACCAAGATGCTCTTCTCCAAAAAAAGGAAGCCAATCTGCTTTAAACAAACTATACAACAGAAGGAAGAAACTGTTGCAGAAAATAGGAAAATCCCAGGATGCAAAAAACTCCCTCACCAGCCTCAGTAAGAAGCTGAGATCCCTCATAAAATCCACAAAAGCTAGTTACAAAAATAAAATTGCCAAAGATTCCAAAGACAGCCACAAGGCATTCTATAGTTATGTAAAGAATCTAAATGGCAATGCTCAGATCTGCTCTGAGCTACAACAGAATGGCATTAAATATACTGATCCCAAGGATATTGCCAATATCCTGGCAGATCGATTTAGTGCCAACCTCACCCCCCTCTCACCCCCTAAAGGGCCCATCTCAATACCAAAGATTGCCAAATTCCGATAATCACGGCCACACAGGTAGAAACCGCACTCTCCAAAGATAAGAATACAGCATCCATGGGACCGGATGACATCCCAGGCTGTGTACTACATGAACTACAAAATGAACTGGTACCTCAGCTAAGTGTCATGTTTAATTATGGCCTCACCTCAGGCTTCGTGCCCACTGAGTGGCACACAGCTACAGTTATCCCGCTCCACATGGGAGGATCCTCCTTGGTTCCCGGGAACTACCGTCCCATCAATCTGACAAGCCTGATCTGCAAGGACATGGAATGCATTACCATGGAACTTATAAACAAAGACATTGGCTACCTTCAAACACTGGACCCCACCCAGTTTGGGTTTGTGAAGGGCCAATCTTGTCTCCTGAATCTGACTGACTTCTTTGAATCAGTCTCCAGAGCTGTGGACGAGGGTAAGGTGGTCCACACAGCCTATCTGGACCTCGCCAAGGTCTTTGACACCATCCCCCACTCTGGAATCATAGATAAACTTACAAAGCTGGGCATAAATTCCTATGTTACTCGATGGGTTGCCAATCGGCTTACTGACAGAACCCAGACTGTAAAAGTAGCCGACTCCAAATCCAGCTCCAGACAAGTGACAAGTGGAGTACCTCAGGGTTCAGTCCTGGGACCACTCTTGTTTGGCATCTACTTCTCTGAAGTACAGGCCAACACTAAGGGACTCTGGCTAACAAAGTTTGCAGATGACTGCAAACTGGGAGCCATTATTGAATCCCCAAATGATGTGGATATTCTACAAAAAGGCCTTACAGAAACAGATGCCTGGTGCCAGAGCCATGGGCTCAAGCTTAATGCCAAGAAATGTATAGTTATCCCCTTTGGAAAAAAACATGTACCCATGAATTACCACATAGGTGGCAGGACGCTAAACATTGAAAGTGTGATGAAAGACTTAAGGACACAGGTGGACAGTGGTCTCACTTTTGATAACCACATAGCCACAGCACACCTCATCACTAAGGGCTATTCATCCAGAAAAAAGGACGTCATTGTCTCACTGTACTCGTCCCTCATTAGACCCATTATAGAGTATAATGCCCCGTTTGGTATGTACCTCACAAGACATCTGCAACAGCTGGAAAGGTCACAGAAATACAGGCCTAAAGCAGATGCCATTTGCTGACCATCTAAAAAAACTCCAGCTATACTCTGTGGCATATTGTCTACTCAGAGGCGATCTCTGCTTAACATACAAGGCCATGTCAAACACTGAGCTGTTGGACATGCTCCACTTAAAGAAATCCCAATCCCTCAGAGCCACACACTCCAGGGATCTAAACCTTGTCATCACAATGAACAAAACATGCTGGAGGGATAGGTTTCTGACCCAGAGACTCCCCATACTCTGGAATAGAGACTGCCCATACATGTCAAGCAAGAGCGCCTCATTGGCCCTCTTCAAAAGGAACCTTGATGATTGGATGAGAGATAGGAAATTCACCCCGGGGATCATTTCAGTCACCCTGCTAGGCAGGGGCCCAGAGAAGTAAATATTGTGGGAAGAAATATCCAGGGAATTGTTATGGCTAGGCTTGCATAGGCCCTAGGGCCGATAGCCTAGTACCAACCTATGAACCTAAGAACCTAAGAACCTATGATTATTTATGTACTGCAGTGAGAGTTTTCACACCTCAGCATGAGAGCATGGGGAAGGGTTTATCAAGTTTCTTAGGACTACAAAAGACTCCTCTTACAAAAAAATGTTTTTATCTGCTTTCTTTTGCTGCAAGTAGCTAACAGTTATTTATAGCATAGAACAAGCTCTGTCAGACAGCTAAATGAGGCTCAGTCAGGTAAACACAGAAGCAGCTCTTTTACAGAAGGAGTGTTTAGATGACAGTGTTTCATAGGCCTGACATTATATTTTACTGGCATGAGAAAACAGCACCACGTCCTTATGTCTGACATGAGTCATATAAAGAGGACTTGAAATGTATTCTGGGAAGAAGGAAGGAAAGCAAGAAAATAAGATCACGTTACCATGGCAGGCCCCATCATCTGCCATTTTGAGAGAAACACATTAAAATTGTAAAAGAAGCATTTGGAGTGATTTTGAGTCATTAAAATAGCTCAAAACAAAGATGCAATCAAAAATACGTTTTTTTTTACTTCTAAGGTGGAGTTTTCCTTTAACTTTAGGTTTGGGCTGTTTTCAAATCACAGGCCCCTTGCACACAAAACATACACATGCTCTTTCATACACCTTACTGATTGTATTAAATTATATTCCTTGTACAATACAGTACAGTTTTAGAGGGTGTTTTAAATTTATTGTTTTGAACATTTTTCCAGTAAACAATGAAACAAAATGCATGCATCAGTAATGACAAAACTGCCCAATTCAGGACATTGCCATCATAAAAGTCTACTCAAACTTCTGCAGTCCACCAGTATCAGTAAATATGCACAATCTTTGCAGAAGTAAACGTCATCTAAATAATTCCACATTAAAAAGATCTGTAACTAATGAAGAGGTTTCTGCTAGCAAACAACTTTATATTTCATTGTTTCATCTACAAATAAAGTGCCTGTTGCCCTTTAGGAATAAATTGCCTATGCTACACTAAAAAAATGACAAGCTAGTAATATTGCAATAGGGAATGGATGGTAAACTGATAACAGGTTCATAGTTACTAGGTATCTTTGCCAAAAAGGAGTGCAGCATCCACCCCCTTTGCAACAGTACAGTATCAGCAATGCATCTACCTACTGTGGGAGTAGAACCCCCACAGCCTTCTGTATCAAAAGCAAGTAACACTACCTGTTGTGCTATTAACAATGCAAGCAGACTCAGCATAAGCAGCACTAAGCTTTTGCTCTCCTGCAGCTCTCAGCTCCTTGTAAAATCTACTCAACACTCAGCTCTATCTCTGAACTTTGCAGCACAAGAAATCTGGAAAAAGCTAAAATTTATTGGGAGAGGGAACAAAAGCCCAAAAAACAGGGACACATTTTAAACACTACTTGTATAATGTTGGAGAGATGCTAGAATAAAATGCTGTGTTATCACCATACATTTCACTGCCAAGCCTTGAACCCAGGACCCTGTGCAAAACAATCAGAGCAACATACCACTATGCCAAGTCAGCAGTTTTGCAAAAGAGAGGAAAACTGAAACTTAAATGGCTACCATTTAGTGAATTCAGTTCTCACCATAGCTGTCAACCTCTTAGCAGAAAACACCTGAACAAAGCCAATAATGGGATAATACAGCCCTCAGACATATTCAGTGAATTCCGTTCTCACCATAGCTCTCAACCTCTTAGCAAAAAACAGCTGGACATAGCCATTAATGGGGAATACAGCCCCCAAACATATTCAGTGAATTCAGTTCTTACCATAGCTCTCAACCTTAGCAAAAAAAAACCTGGATGAAGTCAATAATGGGGGAATACAGTCCCAAAAATAGGGACATATTTCAAATATCCATTTTATAAACTTATAAAATTGCTAGAATAAAAGATTTTGTGTTACCATGTACTTTCTGAAGAATATGAAGTCTGAAATTCAAATGCTTGTCATTTTTACTTACCATTTGTTAACCGGGAAAGTCTGACTTAGTTGTTGTTGCTGTGTCTTTTGGCTTTTCCCGGTTAGGGGTCGCCACAGCGGAACTCCGGTCCGCTAATGATTGGCAGTTGATTTTTATGTGCTGAGTTGCCAGCCCTAACGCACAACCTTCAACGAAGGTACGCCCATTCATGCATGTCTTCACGCAGAAGACGCTCTAGCTGAAAGTTGAACCGGTCAGCGTCTTACTGTGAGGTGACAACGCTACCGCAGCACCACCACTGTGGATTCGAAAGTCTGACTTAGTACAAAAGCCAATTTTCAGCAGAGCCCCAGGGAGAAACACTCCAGACACATGTCTTTGTAAGATGGGAGGACACCCACGCAAACACAGGGAGGATATGTAGACTCCACACAGAAGGCACTCCAGCCAATAATCAAACCAGATAACCTGTAGCTGTCAGGCAACAATGCTACCACTGCACAACTAACTTTGCAAGGACACAAAAATACAGAAACCACAGATTTTATGAAGAACAGAACAAATATGACAGAAAAATCTGCAAATTTTTTTACAAATGGTGGTGGGTAGGGAATTCAGGCTCTTGCCTCCCTGGCCCAAGGTACAGGGTTTAAGCCTGTTCTCTACCCACCACCATATAGCACCTGGGGCATTACATACACACACACACACACACACATTCTTCCTCAACATCTGTTCTACCAAGCAAGTCCTTCCATCTGAAACCCTCAATGTCTGTTCCACCAAGCAAGTCCTTCTATCCAAAACCCTCAATGTCTGTTCCGCCAAGCAAGTCCTTCCATCCAAAGCCCATGATGATAACAAGAGATGTTGCAGTCCAATCCCCCTTCAAGTCTATGCAGTTGTAACTGCATAGACCTCTGGGACAGTGCTGCTGAATGCTTTTTACCTAATTTGGACTGCTGGTGAGACAGTCTGGATTCTGTGGGCATGCTCCAGACTGGTTCACCAGCAGTCCAGAAATGCTGCGAGTGCGCATGAGCGATGTTCCGCAGCTCGTTTTTATTTTTTATTTTCTTTTATTTTCTATTTTTCTTTTTTGTTTACAGCTGGGGGGGGTGCAGTCCTGCAGCCTAATAGAATGAGCCGCCCCCTGAGTAGAGTGCTGATTCCCATTAGTGTGACTGCCACTGCAGTAGAGTGGTGATTCCCATTAATGTGGCTGCCACTGTGGTAGAATGCTGATTGCCATTATTGTGGCTGCCACTGCAGTAGAGTGCTGATTCCCATTAGTGTGGCTGCCACTGCAGTAGAATGCTGATTCCCATTAGTGTGGCTGCCACTGCAGTAGAATGCTGATTCTCATTAGTGTAGTTGCCACGGCAGTAGAGTGCTGATTCCTATTAGTGTGGCTGCCATATTTTTCTCTGCAGCCATTTGTATAGCATGTTGTGCTATGCCGGCACTAACAGACATTAAAGCATCAGTGGGTCACATTTTGCTCATTTGCCTGTGACATGCAGTGCAGCACAGTCAATATATATCTTCCTGAATACCCTTCTTAGGTTACACTGATCTGTTCATATGTATCTCATATATTCTGAATTACCTTGTTAATTGTATTTTCAATTGTTTTTTTCCTTTAGAAAAAATCCTGTATTTTAATGCAATAGAATCTATGCTGCAGTTTTGATGTTACTGTTTAAGAATTATGTCATGTGAATTGTTACTACTGTGCTATGCCTTTTACTCTGCTGTACAATGTCCTTGAAGCTTATTGATCTTATGTTGTTGTCTTTGTCTTAGTGTTTTCTCCCCAGGATTTTGCTGAAAATGGAGCTTGTAAGTTGGACATTACTGCTTAACAAAGGTAAAAAAGTCAAATAGATACTCATGGGTGCACATGCTTTACAGGGATCTTTCTGTACATTAATTTATGCCATTGCAATCTTTTTAACGTAAATGTTTTGTTTGCTGTTTTTATGACTAAAGCAATTTTGATAGCATTTTCAAAAAAATAAAATAGTTTTTGACCGTAACCATTTGAATGTAGTCACTATTTACTCAACCCACTATCATGCCTATAAACATTTACTGTAATGTCATATCACAGAAATATAGACTTGGGATTTTTTCCTTTTCATATCAGCCATGTCATAAATTCAAGAAGCATTTTTTACAAGAATCGAACAAATCTGTACACTAGTGCATTCAATATGGGAATTAAAAGACTTGGTTTAGTGAATAATTTGATATTAGATTAAGTTCTATTCTTTTATTTAGCTAACTGACTACTCATTTCCCATTACTTATTTTATTGACTAAAACCCTAAAACCTCTTTTTTCCAAGAAAAATAAGATGGGGGAGAGTAGGAAACCCTTTACCTCCTTTAGTTTGTTTGAACTCTTCAGATAATGGATTCGGTGTCACAATATTTACTGTCATATTTGAAAACAAGACTGCTTCATTGTACAATACTGGAAAATTAAATGCATACATAGCCATCTACTTACATTCCTACTTTTGTTTTTCACTGGGATGTGATAATGCTATAACTGATTAGGTGTCATCTTGACTTGAACTTCTCTTCCCCCTTCTTAAGGCACATTGCACTTTGTTTGGAGGATAACCTTATACCCAACATAACAAGACTTTTGCATTCATTTTACATCCATTCACATTAAGGGATGGCATCTCTAGTGAGCTGGGCACAGGGAAATTTCTGTAGCATTGATTAATGACCATAACTATTGATTAGGACTGTGAGGGTGTACCTTATTATTCTTAATCTATTGCAGTGTCTCAGTCAGTAAAATTATCAACAAATTAGGATATCATTTGCAGAAATCTGTGTTTATTATGTGGGATACTGTGACTTTCCCTGTAAGGAACAATTTTATTGTAGTTTTAAATACTTGTTTATTTTGGTGAATTGCCTGCACTAACAAACTGTGTTTAACTGTCTGTAATGTAATCTTCCCACTGAGGTGTGCAATGTAGTATTACATTTCTCACACTTACCATACTTGCTGTTGTCAAAACACTCTAGATGTTATTTCTAAAACAAATTATCGCACAAAGCAAACTTTTTTTTTTCAAACTCATCTTATTTACTTATAACTTTACAACATCATGTATAAACCTGTCTCATATTAGCATTCAGCTGTGGCACTTTCTAACATTTGTCTTTAGTTATGTCCTATAACCTGTTATTCTTTTAAGCAGTACTGACTCACAGATGTGAAAAATTGAAATCAATGGGTTTTGGGTCATAGGTTCATCCAATTAGGTTCATACATTAGTTCTAGTCTAACTGCTCTTGTGGGCCATTTTAAGTCTAGCCAATTAGCCCATATGAGAACCAAACGATGCACCTTGTGTCTGTATGGTAAACACCTTAACCACTATGCCAACCTCCGCTCTAGAAATGAACTCTTACTATGTATCAGTAAGACATTTAACTCTGCTGGAGATTCTCTCTGCTCCCATTATGTGTCAGAACTGTGGAATAAAATCCCCACACAGTTAAAACAGAAAACTGAAATAGTTTTAAAACTTTGCTTAAATGTCACCTATGCCAAAGGTAGTTTTGTTCTTCCTGCTCGCCTGGCTAGCTTTACTCAGATTACTTTTCTCCAACTCTTGAAGCCACTTTGCTTCCCAATCTTTTGTACCTTATCACTCTTCCTCATACTGTACTAAACTCTTCCTCTTTCTCTCACACTCCACCACTAACCACAATTCCTCCTCTGCCATTTATCTTCCTGTTCATTTTTATAATTTCTCCTTTCATATCTTTATCATCAATTTTTAAGCTACATTCTACTTGTCCATCTGTAAATTATTACTAACCTCAAAAACACCACAGTTTGATATTTCCCTGCAGCCATCATGCTATAAATATATTAATTAGTATTGTTTTATTTTTCTATTCAATAATTAGCCAGTATATGTTAATGTCTCCCTTGTTTATTTTTTTGTCTTTTTTTTGTGTTAAAATGATGTGTTCATGTATGAAATACTTAAAAATCATGTAAATAAGCTCATACACAGATGTTTTGCTATGCATCATGTGTAGCTTAAATGTGGAGCTTTTGTCCCTGGGCCTCCACTGAAATTGTGTTTTACATAGTCTGACTTTTCCTGGTTAACAAAGACAAACAAATAAATCAATCAATAAATAAGTGCTTACAAATACTAAAGTGTTGGACAAGATATGTGCTCCAGAATCCTGAACTATTGCTACAATAATGTCCGTTGGAACTGGTGCAGAATCCCACAGTTTGAAACTGTAACAACTGAATTACTTACCTTTCCTTTTCTGTTAAAAAGAGTATAAAACTGAATTATTTTTATGATTTGTATTATGTCATGGACTAGACTATTTCAAAAGCATAATAGGACCAGCCTACTTACATGACAAACAAGTCAGCCAACGAAAGAAAGAAAGAAAGACTCTCTTGTTGGCAGTTTTGGATTGGCAGATGTTGACACAATGTCGAACCCAATAGTCTATGTTCTGCATTTCTATGTGCATACTCAGATCTGCCAAGAACTCTATCTAGTGAGTGAATGTTCCTGACTCTCTCTTCTCCCGCATGCAGTTAAGAAATGTGCAAGTAGTTTTGTACACTAACAAGTATCTTCATAAGTTTCTGAAGTTCACCTGTAGTAGCAACTTTGCCCTAATATCAAGATACTTGAAGGCAGGAAGTCTTGTGTAGTTGTGCTCAGTGTTACTGGCAGTGTAAAAGCACTGCACCAGCAGCCTTATTCTGAAGTATCTACTGAGGGGCACCAGTTTATTCCTTTCATAAGTATGGGAAGGAGGTAGATAGGAAAGTTAGACAGAGTGAGCAGATAAGAGACAACAGATTAGGATGATATAAGTAAATATGATAAGAAAGGTTTTTTCTTTTTTTTTTTTTTTTCTGAAATATGTAAGGGAAAATGGGAAAGCATAAAGGGCATTAAGGGAAGGAATGATATGCAAAAAAGAGACAAATGTATTGACAATAATATAAATAGAAATTCAGACAAGACAGGACTGGGTAATCACACAGTAGGTTGGGTTCACAAATGGAAGTAAAAACAGACAGAGGATGAACAAATGGTGATGGGGAAGAATTGTGGCAATGCATTAGGGATGGGTTTGAAACAAGAGCGTGGTGCACAGATGATGAGTGATGGTATGTTTGAGAGCATTTCAGCTATCATCCAGGGCCACCAGAGTGTGTAATTCAGTGCCCTGTTCATAGGATTCTGGACAGTCAGACCCTAATGCTCAGGCTGTGGCTTCTGGTGGTGTGTGGTGTCTTTGTGGATAAAGCTTGAATGGACAGTGAGTTTTGCACCTGCTGCAGGTGGCATTCATATGGGGCTCCATCATCTCTCTGCAGCTCTCTTGACTGAAGCCTCCACCATAGCCCACAGGTTGAGCTGCTCAAGGTGCTGGCTGCTATACTTTGCCATGCCTCTAGAACCGGAGCCACCATACCTCCTCAACTTCTTAACACAATTCAAAAATAAAGGCAGACAAAGGCCCCAAAACAGGAACAGATTTTAAACACTGCTTTTGTAAACTTAGAAAGTTGCTAGAATAACAGAACCTGTGTTAGCATGCATTTTCTAAAGGATATGAAGTCTGAAACTGAAATGTCTGCCAATAATTAATGACTTCAGTCCTCAGTGATTTGACAGAAAACCACACATTTTATAAGGAACAGACCAAAAGTATGTGGCATAAATCTTGACATTCTTTGAAAATCTGGACAGTTGATTGGTACAGAAGCCACCACTCCTCCTAGGAAAAGCAGATACAGAACACTCCAGTACGTATGGATGCAGCTGAGGTGTCCCATGTTCTTCTGTAGAAGGAGGCAAAAAGGGAAAAAAAGAAGAAGAAATCATTTAAAGTCTAAAGAAGCTATTAGTTCAGCAGTAATAACCCATACCTATGGCATTCTTAAAAAAATTATTGCTGCAATAGCAGTCAAAAATACTGAATGACTCTGGTCACTGCTTCACCACTTCTCATACCCACAGGTCAGACTAATTAGGCAGCTACTGGCAGGTCATCATACTAGTGGTGTCATTGCTCATCAGGATAGGATATACCAGTAACTTTGGTCAGTTCTTAGGCTGATTAGTTCAAAGGGAGGTACTAGGCTAGCTGCCCTTGTGGGCCATTTTAAACCTAGTCAATTTCCATTTTGTGCTTGAAATAATCTATCTTATTCATTTATAGATTGGCCTTCCCCGTCCCATGGTCGATAATTATATATTACCCCTAATGAGAACATCTGGACTCATACCATAGTTAATTTGTGAGGATCCATGCATGGAATAAAGCATTTAGGAGGTGCATCTGTCTATTAGTAATACAGGCGGCTGTCTTGGGTTAAATGTTCTGCTTCCCATCCATAGAAGTAAGTTACGCTTGAATATGGATAGGGATGAACTTTATTTTATGTGGATGGGGAGTCTGTTCTACAGCAGCAGTATCCCCTACAGTATATACCTGTCCCTCCAAACAATTCTGCTGATGATGCAGAAGAGGTTTGGATCCCTAGACTGAGTATTTCTGATGCAATGTGACTTGCTGATGTGCAGTAAATCCATCAGTAATGGGTTGGAGAATATCTTGTGTGCCAGACACAGATCACCTCTTAGAAGTCTGAGGATACCAAGTATACTGACAGGGCATTAGCAAACTCTGTCCAAAAATTGATTCTTCTAAATGGCCTTCTTGCTACAGCTAGCAGCATCTCCATATACTGGGTCCCATAAAGATAAAGGACAATTTTAATTTCCTTGGCACACCAGCCTGGGGCTCTGCCCTGAGTTCTCACAAAATATACAGTGACATTGCCACAGTCAAAAACAAAATGGCGCTATTGTGTGAGAGCAAAACTCCTCCAGTGTGAACCATGTGTACTGCAACACAAGTGTAAGGTAGCTAATAGGTAATGGGGTATGTGCAAAGAGCAGCAAATCTCATGCACAAGTAGTACAGGTACTCATGTATACAACTGTAATTGCATGTTCATTTTCCAGTGAACTTTCATAAGATATTCAGCAATGCACTTCATAGATCAGTGTGTTTGCAAGCCTCATTTACATAACAACTTTGTAAACGGAATAATATTTGTGGAAACATCATGAGCGACACCATTTTGTGCTCTACTAGTTATCTTGTTCCTTCAAATATTACCAGAAAGACAAAGTTAAAGCAAATCATTAATGAAAAGTGCAGTGAAGGGCATAAGAAGAATAAACTCAAATTATTGTATTATAGTGAATATAATGTGGGTGATGCTGATAAAATAGAGTTTTATTACAGCAATTGACAAATGATCATGCTCGGTCACCTTCTATAGTATGTACTACAGTTAGCATGTTTCGATGTTTGTCAGTGAGTGGACCTGGCAATAGCAATGCAAAGGATCTTTCTACGTAGACAGTATTGAATTTCATGAAATAAAACTTCAGTTATAGTTTAGGACACAGAATCTCACCCTCCCAGAAACCACACCATGCTTGCATTACAATCACAATCTCTTGCAGCCTCTCAAGCATGTCTTTTCACATTTCAAAACTTTGTGATCAGATTCAAACAGCTCACCACCGAAGCACACAGACAAGAAATGCAAAACTTCTCTAAAATAATGCTGTCATACTATTGATTATGGGCTAAATTCGCACTGCAGCATTTGCCATGCAGGGAGGTGTACTGCTTATGTTTTACTTCACTCAGGACAGTATTACACATAGCAATACCAATTTGTCAGCTGTGTTACTTCTAGGGACAAGATGTTATAGCATCAGGTACATACCTCTCAGCTGTCCAGAGTTTCACAGAATGTCCAATTTTTTCTCATATTTTTGGTAACATTTGTAGTCTTCTGGTAAATGTTTAAGAATTGAAGTCAGTAGATAATGACAGACATTTGAGTTTCAGACTTCATATACTTCATTACATGTATGCTAATTGAAAACCTGTTGTTCTACAAACTAAGTTTATAAGAGCATGAATTAAAATCTGTGACTGATTTCGGACCTTTGCCCCTCCATAATTTTTAGCTTTGTCCAGACTTTCTGTGCTAAGAGGTTGAGAGGTACTAGTAACACACACAGGAAAGATCATTTTACTCTTGAGGAGAAGTATTTCCTCATGGATGTACTTACATGGATGGAAAATGTGTTTGGGAAAAAAGAAAGTCCTAGTCAGGCAGAGTGAGCTAAGATGTAGAACCAAGTACTTACAGACAAAATTACCATGGGGGAAGGAATCATAAACTTGCCCAGTATAAGAACAGACCAAGTGATATTGTGTCCCACATGTGTAGTACTACTACAAGTGGTGGTCCTTCCACTGTCTAAAGTCTAACAAGTATTTGCTGTCACTTTGAGAGGATAACTATGATGCACAGGATAATGTCGTTAGTGCTGTTCAAGGTGGCATGGATATTGGCAGCTTGGTATGTTTTCACATGGTACATACAGGTGTTACAGCAGGTCACTGCTGCTGTCAAGTATGTCTTAATATCACATTTATTCATTGATAGAATACATGACTGCATAAATGTTTTAAAAATGTTGCCATTTTGTAATTCAGCAAGGACAGCCATAGCTGCACAAACAAATACAGCAGATGGTACATATGTATCATACTCATTTCGACCTGTACTAACACACAAGGATTTACTGAGAAGAGATTAGTGAGGCATACAACATTAAAATGTTTATTGTTTATGTAGTGTACTATAGCAGGTTGATGTAGACAACAGAATAGCTGTCGGTGACAATGTCATAACTTTCGTACTCATGATATATTCTAAGGACAGTGACACACAGTCACAAAGTGTATTGACAAGACCCCCCCCCCAAGCAAGCTGATAACTCTAGAATTAGTGAGGTAAACTCCCATACTGTGCATAAGGTCAAGTGCCATCACTAGGAGGGGTTAAATCCCACCACCACCATAGCTCAACATCTCTTTCTAGTGGACATGTTAAACCTCTGGAGGAAGATATGATAACACCAGAGGTTCAATTTTTCACTGTGCAGCTGGTCCACAGATGTGCCAAGTAAAACACATCAAGCACATTTGACTCCAGAGACACATAATTTCTGCACAGTACCAAATATCTTGTAAATTGTTCAGGAGGAGGCTACTGCCACTGAGATTCCGATGGAGATAGAGAGTGGCAAGGTATTTGTTACTGCACTTGAGTACAAAAGCAGTTTGTTTTACATTAAGATAGTTTTATTATGCACTCTTGTGGGAGCAGAGGGCTGATTCAACCCATCAGAGTTGAGAACTGCTGATGGAAGACTTATTGTGTGTTTATTTAATTGGTTAATCTTTCATCCTGCTGGTATAAAAGCCTTACATTTCTGTGAGACTGTGTTAATTTATTCAGAGCTTCCCCTTTGCCTGGCTTGGTTGACTGTGACTGCAAGACCTCTGGATTGCATCTAAAGTCATCCATGGGGCTGCAAAGCTGATATAAGCAGTTTGTTTCTTTTTTGCATCTCAGTGATGTTTAACAGTTGCATTAATTGATTTGTTTGAATTTATCACTGCTATTCTGTCTGCACTTGTTAAAGAAACACGATCTGTTTGTCACTGTACTGCTCTTGCGTCATTTTAACAGTATCCTGATATTTCCTAACCCCCTTTGATACTGCAAAACCTGTTCTGAGTTTGCCAAAATTATTCTACGTTTTGGAAAGTTTTCTGTGTTTGTAGCTGTTTTTCTACATTGTGCACATTTTTCTGTATTTGGGAGCATTTCTCAGGACTATCAAGGATTCCTGATATTGCAGGTGTTCTGCCTTTTGTTGTAAAGCATTTGTTACTGCACTTGAGCTTAAAACCAGTTCATTTTACATTAAGAATGTTTTATTCTGCAGTCTGGTGTGAGCAGAGGGCTGATTCAACCCATCCGCATTGTGAACTGATTGTAGAAGCCTCACTGTTTGTTTATCTGAATGGCCTGAAGGCTTAACTGTGTAAAAGTCTTTCATCTTGCTGGTATAAAAGCCTCGCCTTTGCACATAATGCAAATGCAGTAACCCATGCCTTGTATATATGCATATCTCTCCAGTTTAAAGTCCTCTACAGGAAATGCTCTCCATAGTTGCTACTGTTCATAACTGCTCAAAGAGCTGCTAGTTTGTGCAGCGGGCAGACCCATGACAGGTCATCCTATAGTATACTACTAAACACTCTCACTTTGACCTTTAAGTGACTCTCACTTACTATTTCCCATCTACAAAGCATCTGGTATAATGGAGAGTTGTTTTGTTGTTGTCTTTGTTTGTGGTCTGGTGGATATGAGCATGCTGAGGCAGTGTACTAACTGTCTGATTTTCACTGACAACCACTTAATTTTAGAGCAGGCAAACACAGTATGTGAAAGATGTAGATACACTATGTCATTGGAGGCAAAGCTCTCACATTCACATACAAAAAATGCAAACCATGTTATCAGTGTTACCAGTGTTACAGCCAAAACACTCACTACCAATACTAAGAAACAAGCACATAGACCTAACTATGCAGGGGTACTTATATGTAATTTGTCCAAACCTCCAAGACCTCCTAAAAGCATATTTCTGTGGCCCTGCACATACTCAAAAAAGACATTACCTCACGCAACACATAACTCTGGAAATTATATTAGCTCCTCTTCCACACCCACAAGGCAACGTTCTAGTTATTGAGATTCCACTGTAAGACATATCGATGTCCCAATTACCAGGCTAAATAAGGAGAAGATCACAGTGAGTGGTCTGTCTGGAGTCAGGATCCTACACTTCACACAGGCACTTACCAGTATGACATGGTCATAGTCCATGTGGATGTAAATGACCTAAGATGTACCTCACTGGACTATATGAAGAGAGACATGATGTACTCTCTGAATATGTGTCCCAGGCAGGTATGAATCTAGTCTTGAGTAGCATCTTGACTTCACCAACGATAATGCCACAGTACCAGCAAAAAATGATTGACTTCATCAGTTGGCTTAGTTTCTGGTGTCACAAAAAGGAGATTCGATATTGTCAGCCTGGGGAGACATGATCAACAAACCACTGTGCTTTTCCAGAGATGGTTTCCACTTGTCACCACTTGGTTTCTAGATACTGGCAAAAACTTTATCTATCCCCATAGTGTCTTTTTAGGTTGTGCCAAGTTGTTAAACCCTCCAACAAAAATCATTTATGACAACTTACAGGTACTGCTGCTCAATGCTTGGAGTCTAAATGAAAAAAAAAAATGAACTTCCTGGAAGCACTGCTCACCATGGACAATGCAGACGTGCAGTCACAGAAACATTGTTCATAACCATGGAGAGCACCCCAGCTATCGAAGGCTGCAGTGCCTTTCATACATTTCCATCCCCCTCAGCTCAGAATATAACAAAGAGAGGGGGTGTCTCAATGTTCATAAAGATCAAGTACACCACTAGAGTGGTCCAACAACATGAATCACTTGAGCTGCTCCATGCCCAACTAAGCATACGCGTGACCCCCTATCATAGCCTTGCTACCCACAGAACCTCCATCATGAGAGGAAAACTTCACTTCCAACCTAAACCTACTGAAATATCTTAACATTTAGCCTAACACCTTACTTTTGAGTGACTTCAATTACCCTCCATAAACTGGGACACTTATGTGACCTATAAATCACTTGCTCAGCGGTTTTTGGACTTTGGCAATGCGAACACCCTGAAGCAACAAGTTAGCCCACAAACTAGAGGTGCAAATATCCTAGACCTGGTATTCATTAACATGGGAGGATGCTGCTCATGCCCATGTGACAACAGCATAATGGGGAACCGCTGCAGTATCCTTGAGACAGAAACTTATGAGATACCCAGTGTGACCCCAATCTTCCTATGAAAGCTGTCTTTGACAAGTTTAGTGAGGATTGTACATATCCCAGTATATTTAGGAATAGAAAGGCCATGCCTTCCTCCAGTTACAGGTTGTGGGCAATAAAAATGCACCAAAGCCCATATAATATTCCTCTCCGCTCTAAAGTGATTAAGTATTTTCTACTTAGCAAAGTTATAATGAGAATAATGAGCTACCCTCTAAGTATAATGTGGCCTCTGTGCTACTGTGTTGGGATATGGAGAAGGCAAGCACTTCTGAGAAAGAAAAAAAAAAGACTCCTAGCATAACTACACATATTCTCCAATTCTAAAGTTACTAGAAAAGTCTCTGCTTGCATGTACGTAACCTATGTGTGCAAGATGCGCTTGCATAGCAAAATGTGACTCTGTCACAAAAGACAAGAAAGGAATCCTATTATGATACATGTCTTCATTCAAATGTTGTTATACACACATATGCATATGACTGTCTCTGCGACTTTTTTTCAGGTTGCACATATGCACAGCATATGTCTATGAATCGTGTCTTGTCTGCAGTCATTTGCAACCACCACACATACCTTCTGCATGTATGCACAACAACAATGAATATCACTTCAAAACCCATGGTCTGAGTGCAATAAAGGTGAAAACTGACCGGTGAAGAGGAACATTTTAAGTCATGATTATTGCTACTGCATAAAAGAGGGGCATCTGTTCACAATAATTCAAGAAGTTATGCTCAAAAGTGCAGGATTAGCAAAGAGATGAACAGGACCTTAACCTGAAGCACTGAAGGTGTGCAGTATGACAGCCCATTTTGGGTCTAATGTGGAATTGTGCCTGATGATAGCACCTATTACACTGAGCTAGAATTTTGGACTGAGAAAGGCCTCTAACCTTGTATTCTTTTAAAGCATTTCATTTGCTAGAAAGACTCAGTAAAACTTTGCCATGGCTGGAGAAAAATAAGAAATTGTTGTTTTGTTTGTATTAAAAATAATAAAGTGGGTTATAATCTTTTGCTCATGTTGTGAAATCAAAGTTATTTGTGTTAAAAAAAGAAATTTCCTTATCCCTACAATAATGCAATCTTAGTAAGCATTACTGATCATGCTGGCCTTGTCTATGGATGTAGGTTGTCTTTAACAGGTCTTGAAACCTGAGACTTTAAGAGGAGTTTATTAAGAGTTGTATTTAGCATTCATATATTAAACTGATGTGGCATTGGATAATGTTACTATGTTCTTCATAGCTTCTGTTAATCAGGTACCTGTGTGTACATATTTAATTGTTCCAACCTGTTGTATGTAAATAATGCAATCATAAATTTGTTAATCTCTACTGTATCTTATTAGCTAATTACACAGTAATTGTCTATACTCATTCATTTGCATTATATAATTGAAGTTTTTCTCTCAGGTTCACTTTGGACTAGCTGGACCTTCTTGATCAGCGAAAGCAATAAATAAATAAATATTCAGACAGACATATAACATCTAAAATTAACAATGTTGTTAATGCCTATATATCCTTGTACTGCAGAAATATGTTTAAAGTTTTCATTCTAGTTAAATAATAAAACCACAGTACATTTCATAATGCAATATTAAATGACAATAATCTGAAAACATCTGCTTTCTGTAATATTTATTTTTCAGTATCAGAGATGTCATAGCCAGAATCCCCCAAAACTGAGACAGAGTACAGGCAGACACTAGTTCTATAAATGCAGATTGCTCAGTAGCAGATTACGAAGATATGCATTTCTAATTTGTTATGAATACAAAGAAATGGTGCTTACTGATTCTTGGAGAACAGATAGCGAATAATAAAAAAAAACTGACTCGGGGAAACCAAGAATAAAAATGCTTTCCAGCATTCCTGTCTGTCAGCCATCAACCTTTTCTGATCCCATTCATTACCTTTTACCAGGCTAATGGTTGGGAGGGGGCCAACATTTATACAACCATTGAGGTAGTCTGAATTCTTTCTTTATTTTCTGTCTAGCTCTAACCATGCACACTTAGCTAGGTGTCAAAGAGGGGCATGCAATGGACTATCCACAGAGGACATCCCCTCACTTCAGCAAGAGACGTTCCCCTCCAAGAGGCCCTGACCACCACTCAGAGCATGCTCATTGATCTTTCCAGCCTACAACATGGAGATTGCACCACCCAGTATGTAATAAATGTATGCAACCCCCCTCCTACCCTCTCAAAGGGCAAGTGTGCCATACCCCTTCAGTCCAGCCTACTCTCTGCTTGGCTCCTCCAGTGCTAAGACAGCTAATCAAACTCTCATCACATTGGTTGCAGTAAGAGATTCATCCCTCTGCACTGTGGAGCCAGGCTAACATTCCCTAACAGAATAATATTTGGTACCTGGTTCACATTTTTTTCCTTCCTGGAGCTACCATTTTTTTTTTATTATTATTTTTTGTGCAGACAGTTAAGATCAGGAAAAGCTTTTGGATCTGAGGAAGGAACATTTCCAAAATACAAAATATGATCATAGTTGTTCTGGCTCTACCATCTGATATATTAAGTAACTTTTTTAATATTAATGGCTACACCCATTATATTTTGCATCATTCCCTTCCACCACTGTATATGATCAATGATTAGAATTGAGAACCTGTTTACTACTAATATATGTTTCCCACAGATGTGTTATCTTAGCATTTGACATGTATGGCAGGGACTGGAAGAACTTCCATTTTTTTTCAGCTGCTTGAAGGCTATTAATGTTCTATGTACATACATACAAATCACCCATTTGGCAGTCCCAACCTCTTTTTTAAGTTTTATATAATAAGAGCATACAGAATGAACCAAGCTTAATGTTGCAGAAATATACTTTGATGACTTGTAGTAGGTTTCCTATTGCCCGTATACTGTTTATTTTATTATTATGTTTATTATTATTATTACTGTCATTGATTCATTACTATCTTCACACAACATTTTGTTTGCATTCCAAATGCTTCATCAACTTGCTTGTCTATTACTATTTATATTTATCCAGCACGAGACTGAAATAGGTTCATTTGGATCAGCGTTCTACCCATGTTACCATATTGAATAAATAAATAATATGATTATTCGATGAAGAAAGAAGATACCACTGCAAATCCTTGGCTTAACACATCTTCTAGGAGTCCCATCCTCACCAGCTATTGCTTCCATATCTGCTTTCTGCCTTTCATCTTCCCTGCCTAAAACTATTTACCTGCTCTTGTAACTACAAAAAATCTACTTTGAGCCTCTTGTAAGTCTGCTTACTTTTGTCTTTATTTTGTCCTTAAAGGTTTTCTCATCTTCAGATTCTTACTAGAAGCAGTTACAGTAAACATAGCCCTAAACAATAGCCCCAACTGCAACTAACACTTTAAAATGAAAAAAAAAAGCTATATGTACTTTCACTTTCTCTAACACCTAATGACAATAACCCTTTCATTGACTGAAAGCATAAATAGTTTATTTTCTACTCTTCCAATACAAAGCTGACTTTAAATAAAATATTTTTTGTCAGTCATCAATCTTACAAAAAGAAAGATAACGATCAAAGATACTCTAGAAACTTCCAGACTTAGTTCTATACTATCTGCACTGAGAATGCACAGCTTCAGATCTCCAAGGTTTGCATAGTCTGTATATTCTAGGGCCGGGATTCACTAATACTCCATGTAAGAATAAATAAGTCTTACACGGAAACTGCAGCCTAAGAGGAAGACGTCAGCGTGCCATCCATATTCATGAGGGTGCGCTGACTCAACTCTAAGGCTAACAGGGAGCATGCACGAGTGCAGGGGGCATGTCGGACTGCCGAGCAGTCCAAAAATCCATGCCCTTGCAAGTCCCTTAATCTGCAAATGTCAACTGAAATGAGTGAGTCTGCTCAAATGTGTACATACCCAACACTACACTCCCCCACATTCTAAATCCCTGTACAATTCTAAAATGTAAAACTTTCCTTTTTTTTATTATTCCTGATATAGCTGCCCGTATTTGCCCGTGTTTACGTGGGTTTGCCCATTGCTTAGCTACAGTTAGCAGTTTAGAGATCGAAGAGGATAATAAGAAACTTATATGTAAATTAAGCCAAATAGCAATAGTGTAGTGATAGAGCCTTCACACAAAGAGGAGGCATTCCCGGTTCGAGTCCCACCACTCCCCTTTCTATTTTCTGTAACAAATCTGTATAGAAAAAAAAAATTCCTGACATTTATCTTTTAAATATTAGTAGAAAGCATTGAAATGGCCTATGTAGTAGTGAACGATATTTTATATATATATATATATATATATATATATATATATATATATATATAAATACAAGAAGGCGAAATGGTTATGCATACTGATGAATGCATAAGTAATGTATCTTAAGCAATGTGAAGCACTGCTAAGCAAAGTTTACCAGTATTAAGCACATTGAAGTATAATTGCTCATAGCTTAGCACTGATTTAACTAGCACAATGGCTTTGTGCAGAGCTGCGCATCGCGCCAACTAGCGCAAACAAAACATGTTTGCATTTAGCTGCACACCATGGTAACTAGTGCAACGTCGGGCAACGTATTGCACCATACAGCAACGTAGAGCAACATTGGGCAAAGTTGAGCAAAGTCAGCTAAATACAGCCACACCTCCTAGCTGGTCTGGCCAGTAGTAAAATAAAAAGCAATGACAGGCGTCGAACCTGGGATACTGTGCACCATAATCACAGTTCTAAACCACTAAGCCATGACAGCTTTTGATATGCATGCACTTTCAACACACACATACATATGAATGCAACTTTACCCATTACTAAGCAGGTGTGCTTTCAGCTGAGATTTTTCAAAACCAGCCAATCACAAATAAGTGCAGGAAATGAGGCATATTTAAGCCCCATAGGCGGGAATACTTGCCATAACTGGTTATAGCTCCCATCTGCAGGCAGCATGACTGGTGTTGGAGAGGGCTCTCACTTTCAAGCGCAACGGTGGGGCATTGAGTAGTCAAAAGTGATGGTTTGGCTCCTCGTCCATAATCATGATGGCAGACTCCTGCAGGGCCAGTTCCAGGGCACTGAATACAAAGTGGAAACCTGGAACCGTCTAGCACATGATCTCACCAGTGCCACATGCATCCCTCAGACTGATGAGCAGGTCAGACACTACTACTCAGACCTGAAGAGATGTAAGCAGGACCAACTGAACCAGTGGATACAGGAGGCCCATGGGATGGAAAATGCCCCACTACTGAGTAGGTAGCCATGGAATGAAGTATGTAAGAATTGCTGTTGTAGTCTGTATTATGGATAGGTATATGTCTCAATATCACTTCATATACCTCACAGCTGCAGGTGTCCGTGCTGTGAATCAGCAAGCCTATGCAGATAGGCTGCTAAGGCTGCGCCACCAGGCAGGTTAGTAATTATTCTGCATGTAATGTTATATAAAATAAGTGAGACAGCATGAAAAAGAGAGTTGTAACCTATTAATAAAGGTATAATACGTCTTGAATAAGTCTTCCGCATGCACTGTAATATCAAATAAATGAGAGAGCCTCTATAAAAGTGTGTAATGTAATTAATAAAGGTATAATTCCTGGAGTCTGTCCGTGTCACTTTCTTCGATATGCTGTTGTACTCTTGCATTATAGAAATATTACTGTTGTATCAAGTGCTGTCAGCCCACACTGGCGTAGGCCCATACAAAGTGAAAGAAGGGAGTGCCAGTAGATGTTAAGCATATATACAGTCCTCAACAGTTGGTTAATGTCCGGCATGTATAGGTTAATCTGGCACATGAGTAGCGTGTTATTGTGTTCCCCAGAAATGTCAGTGTGCTGCTAGAAATGTAGGGGGCTGTTAAAATATAATTAGTAATGTCACCTGAACACATCCAGATATGTAGATATATAAATAGAAATAAAATATATAAATACATAGCAGTAACATCTGCATCCTGGACAGTATGTCAGATACAGGTCAGGTATATAAAGAACTAGCAAAACCCGTTTCACAATTTAACGGACATTGCCAAGTGTAATAATACATGTAGGGGATATATACCTGCAGTCAATAGGAATGTAGTGTAAACTATAAGTACATATAAGTTGTTAATGGAGGTATGTATGTGCATAAACAATTCAATTCCACACGTCAATGGGTATGTCTAATCTCAAAACATTTGTTGGGATATATGTCCTATTGGTTCAAAAATATCTGCATTTACTTTGATGCATGTGCCCTGTCAAATAACACAATCTTGGTGGCCTGTTGCCACCAATCAATCCTGCATGCTGTTGGAATGTCCACTGTTGTTCTATATATGCATGTGTTATGCTTGCTGTTCAACTGTTGTAACTCTGGTGTGTTGGGTTAATGGGAATACTACTGCATGCTGTTACAACTAATTTGGAATGCTGTTGGCTGTTAACCCATATTGTCATTAAATCCTCCTAAACCTAGAATATATGGGAAGGCCTGTCCCAGCAGACCCACCTGTCCCACCTTAGCTGGCGATGGCACCTGGCACCAGCAGTTCCAGTGCCCAGCCTGGGACCTCCTCCTCCACTGGTCCTGTGCCACCTTCAGGTGGAAGTGCTGCAGGGGATGGGGCCCATCCCCCCATGTAAGCGTGGTGGCCGGAGGAGGGCCACCTATCTCCCTCCGAACGGTCCAGGCTGTGGTGCGTAGGGAGATCGAGCATTCATTCGCTGATCTCTATGCCAGCTTGAGGCACGTGTGGCATGGCTCATGGGTGAGCCTGCCCCTCCTATGCAGCCCCCAGCACAGCCACCCTCTGGGCTGTAAAGGTGCAGTGGTGACTACCCATGGGTGGGGATCTCAGTTCCACTGTTACCATCTGTGGGCTCATGGGCTTGCGATTTCCAAACATCCTTCCCCGTCAATGGTGTTCACCCACCACGTGTCATATTCCGCTCCTGTATGCATTTTGTTTGTCTTGTCTGTTTACCTCCCCAACCTACCTCCCCATACATACCAACTTCCCCTAACACACATTCCACTCTCACCTGAAAAAAAAAAAGGGCAATCTGCTCCCAAAAAAAATTACGCCCCATACATAGCCGCCCATTTTGCACACATGTCCGCTGGACACATAAACTGATATTTAATTAGCAGTATAACATACTTTGTTGTCCTCACCCCTTTCTCAGAGGTGGAAGGTTTCATATTTCCCTCCAAATTTCTAGCATATGCACAGCTGTTGCTGTTAAAGAAATGAGCAGCTATGGACCTTCCCTACACCCGTCCTGCATATCCCAAGCTGTTTTCCATACTGTCTTTCCTTCTTTGTGCCCCTTTTTCACCACTTTCCTATCTCCCCATTTTCTTTTCTTTCAAAGAAATGAGCACGGGGGTTAGTGGGAGTAAGCACTTTTAAGCAGTAGTTAGTGGGTTTGCATGAGTGTGCGCTTAGCTAAGTATTGCTAAGCTTCGTGCAAACCCACTTACAACTGCTTAAAAGTGCCTTAGTCACCCTGCATGTGAGGGCCCTTGTTCTGCTCAGCAGCAAAATAAAACACCTGTGTCAGTCTCGAACCCCAGACCTTGGACACACTAGACTGCATGAAGTACCACTAAGCCACAACAGATATACAGCAGGTTGTTGCTGAAATAGATATATCATGCATCAGAATGACTGAATGTAAAGGAAAGATAGGAATGCCATAACACAAAACCTGTTCTGTGGAACTTTACCAGCAGTTATTGTGGAATTGCATTACATGACTGTGATAACAGAACCAGCCATTCTAGCAGTAAATAATGTTACAGCAGCACTTTACAACCCCCACACAGTATCATAGCAGGACAATCCCCACCCAAATGTACAAAATACCTGTGTGCTCAGGGTCCTCCAAGGATGTAGGTAGGCATACTCAGTACTGGAATTGTCCAGTTTTCTTGAGCATCCTGTGCTAATGTCAACAATAAAAAAGCACAAACTGTGCAGAAGTGAGTACATTAATATTCACAGTATAGCAGTTCACAAACAGTACATGTGCCAGATGAATAAATCTCAATAACTACTTATGTATGGCAGCTAATTGTATAAGTAGAAAATAAACTACATACTTCCACGTATCTTGTGTTATCATTTGTAGAGGTGAGTACAATTCTACACTGACAACTTTGTACTGGAAGTGGCAACATTCAGGTCTGAGTACAACATTCAAATCAGTGGCTACACCCCTAGTTTCAGATATAAGAAGTATAACAACCTTCTGGCTTACCCAATGGTGTCCACAGCAGCCAAGCATGGGCCCCACTTTGGATAGCTGAAAGGGCTACGCCTACCCGACTTAGCAATTTATAGCATTGGGTTGCTATGACAGTGAGTACTGCAATCACCACACAGCAGGCTGCATGCAATTACCAAATGGTGGCCACCAATTCGTGCAGAGGTCATCACATGCACATGTGCAGATACCTATAAAAGCAGGCTTTACTTGCTGTCCACACATGCAACCATTCCATTGCTCGTACGGAGAGAGAGAGAGAGACAGAGACAGACACCAACATCCACAGCAACAGCAACAGAAAAAAAATAAATAAATAAACAAAAAAAAATTATAATTAAACCAAAAAAAAAATTATAATTAAACTAAAAAAAAAAAAAGACGCACAGAACTGAAATTTACAAACACATACAAAGGAAAGGTATGTAACAGATATGTATTTACTGGCATGTTATAGATGTTTTTGAAGAGTACTCTACATACTTTGAATCATCCATATGTGGCAGCAGTACGTATCTATGCACAGATGCCCTGCATAACTACTGCCATGGACAAATCTGTGCATAGCTCTGTGCAGTGGGATATAACTGTGACATATGTAGCTCAGCATTAAATGTCAAACATCTGATCCATGTTATCTGTGTTCTGTACAGTAGTGTGTACAATGGCTGTTTGGGGGAGTAGCGCATACAGCTATATAAACCTGGATGTGACAGACTAACAAATGCATGATAGTCATATTAACGTGTAGCTTAGCATTGGCAACTGCTGTACCAGGCTAGTATGCTAATCTAGCATTTGCAGCTATATATACACCCTCTAATATTACTGTATGCTCACATGTGACACCTGTTCATGTTGCAGTAAGGCCCAACAGGTCAGCCGTGAGGTCCACGGACTTACAACAGTGTGGACCTTGTGTGCGTATGGCACACACATACGGAGAGATCTTTCTGTGTCAGATATATTAGTATCTGTACATGTGCATAGAGCAAGGGACATACTGCAAATGTTTGTGAAGGGTGGACATATATATGTTGTTGAAGGTTGTTATGTGCATATTTCTATGTAGGTTGTAGTGTGTGGCAAACAAGACAGCATACAGTGCTGGTATATGACATGTGGTTAAATGCTGTGGGTATGATTTGTCAGGTTTGCAGTGTTGCAGCCAGTGAGGCCTGCTAAAGCTACATGGGCTGAGAACACCTTCAATGCATTCCACACAAGACTGTGCAATATTATTACATAACTGTATACCTCACAACCTTCGCATAATTGATATTCCCACCATGAAAGGTGGACTGTATATGTGCCCTTATGTATATCTATATGTACACCAATGTATGTTAATATGTATGTGTGTGTATATATATATATATATATATATATATATATATATATATATATATATAGATATCTAGAGAGAGAGAGAGACAGGGTCATAGTTACTGCGACAGATGCCTTGTGACACAGCCATGGACTCAAGCTCAGTGTTGAAACTGCATTGGCATCCCTTCTGGCAAAAGCTCTGTACCCATGAACAACCACATAGGTGGTAGTGTACCTAACACCAAAAGTGTGATAAGAGACCATGGGACACAGGTGGACAGTAGTCTCCCCTGTGATAATCACAGTGCCACACTAGTCATATAATCTGTCTACATAGCACACCTCATCACATAAGGTGTGTCATCCAGGGAAATATAGGTCAGTGTTCCCCTCTACTCATCACTCATAAAACCCATTATAGAGTACAATGCCCCATTTGGTATGTACCTCACAAGACATCTACAGCAACTGGAAAGGCCACAGACATACCACACAAAGAGTAATACCAGCCTCAAACAGATGCCCTATGCAGACCGTCCCAATAAACCACAGCTAGACTGTGTCGTATACCACCTACCCAGAGGTGACCACTGCCTAACATACAAAGCTATGTCAAACCCAGAGCTGTTGGACATGCTTCACGTAAACAGATCACAATCCCTACGAGCTACACAATCTAGGGACCTAACCTTGTCACCTCAATAAACAGAACATGCTGGAGGGACAGATTCCTATCTCAGAGACACCCCATACTCTGGAACAAACCACCTATCAATAGCAAACAAAGCTCCTCATTAGCAGTCGTCATGAATAATCCTGATGATTGGATGGGAGATAGGAAATACACCCCGGGAATCACCTCTGTGGCTCTGCCTGACAGGGGCACTTGAAATTAAATTACATGTGTGTCAAAGGCCTGGGTAGCATATGGCTAGGCTTCTATAGGCCCTAGGGCCAATAGCCTATTACCTACCTATGAACCGATACACACCCACATGTACTTGTTGCAATAATTGCTATGTGAGGTTGACAGTGTGATGGTGAATTTGTTGGTGAATGTGTCAAAGTTCTGTATATGTGTGATAGCTTAGTGGGAAACTGTTTCTGTCATGGTATTTTGTGTCCTAGCTCTGATCCCAGCAAAAGATGTGTATGCTATTGCTAGGCAGAAAAAGCTGTATGGCATATGATCTGACCGTAGTCCCTTGGTTTTGACTGGGGTGTGCCATTGTAGGCTAAAGCAGAAGATGTATGCTTATTGATTGGTACTGCTGGTGAATCCAAATCCTGTATGAACTGTAGTGCTACCTGAAGCTGTAGGCCTAAACAGCACAGTATGGTGTATGTCCACATTGCTTGTAACCACTGTTTTGTGTGTTCCCTGTAGTCCTCACAGATTACATACCACAGGCATAAGGTTTTGTAAGTACTGACACACAGTACTGTATGGTATACAGGTAAAGCTCATCTGGGTTGCCATACCTTTGTGTCTTGTATGTATGTCTGATGTGTGTGTGGGTGTGCCTGTAACATGCCCTCGGTCATATGTGTGTCACAGGATATGTGCGTATCTAGCAACATGTATAGTCTAGTACAGCAGTATGCCACCTATATTAACGAACGTGCACATATGTTAGGCAGGGTTTTGCCATCAACAAATAATGTGGTATACTGCTAATACTGTAACTGGACTTTACAATCATTGCAATGGATGCCATATTTCTTTATGCATTAGCTTGATATATACCTCCTGTGTCTAGATGGTGCATTGTGTCACATACAGTGTGCCATGTACTGTTGTATAGTCTTACATACTGGTTTCTCTTTGTTGCTGTGCAGAACATGGTTTGATATATAGAGCATGCCAGGCACTGTCAGGCAGTTGTGGGTTGAGCACTGATATGTGGTATTGAAAGTGTGTATCCTCTGACAGTCACTAGGTTGTTATATATGTCAGTTCAGTGATATCTGTACTTTAGAATATTAAGTGTGCCACATGACTTGCTCACACATATTGTTTCATTGTCTTCCATCGCAACCCTACCTATAGCCAGGCAGAGGATGAAGTGATAACAACCAGCCTGGTTCAGCACTACACCCTGTTGTTCTCAAGAACCAGCCAGGACCAGCATGAGCGGACTGCACTGTGGCAAGATGTTGTCCGTAGGGTAAATGACATAGGCATGCATAACTGGACCTATGAGCAGGTGCGCCATCACTGCAGTGATTTACTTAGACATGTCTGGCAGCGTGCGTCTGTTGTCCGTAGACAACAGCTTGCCACAGGTGGTGGGGTAGCCATCCACCCCCCCCTCACCAGAGTGGAGGAGCTGCTCCTGAGCCTGGTGGCTCTTGGCCAACAACAACAACAGCAAACATGTATCATCATGGAGGCTGGAGCCACCCAGCGAATTGACACGGAGCATGCAGGTAACATGGCATATCTGTAGACTACTGTTACCTCTACTGGTAGATCATGCATATGTGAGATGTGTACTGTGTAGTTAGAAGATGTAGTGCCTGGTGTTGTGCAATACTGATAATTTGTAACATAATCTGTAGGCCTGTGACTGTCAACCGTTGTACTACTGTAAGATTTCAAACACACAGTAGCAATGCCACAGTTGTTGCCACTGACAAACTGTTTCATATCCTTGTAGGTCCCTCTGGTGTGACAGCAAGGCAGTAGACCCATGCTGGTGAGTGCGTTTGACATTTAATATTGCAAATTAAATGTGCATGTCATAGATGAGGTGTAGGCCATGTACACGTAACTCACCTACGCATAATGCATGCTTGCTGTGAGACTATGCACATCTCAGTAATGTGAGTAGCTGCCTGAAACACATGCAATACACAGATCATCCCACACAATTGTGGCAACATTGTAGTGGACATTGGATAGGCAGAGTCGATACACATGCATACAACATGCACAACTTTGTCATACGCAGTACACGGTAATATGCTACACATGGCGTATTCAGACACCCGCTGTAAGGTCACACTCCAGTATCCCAAATGTCATCCACACAGCACACATAATATACCTGAGGGGTAGAGGCCTATCATGGGGCTGTGCGACACTCTTCAACACATAACATATTCATGTTAGGCAATGCTCCCTATTGGGCACCTTACAAACCCATGTAACAACTGGCTGTGAAATGGTGAATGTAGCCATGGTACTGCAGTTCAGGTACAGCATGCTAGGTGCTGGTCTGGCACACATTAGTAGCCTTGAGTGACCACATGATGCTGTATGATGATGGCTCATGGTACTACACCCCACCCAGTTACAGTAATCACAGTACTACACATAGTATTCATTGCTATGCACCTCAATGTTGTGTGTGTGCAAACATATGCACCTATACACAATATGCATAGCAATCACCATTTGCACAAAGTGACACATATATGTCTTGTAATGCTATTGAGTGTATAGGTCACATGACACACATTGGGTATGTGTGATGTTTAATGTTGCAGTTGTGTTGTAGCATGTCCACAATATGTCCTACACTCACCATAACCACTGTACAATGGCTATGTTGAGCAATGGTATTCCATCAGGTATACATGCACCACTTATCCTGTGTGTATACATAGCATGCATGTGCTAAACCTGTGTCCACAATTATCTGCTAAAGACACAGATGCTCTAATCAGAAATGGATATCTATGTGACACACAGATACACATCCAGCCATGATATGTATACCTGTGAGTGATGGTGCACAGGACATTGCAGAGCTTTTAATACTTGCACAGCAATGTTGTGTCCATGTACACATTGCATTTCAGGGTGAGGCCAATCACTGAACAACAACACACATGCATCAAAGCCATGTATACTGTTATTAGCAAGGGCTGTCTACACTCGCACTGCATGCTGTTGGGCAACACACGTCCTGCATGCTGACATGTTTGATATGACTGTTTGGCTTGTGATACTGTGCCCCACCATCAACCACTATTGAGTATGTTCTGGATTGCTGGTGATCTGTGTGTGTGTGTGTGTGTGTGTCTGCTTTAGTGAGGAGTGTATTTGTGTGCATGTGTGCATGTGTTCCGATATCATGTACAGGTCGTAAAGTGTGTTTCCTGTCTTCCTCTCACAGGTGCTGAGGTTGGGCTGGTTCACTGCAGCAAGGAACCCGATGTCACTGAGCCAAATAGTGATAATGAGGATAGGTGTGGTGAGGCACAGGCATGTTTGCCAGGGTCTGTCATTGGGCCACCAATCGACAGTACACAAGTGTCCACCCCATCCATGCACACAGTCATACTGCCAATCCATCCATCACCAATGCCCTTTGCTGAGGGACAGTGTACAGTCAGCATTGGCCAGGACAGTGTGGTATCTATGGCACATGCATCCCAACACAGCAGCCATACCCAGATGTCTGGAAGGGTACCACATAGGCAGATGTCCAGGGGTTCTCGTCAGAGCACTGCTGCTCATTATGCCCCTGGCAGATGTGCCACAGGTCTTACAACCTCACGCATATTCCAGGCTGTCATGTAGGCACAGGTACATATGGAACGGTACACCAGACAGGGACTAAGGGCACAGAGGGCACATAACACCACTGTAATTGACAGTATCCATGACCTAGCAGGTGCCATCCATAATTACACGAGGTCACTGATAGACATTGGGGTGAGACATTAGATGTCCTCCGCAATGTCATGTCCATGTGTCAGGACAGTGCGGGACGGTTGAGACGATATGGACATATGCCAGCAACATCAGTAGCTGGCAGTCACCTCAGACATCCCTCAAATCACAGCTGCTCCTGTAGTGCCAGTACCAGCCCCAGCAATGTTGGTGGTGGGCTGTCCATAGACTGTCCTAGAAGACCACGTGCATGTGGCTCTGGACAGTCCCAGTGTACATCTATCCACCTCTGAGGATAGTAACCAGTCTGGCTTAGTACCTGATACTGTCAGTAGCACACCTGCCAGGCACAGGTACCATATCTGTGGCCAGAGATGGTGATCTGTAAAGTCTGGCAGGTACAGTCTGTGGCTGTCCTACAAATCCATGTATATGGCAGCCACATGGTGGAACTGTGTGCATGCAGACACACACACACACACACACACAGAAACAAGATATCTAGGGCTAACACATACCCACACACATTACATCAACACTGGCCCATAGCAGTACTCTTGGCCCTCACACACACACACACACACACACACACACACACACACATGTCAATTGTATGGCTCAATGTAGGGCTCTGGCAAACAACACACCCTGTGCATATGATGAAACCTGTGCCACCTCCTGTCATCTGTAACATTGATGCAGGAACAGGCTACCATGGTGCTGATGCACAGGGTGACTTTATAGCAGTATAGCAATGTTAGCATGTTGTCAGCAGTAAATATCCTTGAAGATGTAGCTGAGCAGGCATGATGCATTAAAGCTATGATTGTCAATGTATTGTTTACACCAGTGTTAGTTCCAATAGTATATTGTCCACCCACGTGCCACTTGGCCGATGTGTGTAGTATTGGAAGCATGTGTTAGAGAGTGGACAGTACGTGTGGGATGCGTGTAACACAGATTTGCAGGTGTACATTTGTGAACATGGTGGGAGTGCACTGTCTGCATGTACGTGCATAGCGGACACATTGCCAGGGTGACATGCCCTGTATTACACAGTAACACTCCATAGTTCCTATTGGTGGCCAGTATGCATTGTGCTACCCACATTGTGGAACTTGAGTACACATGTGTGTATGACATGGTTTGACACTGTGCTGTGGGTGATACTGTTACTATCTGTCAATGTTTTGCATTCTGGTAGTATACATAATTTCAACAGCCTGACAATACACAATTGTTAGATGATGTCTTGACAACTAACACACAGATGTAGGACACACAGTATCAATTTGGATTCTTGAGGTACTATACTATGCCAGTAACCAGTGGTATTCACCTGCACCCATTCCTGAGACCACTCCTGTTTGGCATATAGCTCTCTTAGGTACAAACAATCACAGTAGGGATATGTCCGTCCACGTCTGGAAATACATACTGTGGCCTATAATGCATTCTCCAGATGACACACGCATCATCCACAAGGGTATCATACAGACAGATACCTGTTGTCAAACCCATGCTGTAAAGCTATAAGCCAACTAAAGCATAGTCATCCACATTTACAAAACATAGTATCCCCACAGTACCACATAGGTAGTAGCCACCAACATGTTGAACAGGTACCAATGTGTACATGTAGTCAAGTGTTACATCATCTCTCCTTTGGTAATCACAGTTCCAAAGGTATTTTGAAATCCCTCAGTGGATCACATAAGCAATAAGGGGTCTGCATGAATATCCACAAAGGTTGTTCTACACCTATAATGAATAGCCATCATTGACAGACTTTGCTGCGTTTGAACAGGTCTGAAATATACCTCAGTCATAAACCCTCACTCATACTATGCAACAGAAACCGTAATGAGTGTGTGTGACACGGATGACCTAGGCCAGGGATCACTGCAGTGGCTGGGCTTGTCACAAGCATACAGATGTGTCCTAAGATCTGGAAAGCAGCAGCACACTCTGGCAAAGATGACAGATGTGTTCATGGAGAAAGCAGGGTTCCCACCTATGAAATAATTGAGGTCACATGTACATAGATGTATTTGCCACACAACTACCTGACATGTGCAATGCACATACTGTTATCATACTGATATGTCATACAGTAGTAAAAGCAAAACCCACAACACATTGACCAACAGTGTCACACACACAGAGCACACACACTCACCAAGTGCAGCATTCAAACCCCTACCTAACTACTGTATGATAATAGAGCAGTGCACATTACCACGACGTGCTATACACATTACTGGAAGTTTTCCTTTCCACAGGTATATTTGTAGGATGGTGACATCATCAGACTTGACAAAGATAAGTATACCACTTTTAAGGTGTTTTAGTAGTCTCCAAAAAGGTTGCTTCTCTCCAAGGAGATCACACACACACACATACACATACTTGTCAAGTGCAGGATTCAAACCCCTACCTAACGATACTGAAGAAGTATGCATTAACACAACATGCTATGCACATTACTGGAGGTTTTCCTTTACGCAGGTAAATTTGTAGGATGGTGACATCATCAGACTTGACAAAGATAAGTATACCACTTTTAAGGTGTTGTCTCCAAAAAGGTTGCTTTTCTCCAAGGAGATCACACACACACACAGTTGTCAAGTGCAGGATTCAAACCCCTACCGAACTACTTTATGATACTAGGGGAGTACACATTTACACAACACGCTATACACATTACTGTGAGTTCTCTTTTCCACAGGTATATTTGTAGGATGGTGACATCATCAGATTAGACAAAGTGGGCTACTTTAGGTGACATTAGGTGGGCTACATAGAAGGAATTTCTAAACACTTTGGCCGTGTGATCATCAAAGGAGAGTTTACTATCTCCCTGGGTCCCCAGGGCCATAATTATTTTCTCCGTACATACTGGATTACCACCTATGTGGTAATTTGTGTGCACTTTGTTTTTATCCAAAGGGGATGACTATGCATTCTTTGGCATTCTGCTTGAGGGCATTGTTTTGACACCAGCTATCTGTCTCTGTAAGACCCTTCTGGAGGATGTCTGTGTCAGCCGTAGAGTCAATTATGGACCACAGTTAGCAGTCATCTGCAAACCTGTTCTGCCATACTCCTCCCATGCTTGCCTGTACCTCTGAGCAGTATCTACTGAACAGGTGGTGTCCCAGGACCATGACCTGTGAGATGCCATTTGTGACTGGCTTATAGTCGGACATGGCACCCGCAACTCTGAACATGTGTGTTTGATCTGTGAGCCAGTTGCCCACCCATCCTGTCACATAGCCGTTAATGTTCAAGCTGGTATGCTTGCCCATGATGACAGAGTGGGGAATGGTGTTGAAAGTCCTTAGTGAGGTCCAGGTGGGCTGTGTGGACTACTTTCACCTCCATCTATGTCCTTGGTAACTGTTTCAAATGAGTCAACTAGGTTTAGGAGGCAGGATCTGCCTTTAACAAAGCCAAGTTGGGTAGAGTCCAGTGTCTGCAGGTCCCCAATGTCTCTGTTTATGGGTTCCATGATAATTTTCTCCATAGCTTTGCAGACCAGGCTGAGTAGACCCATAGGGCAATGGTTTCCAGGTTCTGTTGTGGCACCCCCTTTGTGGAGCTGGATGACTGTTGCTGTATGCCATTCTTTGGGTACACAGCCTGTGGTAAGGTTGAGTCTGGACAGTGAATGTAGGTGAGGGTGTCATTCCTTTTGGGGCTGGTGTAAGACGCAGCCTGGAACACCATCCTGTCCCATTGATGCTGCATTCTTAGCTTTGGAGAGGGCTGTCTTTACCTGCATGTCCATGAAGTCTGGGGCTCTGCCTTCTTCTGGGATGGACACAGGCCCTTTTGGGGTGATGGTGGTGGAGTTTGCACTGAACCTGTCCCCCAGGATGTGGCCAATGTAAGTTGGTTCAGTGTATTTCTTGCCATTTGTCAGTAGCTGACAGCATATTTGGAAGTTGCCACCTAAATGTTTGGTATAGCTAACAAAGGATTTGTGGTTGTTATTCTTACATTCCTTGGCAATTTGTCTTTAGAAACTGGCCTTGGATTCTTTCATGAGCGATCATTGAGTCTTCCTAATAATGAACACTGATGCCTTTCCTTTTGTGAAGTTTGCTCTATCATGTGTTCGTTTCCTACTTCTGTTGTATAGCTTTTTTATGGGCGATGACCACCAGATTGGTTTCTTGTTTTTGGAGGAGTGCATCTTGGTTTTATTTGACATGTCTCGATCCCTGCATCCCTGTAGATGCTCATAGAATTCACATGTAAATGATTCGGCAGATTGTATAGCATTATTCTATAGCAAGGGGGCTTTGGAACTTTCCATTTTGGTCTTGGAAAGTGTGCAGTTTGCTTTTAAGAATGTCTTCACAGTGGTTTCCTTGACTGGGGGAGGTGTGGATGTCCAGTGTGATCACTTTATGATCTGATAGGGTTTATCTCTGCTGTGGAACACTGGTACCCCATGTTGGTGATGATCAGGTCCAGTATGTTGTCACCACTAGTGGGCATGGTGACCAGCTGTTCCAGGGTATTTGGGTTTTAAACTCTAGTAAACATTGGGCAAAGGATGTTGTACACAAGTAATTCTCCCACTCAATGTTTGGGTAGTTGTATTCTCCTCATATAATGGTGTTTGATAGGACCTTTATATTTTCTACTGTTCTCGGTAATACTGAGTGAGGTTCCTGAGACAAGGTAGGTGATCTGTAGCAGGCTACAGTCTGATAAGAAGCTCTGTCCAATGTTAGTTGCACTTGCATGGTCTCCAAGGCCTCATGCTGTGCCACTAACCTGATGGTGTGGATATCCATAAGGTAAATGGAAACACCCCTTCCTTTTATATTTCACTCATGGTTTTGGGTCCGAAGATCTGAGGATTTGTAAGTGTTTTATGTGGAGCATGTCCAACAGCTCTGTGTTTGACATAGCTTTGTATGTTAGGCAGAGGTCACCTCTGAGTAGGCGATATGCGAGAGAGTACATCTGGAGCATTTTGAGATGGTCTGTGTATGGCATGTATTTCAGGCCACTAATGCTCTTTGTGAGGTATTGCTGCAGGCTTTCCAGTTGTACATGTCTTGTGAGGTACATAGCAAAAGGGGCATTGTACTCCATTATGGATCTAGTGAGTGATGAGTAGAGGGGAACAATGTCCTCTTCTATTCTGCATGAGACACCTTTTGTGATGAGGTGTGCCACATAGAAGGATTTCCTGACTACTGTGGGGATGTGATTATCACAGGTGTGTCCACTGTCCACCTGTGACCCAAGGTCTTTTATCACACTTTCAGTGTTAAGTATACTACTGCCTATGTTATAGTTCATGGCTACAGAGTTTTTACCAAAGGGGATGACAATGCATGTTTTGGCATTGAGCTTGATCCCATGGCTTTGACCCCAGACATCTGTCTCAGTGAGGCCCTTTTGTAGGGTGTCCACATCTTTAGTATTTACAATTATGGCTCCTAGTTTGCAGTCATCTGGAAACTTCATTAGCCATAGACCTTCCATGTTAAAGTTTACTTCAGGGAAGTAGATACAAAACAGAACAGGACCCAGGACTAGGCCCTGTGGTACTGCACTTGTCACTGGTCCAAAGTCATACTTGGAGTCTGCTAATTTCACAGTGTGTGTTCTGTCAGTAAGCCGGTTGGCAACCCATCTTGTGACATAGCAATTTATACCTAGTTTAGTGGGTTTATCTATAATTCCAGAGTTGGGATGATCTTGAAAGCCATGGCAGGATCTACATAGGCTGTGCGAAACACCTTACCCTTGTCTACGGTTCTGGTGACTGCTTCAATGTCATCTATCAGGTGTAGGAGACATGATCTGCATTTTACAGACCCAACATGGTTGTGGTCCAGAGTTTGGGGATTACCAATGTCTTTTTTTATAAGTTGTATGATGATACATTCCATGGCCTTGCAGAGCATGCACATCAGGCTACTGGGGTGCTAATTCCTGAGGTCTGTGGTGTCTCCACCCTTGTGTAGTGGGATAATCATCGTTGTGCACCATTCAGCAGGCACAGAGCCTGAGGTGAGGCTATGACTGGACATGGTATGTCAGTGTGGTGCCTGTTCGTTCAGTAGTTTGTGTAGAACACAGCCTGGAAAGTTATCCCGTCCCATGGATGCTGTGATACTGGCTTTGGAGAGTGTTTTTTACCTGTGCAGCCGTGATGACAGCAACTTTGCAGTCTTCCATTATAGAGATGTGCTCTTTCATGGGTGAGAGGGGGGTAAGGTTAACACTGATCCTATCTGCCAGGATGTTGGCAATATCAGTTGGGTCTGTATATTTAGTGCCATTGATCTGTAACTCAGAGCAGATTGGAGTGTTGCCATGACATGGACCTATCTGTTGGGCAGAGATCTCCTGAGTAGACAGTATGCAACAGAGTACAGATTGAGTTAAATTCAGTCTTGTTGCATGGGGCAACTGTTTGAGGCCAGTAATCCTCCTGTTGAGGTACTTCATTGGTCTTTCCACCTGCTGAAGGTGCCTAGTCAGATTCATCGCAGGTGTGTTGTGGTACTCTCTGATGGGACTGCTGGGTAGAGGGAACCTCCTTTGACCTACATGCAAAAACCTTGGCCGTTTGTGGGAACACATAGCATGATTTTCTGACCACTTTGGGAATGTGTTTCTGGAAGTACAGATGACTATCCACATTTGTCCATAGATCTGTTGTTATCGCCTCCATATTTAGGGTGTTGGCACCTATGTGGTATTTGTATGACTGTAGCTCAAGGATATACTTTTGACACCACATCTGTCTGACTGAGACCCTTTTTAAGGATGTCTCTGTTGTCCCAAACATCGATTATGACAACTTTTTGGCAGTCATCCACAAACTTTGCTAAACATATCCCTCGTGTGTTTGACTGTATTTCTGAAAAGTATACACCAGACAGGAGGGGTCCCAGGACTGAGCCATGAGGGACAGCTGTTGTTTCCAGCTTGTACAGGAGACCACGATTCTTACCTTGTGGGATGTATCTGTGCCCCATTTGGCAATCCATCAAATGACTGATGTAACACTTGTGGAGTGTGTCAGATGTTGCTGTAACACATTCAACAGTTTCATATCCTGTACAGAGGGTGAGTCTCAACAGACTGTTCAGGTGCAGGCTCTGTTTGTTCTGGAGTTCACTTTTGACACAGCTAGGGAAACAATGTAATCCCATAGATGCCGTGTTTTCAGGTTTGGAAGGAGCTATTTAACCATTCTATATGTGATATCTGTGCTTTCACAATCTCCAGGTATGATGATAGGGCCTTTTGTCAGTGAGAGGGTGGTATGTATGTATTGGCCTGTCTGACAGGATGTTGGCAATATAAGTCATTTACAGTTTGCACTGACTCAGGACATATATGAGTGTACATTGCTATTTATGACATAGCGGAAGGAAGCGTCATGGTTCTCTATGGACTCCTTCACAGATTCTTTTGCCATAACATGGATTGGATAATATTTGGAGTGCACATTGTTTGTTGATGATACTGATTGCAGGTGTGTTGATCTTCTTTGCTTTTTCACTTTCTGTTTACTTGTGGTACATAGTTTGATTATGACAGGGTTCCAATATATTATATGTGTCTGTTTTCATATAACTGTGTGCAAAAGGCAGGATTGGTGAATAGTGACAGGTTCCTGGGGTGAAACATGCAAATGCCAGATATGTGTGGCCCACTGCTGTACTCAGACATGGCCTAAGTGTGTGAGCATGCCCAGTATGACCTTTCAGTATGTTGTTGTCTGACATTTTGCTTCATTTATTGAAGTGTGTGAGCATGCCCAGTATGATTTGTCTGCATAGGCCTGTGGGGGAGGTTACCCATATGCCTCTTTAGGGTTATGATACAGCATTTCTTTGTGTTTGCATTAGTGTACAATTGTCCTGCTGTATCTGTGCCAGTGTAATGCTGTCATGGCTTAGTGGTTCAGTACTGTGACTATGCACAGTATCCTGGGTTCGAGCCCTGTCACTGCTTTTTATTTTCATGCTGGACAGACCAAACTGTTTAAGGAACAGTAAAGCAAATATGAGCATGTTTACCTGACTTTGCTCAACTTTGCCCAACTTTACCCAACATTACTCAACGTTGCCCGACGTTGCGCTAGTTAGCATGGGCAATTTTGTTTACATATACTAAATAGTGGTAAAAGCTGCTTAGCACTGCTTTATATTGCTTAAAACATGGCAATCATGCCTCAGGTGGTGCTGCAGGGCTGCCTATGTGGGATGAACATAGTACACTCCCTATACATGTTTGAAAACAGGTAGTGTCAAGTTAGGCATCCCTTTTATTTTATGTGTGAATCAGAGAGGTATCATTTCCAAGGTTCCTACTGAGCCAGTGTATGCACTATGCGTTACCTCTTTGCCATGTCCAAGGCATACTGGGTACACCTCCTTCTGACTATTTGGGCAGGCTCAGGTTGTTCCTCCTCCGAGTCACGCTGTGCCTATGCAGGCCTTGGCAATGGTGGGTGGCTGTTTGGCCCTGCCCCATGATGTTCCTGCTGCAGCTGTTTTTGCAGGATCATATTGTGTAGCATGGCACATACCATGAAAATTTGGGTACATGTAGTTGGTGAGTACTACAAGGCTCCACCAGATGTGTCCAGGCACCAGAACCGTGACTTGAGCATCCCAAACACATACTCGATTACATTTTGTGTTTGTGCGTGTGCCTCCTTATTGTGTTCTTGTTCAGGTGTGTGTGCATTTCTGATGGATGTCATCAGCCACGGCTCCAGTGCATATCCAGCATCCCCCACTAGGTGACCATCAGGGATGTCCCCATTGGCAAATGTCTGGTACAGCTGCATCAGATGCCAGATATGGGAATCGTGGTAGCTTCCAGGGCAGCCATCACACACATTCAGTATTATGCCCTGGGCATCGCACACAACCTGGCAGTTGATGGAGTGGAAGCCCTTGCGGTTGATGTAGGCCCTACCCTGCTCACTGGCTGGTGCTTTGATGTGTATGTGTGCGCAGTCAATTGCACCCACTACCTCAGGGTATTCTGCTATTTGCTGGAAGAGACGCATATTGCCGGCCAATGCCTCACGGGAATTGGGGAAATATACATGATCACCAATATGTGCTGACATGGCATTCAGGAACTGGTGCAGTACCCTGGATGCTGATGCCTGTGAAATCCCCATCATATCACCAGTTGGTCTCTGGAAGGTACCTGTTGCTAGTATTCTTAGGCCAACACATACCTTGGTTTCCACTGGGATGGATTCCCCTCTGGTGGTTCTGTGTGTGAGGCGTGGCCTGCACAGCTCAACAATTTGCTGCAGGAGGTCTCTGTCCACTCTATAGTGCTCCACTGTCTCCAGCTCATGTAGCCCCTGGTAGGTTACCCTGGGTCTGTACACTCTTCTACGTCTCCTCACTGTGGGCTGCTCAGCAGCATTCGCACTGGCACCACCCTCAGAATCTTGTGCATGTTGCCTTATAATAGCAGAGGCAGCCCCTAACATTTTTTTGTCTTAGTTAAGCTTTTTAAGTTTTCACTTCTCTTTGTATACTGCAGTGTTGCAGTGCTTCTGAGTAAAACATAGGGGAATGTTGTTTGCAGAGTTTTAAGGGCTGGGCTGGGCTGGGCTACTGTACTGCCTGTGTAATTGGCTGATTCTGATTGATGTCACCTGGCAGCTCTGCTAGTTCTCCTTGGTTAACTTCCTACTACTTCTTTTCCTTCCTTTTCCCTTTCTGTTTCCACAGGGAGCAGCACCGTGCAAACACATGCACACGAGCACACACAGACTTACACAGGCTTAGGCGGGTGCACATCCATGCACGCAGGCTTAGCCAGCCTTACACAGGCTTACACGGGTGCACACACACGCACACAGGCTTAGACGGGTTTACAGGCGAGCACACGCGTGCACACAGTGTAAGCATCTTTGCAGGAAACTTTAGTGATATCCACGGTGTACACCTTCATTTTCTGGGTTTCAGTTAAGCCAACTGTAGACACGCCTCTTCCAGTCCTGAGTAACTCACAGCAAACACATGCCAATCTGCTCCAATAAGCTTACAGTCGTTCATACATACCTCCTCATGATGTCACTTATCTTCTACTCTACTACTCCCCTAATCCTACACTTACACTCTAGGGACATGGTTCACATGGCAGGGAAAATTGGGATTCACTACCCTTATCCTCATTTGCATAGGATTGCCAACTAATGCTTGGTTACATCTTTCAAACTGAGCTTCCTCCTTTAGCAACCACTACTCAGTAGCCATGTTGTCTTCAGCCTACCATTCACCTGCATGGCAGAAGAATATTTTTAATAAAATGTCTATTTTTGCCTTTTTTTTATTTTCTGTTTTTTAAAGACTGCACGTTTGCGCGGCGCTGCGCTACGCTTAAACATCGGAGATCGGGGGGAAAAAATTTCATTTTTATTATTTTGCAACAGATATAAATGCCAATGGCCGCATATTTGGCAATTGGCATGCTTCCTCAACTGGATGCATCCTTTATTTGGAGCTGTCATAGCTCCGTTTTGCTATTTGCAGAACGGTACTCTGTTACCAACGGAGTACATTTCTGCAAATAACTCTACTCTTCCACGGACAGGTTAGTGTTTCCTGGATCGCTAAATTACCTCATTTGCATAGCTTTCAGCAGCAAATGAGGTAATTTGCATAACATGACGCTGTCCGTGCAAGAGTAGTTTTAGGAGCTCTCATGCATGCCCCTGCCGGCTTTTGCTGGATCGCTCGGCAGACATATTGGCTGTCTGCCGGCTTACTCTGCTCTTAGACTCCGTGCAAGCCTTCGTGAATCTGGCCCTAGGTTATGCAGTCAGCTGTGAGTCAGTCAGGTATGTAACCTGGGTACATTACGTGTACAAAAGAAAATGGCTATCCTGCTTTCTTTGTCATAACCTTTCAGCTTTGATGAGTAATTTCATTCTTCCCAATATACTGCAGTCCTTTTATGTGCATGTTTGTGTGTGTGTGTGTAAGTCTGCATGTCTGTGTGCTTGACAGAGAGAAAGAGAAAGAGAGGCTTATGAGTGATGAGGTAACTTTGCCTTTTATGTGTTTAATTACTAAATCTCTGATTTTACAAAAGGTAAAAAAAATTTAAGAAATACCATATTGGTCCTGGAAGAAACCATAAAGACACTGGAACACAAATGTGATGTAATATATTTTATTGGATCAGCATAGGTTTTTCAATTACTTGGGATTTTGGTCTAGCAGCCCCCCTTCATTTGGGAATTTTTAAGTTACTGTTGTAAGTTACAATGCATAAGTATCCACCTATGTCTAGACAGGAAAGCCCATTGAAAAAAGTCAGTGTGGAAAAAAAAATGAGTAGCCCACATGCTTACTTGTACTCCTTTTCATAAACATGCAAGCTGCACATTTGTTTGCTACACCAGCTTGTTACAAGTGTTTTTTCTTAGTCAACAGGAATTAAATTATGTACCTTCCTTTGTATCAACAAATGGGTATTTAAAGCAATGATATGAAGCAAATCATTTTGAGAATTCACCCTCAGTTCCTCAGTTCACTACTGTATTCTGTGAAGTCTAATCATTAATAATATATATATATATATATATATATATATATATATATATATATATATATATATATGAGATCAACTGTTAAAATTCTTTTTTCTTCAATAATTTATAGCATTAATGATATGTCTTTTTGTCTTTCTTATTTATTTGTATTTGTTTAATGTGATTGTGCACGGACCAGTACTGACCCATTTCAGGCTCAGACTGCGTGAAATACAAAACATTTCACAAACAAAAAAATACAGAAATGGAAGCAGTAACAAAGTAGCTTAAACTAGTTACATAGAAAAAATATATATATATTTTTAGTAAATTGCAGTGCAATGTATAATCAATAAGTGTGTACAATACATATATTAGTTTCGAAAGTGTCTTTCTTTTTATCCTTCTTAATAACTTAAAACAATTTTTACAGTCTGTGTCCTATCATTAACCTGAAGCTTTTTGTCTGACTTTACCCTTCTAATACCTTTGTTTTCATACCATACCACTATTTCTTCATTCTACAGTCGTGTACAAACCCTGATAAAGGCCTCTTTCTTGACTCCAGTGTTGTTCTGAAATTACTGAGAGCAATTAATTACAAAAAAGTACTTATCAATATGCTGTATTTTAAGACTAAATTATGTCTCACTGATTAGCTAATATTTTATGAAACAGTCAATGGGTATTTGGGTGATTGCATATTGATACTACATTACCAAAACCATTATTTGAGAAACAATGTAATCTAAATGCTGATAAGCAATTAGTTGCTTGGATACAAACCTGAATGACATTTAAAAACAGCAGAAAAGCAGCAACATTTTAAGAAAAGTCAGTTATTCTGAGAAATACAAATAATTTCTAATGGCTTCTTTCCTAGTGTCTGCTGCGTCATTTTCTGAGGGATAAAAAGCACAACTGAGATGCAAAGAGGTAGCTGTCCCCAGCATTAAGGTAGAGGACTGACTTCACTTTCTTGTTAAATGAAAAATGAAAACTAAAAACACTTAAATGTTACAATATTAAACAATAGTAATAAACAGTCCAAAAACAGTAGATGTTAATTCCAGTTCAGTGAAGGTACTGAAGAAACAAACTCAAAAAGGCTTATTCTCCAGAATAAATCAACTTTAGTTAATTCATCAGATCAACTTTTCAATAGCAACTTTAACACATGGAAACTAATATATATATATATACATGGTAATAAGCTTAGCCTACAACTAAAAGCTAGCCTAATGTAACACAAGTCATTTTTTGCAATCCAAACTAAAATAAGAAACAGAAAGCATAGTAATAAAACAAACTCCAAATAAATTGAAGTGCAGAACTAGTAACTAACTCTTAACCTGTCTCCAGACAGGAACAAGGTGTCACAAAGCTCCCTTCACTAAAAGCAATTTAGCACCAAGGTAACAACAAGATCCTTCCAAAAGGAGTGACAACCTAAAAAACTGTAAAGAAACAAAATAAAGAAACAAAAACAGAAAAAATAAATAAATAAGAGAGCTGACGTGAAGAAGGGTATGTGTGTGTGTGTGTGTGTGTGTATATATATATATATATATATATATATATATATATATATATGTATGTATGTGTGTGTGTGTGTGTGTGCATGCTTGTGTGATAACAGGCACATATATAAAAACAGCACCCACTATAATAACCTTGAAAAAATGCAATACAAAGAAACAAATTGTTGTGTCTTTAAAAACTAAAAATCATAAGTGTATTAAAACAAACAAAAAAGAAAACTGATTTCACCCTTAGAGCTGCATCAGATCACTGTTAAAAGTGACATCCATAAAAACAATTATAAACTAAAAATAGGGAAAAACAATCAAAATGTGAGGAAAAGAATGCAAATGACTAGTCATATGTATATGTTGTAGCAGAACAAAAAATAAGCAGAAGACATCAAAAATACAGCATAAATATGTACAAGAAAAGTAAAGAAACGAGTAAGGTTGTCATATCAAAATAATTAATAAAATAATTTGTGCTTCAGTTTCTTAAGCTGAAGAATGCATTTAATTGAACAAGCAGAACTAAGTCCAGGGGGTTATAGGTGTTAAGGTGAATTTGCCATTCCAGGAATGGTTAAAGATCCCATTGAATGGACCCATGTTGATATGTCCAAAATGTGAAAAGTGAAAAAAGAATGATCTGATAATTTGATGCTATGCTTTTCAAGAAGATTCTTGCTTAGCATATTTCTAATTTCAGATGTGTTTCGGGCTATCATCCTTTTAAATTTTGAAATAGTATTTCCTTTATAAAAAAAACTTGACACTTGGAGCACTGGGCTTTTTTCACTGTTACAGTTCACAGCCACCTTACTGTTGCATTTCTTACCCACACTGGGGCAGATGAAAACATCTCTGCAGCTCATGAACTAACAAAAGGAACAGAAAGGGGGCCCATATTTAAACGTACCAAGCCTCTCCATATTATTTTTTTGAATGCCCCTTCTAAATAAGGCCTAATATTCTTACTTTTTTTTGAGAGTCTTGCTCATCAGTCTGTTACTAGAAATTACTAGACATAACGGACTACTTGTCACAAATTATCCTTTTAATCTCATGGGCATCTTTATTGAAAGTTAAGGTCATACTTTTTTTTAGTTTCAGTTTCCTTTGTTAAGTGTAGGGACTACTGAAATCACATAAAAAAGTTCTTTGTGGTTCATATAAGAAAGTATCCTCCCTTGCTTTTAGGACTTTAATAGGATCAAAACTACATCTGATAGCCCCACTTTGATCCCCCCAAGAAAATCTCTGTGGTGGTCCTGCAGGTTCTTTAGAAAATTAGCTGTTTCAATGGGTACATGAGCAATCTACATACCCTATGTCTTCATTACATTATGTTTAGTGGATGCATGCTGCTGGCATAAAGCAGTAAGTTTACCCAGGTGGTTTTTCAAAATAAATCATTGTAAAGTTATTGTGACTGTGTGTGCTTATAATTAGTGTGATCCAGAAAACTAACCTTATAGTAATCATGATGAGTAGTAAACTTCAAAAAATGAGTTGTCTGTGCAATCTGTACAAAAAAAAAACATTCTTAAGCTCTTCCTCCAACCCTTCGCATGCAATAAAAATATCGTCAACAAATCTTGGGTAACATCTGATGAAGCACCAGAACTCAGAGTTATAGATGGTTTCAATCTTCCACTTAGCTAACACCATATTAGCTAGTCTATGGATCATAGCTACTTCCATTCCAAGTCCACACTTCTCTCTGTAAATATTGCCATTAAATCCAAAAGTGTTGTTTCAGTACCAAATGCAGTATGCTAGAAATCAAGGTATTCTCACCTGGGAAGGCTAAGGTTTCCATGGGCATGGAATCTCCCACGGCTTCTATACAGTACAAGTGGGGCAGCATGGTGTAGAGTGCTTCTACATTAATAGTCACCAAGACTGAACTGCCAGTGACAGGAACTGATTTAATTTTCATCAGGAAATCAAGAGTGTCCAACTCAAAAGAGTTAACCCTGCTAGCCTAGGGTTTAACATGATATTCCAGAAAAATCATTGCTGGTTCAGTGATTCTACCCCCCCACTACCACTGGCCTGTCTGGTGGGGGGGGGGGGTCATGAAATTCTTGTGAGGTATGGGAATCTCAAAAAACTCTAAGTCGCTTTGGATGGGCTATTGCTAAGAAATCATGAAGTCTTCTGTTGATAAGGTCTTCCTCATAAAGCTGTTGCAAGTTGTCATGTATGTTCTTATATGCGGAAGTAACAGACTGAGTGCTGACTGTATGATAAAAGACAGTGATACTAAGCATTGTTTTGATCTTTTGAATATACTTGTGAATGTCAGTACCAAGTATGCCCCCTCCCTTGTTAACTTTCATGAACCAACATGATTTATCTGAGGTCATATCCCTTCCTCTTCTCCTTTCAGCTTTTCCTGGTTAGGGGTCACCACAGTGGATCACCTGTCCACTCATGATTGGCAGTGGAGTTTTACGGTGTTGAGTTGCTAGCCCAGTGCCCAACATTCTACAGAAGGCACACACATGCACACACTCATGCCTAGGGCCAATTTAGAGTGCCCAATCTATCTACAACATGTCTTTGGGGTGTGGGAGGAAACAGGAGTACCCGGAGGAAATGCACGCGACCACAGGGAGGACATGTACACTCTGCACAGAAGGCACCCCAGCCAAGGATCGAACCAGAGAGCATCTTGCTGTGAAGCGATCTGAGCTCATATCTCTGAGGGCTTTAATTTAATCTTTGTTCATATTGTAAAACTTCTCATGGCAAGGTCTCCTGGGGGCTTTTCTGATGTCTGTCTCACATTTTCCCACAAAAGTGCTAGGCATCAGATTAAGGGTATGGCAAAAATAGCTTCTTTTTTTTTCAGTGTACAGTGTCTTTCCCTTTATCTTAAAAAATCCTGCAAATTCAGGTTCTACACATGCAGCTTTAAGTAAATGATGATGAATAAAAGTCATGCCTTTTTCCAGGACATTTCTTTCTATAACAGACAAGATCAGTCCCTGTGAGAGTAAGGAGATCCAGGGGAAGAGGTGGCATTTTCTAAATCCAGTCAGAGGCAAAATGTCAATGCCTGATCTTTTCATTTGAGAAAATATTGTCGAGTTATAAGAAAATGTTTTGTGTTGCTTGAATAGTAGTTCAGACTTTCCCCTGTTGCCATACAACTTCGTTCTGAAGAGATCATTTTCTTAAACTATTTGGCATACAAAGATGCCAAGAAATAGAGTTTATTTACAAGATATTTAAGAAAATATAAGCAACACCTTTCTATGTCATAATAGAATGCCTTCTAAAAAGGATGAAAGAGCAGGTGATTATATCCTCAGGGAAAGCCGTATGTCAATTTGGCTCAATAGGGCCCAGCGTCCTCAGAGGCCCCGTACTAGGTTATGCCAGGGCTATTATGTCTTACATGACCCAGTGATTTGTCTAAGAGGCACTATAGCAAACTGCAAGACGTTTTTCTACTGTAGTCTTACTCCCATATGGAGTACTTACAAGTCTGATATTATTATGTAACGTATTATTAATAACTGCAGCTTCGTGACTCTTGTATGGCCCACAGTATTAGCTGCTAGCATTCCCATCATAGTCCATTGTTGTTGCTGACTGCTCAGTGAGGTTTTCAATCCAAAGCTGGTCAGATTAACCATCTAGTTTTGTATACCACTCCAGTTACTGTATCAGAAGATAATACTACACTTATTTTGAAAACTGATAGAGAGGTATTGTTTTCTTTTGCTTCTCTTGCTGATATGCAGTTTATGAATGTTTGTTAATGAATAAAGTTACAAGAAATAACTGAGACCTAGTCAGTCTCAGACAACATGAAATCAAAAACTATTAAGCATAAAAATGAAAATACTGTGATGTGAGGTAATGTCTGGTCAGTAATACTCATGACAGAATGTTACCAGTTCAGCAGTATGGCGGCAGTAAATGCTTGTTGCAGTCACAGATAATAATTACAGAGAGATGAATTAGGAGGTATGAGTGATGGGAGGCAGAGGTGAACAAAACAGGAAAGTGATTCACTTTCTCTGAAAATGTTAAAACAGTAACACAGTAGAAAACAACCAAAGAAACAAACATTAGTCAGTATCAGTGCAACAGTGGTAACGTAAGAGAAGGCATACAGAGAAGTGGAAATCAGGATAGTATGTAGCATAAATGAACACAAACATATGTAGACGTGTTATAAGAATTCATTCAGTAAAACAGGTAAGATAGTACCTGCTCATTGTCATAACATCATATTAGAATAACATTTCCATGGAAAAATAATGAATAAAAAGACAGTATTTGCAGTATGTACAATTGATGGGAATGGGATGTGAAGAAGAGTAAGGCAGAAGTCAAAAGAAGGGAAGACAGTTAAAGATAGAGACAGAAAAAACATAAAAAAGTACAATAAAATTAAAGAAAAACTGTGAGGAGAACAAGGGGGATGTGTGCAGCTATCTGTTACCCAGGTACAGGAGATCTATGTAGTACTACAGAATTTGGACACATGTTTAATGATAAGCCTTGGTGCCCCTTCTGTTGACATACCATGTAAACACAGGACCTCAGTGACCCATCAGGCAAGGCCCTTACAGTGTGCCTGAGTGAATTAAGCAGACCATGAAAGAGGAACTGTAGATCATTGTGTGTGTTGTACCTAGTCAGCAACTGTAGCTAGCCCACATGTGCAAGATCAGTGCCATTTTTTATAGTCAGAGTGAAAGCAGGCATGAATGAAGGTGCACAACTCCTGATATGTTTATTTACAATAAACCACTTGATCTCATCACAGTGCCTCAGCATCTTTTTACTTGACTACAAGAGATGTGCGACATGGTGTAAGAATGGGATCCAAAGTTGAAGCAACTCACAAACCATGAGGCACACACTTAACAATGGAGGAATATACAGGAGCCAAGTCACAAACAGGTCAGTGGTTATTCAAAGGCACTTAAACTCATTTACATGTTATTTCAATCATCACTTATTTGGAGAAGCATCAAAACAGTTGAAATAATTACCAAGATAAAAGAAATGTCCGAAACTGTGACATGCTGATAAAAGTATTCAAAATAATTTCAGAAATGTTTAAAACTGTTCAGAAATTGTTTAAAATGTATGAAAATTTAAAACAAATGCATTTTTTACAATGCACTACTTTTTCGCATTAACTAAAACTTTTCAAAATATTCGAAATTTCTGGAATGTTTGCAATGTTTACGGTTTGAAAGTAAAGCCTTTCCAGAGAGATTGTTGTGCATTTCAACATAATTACAAGTACCTAAACTTATTTTGTTATGGCAAAGGGATTTGGGAAACCTGAACAGTTGGTGTTTGATAACAATATTGCTGAGAATCGGTGAGTGTTTGAGCAAGAATATAATATTTTATACTGGCTGCATTTTCTGATAAAGACAGAAGCACAAGAACATTCATGCTTCTTAATTTAGCTGGCTCAGAAGCCATTGAAAGGGAACACTCATCTGTGTATGCAGTGGAGGGGGAGAACCGCCACAGTGTAATACAGGCTGAAACAGGCTGAAACACGGGAAGACCCTGAGTGCTTGAAATGTAAATTCAGAGAAATGTGTAAGCCTCAAACAAATATTACATTGGAAATGCACATATTTTACACAAGAAATCAAAAGCCTGATGAAACTATAGCAGCATATATTACCGACTTAAGAAATAAAGCAAAAATGTGCAGATTTGGTAATCTGAGAGATGAGTTGATAAAAGACAGGCTTGTGTGTGGTGTTAAAAATGATGCAATGAGAAAGATTTTGCTTCAAGACAGTGATTTAATGTTTAGCAAACCCATAGAGATTTGTCAAATATATGAGCTTACAGAAAAGCACACAAATATGCTTATGAATCAGACAAATGTGCATGCAATGTCTGCCCGTGTGAATATTGATAGTGTATAACATAAAGCTGAAATGAAAAAGAAATATGAACCAAAAAGGTTGTTTGTTACCTCAGACCTTATTGTTATCTGTTGTAATTGTGGAGGCAGTCATGAACCTAAATGAAAGAAGTGCTTAGCTTTTGCTCAGCAGTGCCATAAATGTAAAAAGTGGAATCATTTTAAAGGGCTTTGCAAGTCTAAAGTGGCACATCATTTTATTAAAAGAGAGCATCTGAAGAAGCAAGTAAATCAGATAGAGAGCTGTAAGCAAACTTTCTATGTTGATGTCTCTTTGACTGATGAAGCAGTTAACACAGTAGATTATCAGTTGGCAGCAAAGAGTGAAATATTTTGTACTGTTTGGATTAATTAGAAACCTGTAGAGCTTAAAGTAGACACTGGATCAAAGTGCGATGTTATATCAGCACAAATGTTTGCCAAAATTAGAGCAGGTGAGAAACTTGATTCAGCAAAGTGTACAAAACTAGCTGTTTATGGTGGTGAAGAGATTCAAGCTGATGGTGCAGTAGTTGTCACATGCCATTCTGCTGGCAACAGCTATTACTTGCAGTTTTAAGTAGTCAAAAGACACATGCAGTCACTATTAGGCCTCATAGACAGTTTGAGAAGGGGACTGATTTCATTTAATAAAGAGGTCCACCATAAAAGTCTAAAAAACAATGATAGTTTTACACACATAGTTTTAGTGATATGCTGATATTTTCAAAGATGAGATTGACAAACTTCCAGGCACATGTTCCATGAGGTTAAATCATGAAGCAAGCCCAGTTGTCAGACCAACAAGGAAAGTTCTGGTAGCAATGCAGAGCTTGACAAGATGGTGAATTTGGGTGTAATCACTCCAGTAAAATAACCAACTGAATGGGTATCCTCCATGGTTGTAGCTCAGATGATATTCGAATATGTATTGATTCAAAAAATGTAAAGAAAGTGCTTAGATTTCCTCAGCATTTGATGCGTAAAGTAGAGGAAGTTGCTACTCTCATGCCAAATGCCAGTGTTTTTTCTGTCTTTGATGCAAAAAGTTCCTTTCAGCAAATTTTTCTGAATCACAAATCTGCATTGTTAACCCCTTTCAGTAACCATCTGGTAGATAAAGATTTTTGAGAATGCCATTTCGGATAAATTCTGCCAGTGAAGTATTTTAATGTGTGATGGAACAAACTTTTTCAGGTTATCCATGTGCTGTTATAGTACACATTATTGTTGGGGGCAACAATGAAATTGAACATAAAAGAAACCTCAAGAAAGTTCTAGACATATCAAAGAACTCATACAAAAATGAAATAAGCTATTTTTTACTATGGAGGAAAGACTATATAAATTATCTATTTTATACAAGCTTGCTCGCTACCTCCACCTAAATGATATTTAAAACATTTTGAAGGGTTAATAAAATTTTTATGGTACCCTAAAAAACCTAGAGTTGCCCTAAGACATCATTTTGACAAATAGGAAGATGGTGGACTAGGCTTACCAGATTTAGAAAGATATATACAATTGTCAGTTTTAAAAACAGTTTCTCTATGGTTAAACAAAGAATATACTTCCAAATGGAAACTAGTACATGAAAAAATCTGATTAAAAACATTCATGATACAATAAACATATGGAAATAGTCCCAAATAGCTTACTTTGGTTACTGAAGGAATATATGGCAACAGGGAAACACAAAAATATAAATTCTAAATACATTATCAATACCCTAATTTTTTAATGCACTTTGTAAACAAAAATCCAGATGTAAAAGCAAGGTCTTTTTTCATATTCCCAGTAGCATATACACAAAATAATATTATAACTCTGGACTCAGTAGCAGTTAAAACACTTAGCAAGAATGGTCTAATTTACTGGCATCAGTTGAAAGTACTAATGATAGAGCAAATTATTAGTGAGTTCAATCTTGAAAATAACATGTGATTAACTCTGCAGGGATTAAGGCAAACAGTTTTAAACCAACAGACAATAATGCAAAATTCTATTAGGGAAAAGGTTCCTAAGTTCATAGAGCAGTTAATAATGCTGATGGATTTTTTTTTTTACAAATGGGAAAGGAATTTTATCAGTATTGTACAAATTAGTTAAAGAAATAAGAGTTTGTAATAAACAAAATATAAAATTAATGGAAAAATGGCAGATGATAAAACAAAAAACTTACATCTCCAAAACTAACATCTTTATCACTATATTAGCAACTTTTCACATGGCAATTTATACATAGAACACACTTAACACCACACAGATTAGAACTAATATACAATAAAGAAAATAGATATTGGAGGTATAAATCACAATCAATAGTCAATTGGCAACACGTTTTCTATGAATGCCATTTACGTAAACAATATTGGGAAAGTATTAACTATTTATTATAGGCACTGTTCACTGATAATTTCCAACTTACAAAATCTCTAGTTTTGTTGAATACACCTGTGCTGTCTTGTGTTCCAAGGCAAACATATGTAATTTTGTGGACTCTCTTTGCTATTGCAAGGAAAAATATTACACAGAACTGGAAATCTGTACCTCCCCAATTTTAAAAATTCAAGAATATGGCTTTATCAATCTCACAGTTGGAATTGAAAAAATCAAGGAAAGAACAGAACAACCTACTTTCTTAAGCATTGCCTGGCAGAAAGTAAACCAAGTGCTGGAAACAGAAGACTGTAGTAAATTATAATCTTATTCAAGAAAATAACATTTTTCAAGTTTAGACATCCTATATAAATAGTTGGTTTTGTAATGTTTATTTTTGGAATTGCTTCTCCTCTTTAATCTTTGACTATGTAAATATTTATTTGATATACATATTGTATATATGTTTATGTTTCCGAAAATCAATAAAAATGTATTCAGTAAAATAATAAATACATTTCTAGACCATGCATGTGAAATCAGTCTTAAACTGAATCCTCAGAAATGTAAATTCAAACTGAAAGAAGTTATTTATGTGGGTCATTTGTTTCCTAGTTCTGGTTTACAACCAGATCCATCTAAGCAAGTAGCAATTCTTGAGATGCCAGTTCCAGAAATTGTCACATTTTTACATTTTCTTGGTATGGTCAACTATTTGGGAAACTTTATCCCAGACATGAGTGAGCTTTCAGCACTCTTACTTGAACTGGCACGCAAAAATATAAATGGGTCCTGGTTGGCGCAACACCAAAAAGCATTGGATGTTCTGAAGCAGAAGATTGCCAGTCCACCTACATTGAGATATTATGATGTTCACAAACCTGTAAGTCTTTCATGTGATGCTTCAAAGTATGGTCTTGGTGCAGCATGTCTTCAAGAAGGCATACTAGTAGCCTATGCATCCAGAACTTTTACCAAACTGAAATGCAGTATGCATAAATTGAAAAAGAGGTTTTGGCAGTGGTGTTTCAATGTTCAAAGTTGAATGATTATATTTATGGCAAACCTATTCAAATAGAGACTGATCACCAACCTCTAGTGACAATTCTGATAAAGCCAATACATACAGCCCTAGCACACTTGCAGTGCATGATGTTAAAATTGCAAAAGTACAATTTCAATATGGTCTATACAAAAGGCAAATATCTCTACCTTACTGATGCTTTGTCAAGAGTGCCCAGACAAACAAGAGGAAAGCATAGCAATGAGAAAGCAGACTTTGAAATCATGGGAAGTCAGAAATTTTTCCTCATCATTGATGAACTCAGAAATCATACAGCTTCAGACCCTGAAACATTTTATCAGTCAAGGATGGCCAGCATGACAAACTAATTTACCACTTGAATTACAGAAGTATTTTCCCCACAGAGATGAGCTCATGATGGAAGATGGAATCATCATGAAAGCTCCTAAGGTGGCAATTCCTACAGTATTACAGCAGGAATATATCAAAATGTTGCATTGTGGTCACCCAGGTACTGATTCAATCAAAAGAAGGGCAAGAGACATACTATTTTGGCCTTCTATGTCAAATGATATAGAGAAGGGATCTCTAGCATGTCCAATCTGCAGTAGTACTAAATTGCACCAACAAAAAGAACCACTTCAGCTAAACCAGATTCTTGAATTACCATGGTCGATGGTTGCTACTGATATTTTCAAATGGAATGCTCAACATTACTTAGTGTTAGTAGACCCATATTCAAATTGGTTTGAAATTGACTTCTTCCTAACTTAACATCCAGCACTGTCATTACAAAATTGAAGAGACATTTTTCTGTCCATGGTAGTGCGCACAGTCATATCTGATGATGGTGCACAGTTTACAAGTCAGCAGTTCAAGAAATTTGCTGAGTCTTGGGAATTTGTCCATGTTTCTAGTAGTCCTGAGTGTCCACAGTCCAATGGATTAGTTGACTGAGCAGTTCAAAGTGCGAAACGTTTGCTGGAGAAATCCAGGAGAGATGTTACTGATGTTTTTCTTAACCTGCTTAATCTCAGAAACATTCCTTGAGATAACTTGCTTGGTTCACCTGCTCAGAGATCAATGTCCAGACAGATGAGAACAACTTTTCCAATCAGTAAACAATTGCTAGTACCAAATGTAAAGAACAGAATGGTCAAGACCCAACTTTTGAACAAAAAAATGCCAGTCACAAAAGTTGTACTGTGATAAATCCAGCAAACCTCTCAGACCATTAAGACAAGGTGAGATTGTGAGAATGCAAACATCTAAAGGATATGACCGAGTGGGTATCATTAAAAATCTTTGCAAAGAACTCCATCGAATAATCTGATATAATGGATTTAAGAAGGAATCGAAGACACACATTACCTGTCTCCAAACCAGTGATGCAGCAGATTGCCTGTGCCAGAGACTCTGTTTCTCAGAGTGACTCTACACTTGTTCAAATCCCAGAGGACAGTGTACTTTCTTGAAGTAGTCCTGATGTAACCCCTGAAGTTCCAATTGTAGAAGAATCCCCTGAGACTTTCCCTATTGCTAAGACCAGTCAAAGTTATTATGTGACCACATCAGGTAGAGTTTCCAGACCCGATCCAAAATACACAGAGATTTGGATTTCAGTTCATTTGTTGTTAAATGTTGATAGGATATCTAGCTTGTTAAAAATACCTTGTTCCCCTATTTCATGTAAAAAAAAATCAAAGAGAGGGGATGTAGATCATTGTGTGTATTGTACCTAGTCAGCCACTGTAGCTAGATAGCATGTGCATATAAGTTACTGAGCACATGTAAGATCAGTGGCATTTTGAATAGTCAGTCATTGTGAATGCAGGCATGAATGGAGATGCACATGTGAGTGTGTCTGAAGTAATGAATCAGTCAGTTAGCTTAAATATATGTTCCCATCACATCTCCTGATGTGTTTACGTACAATAAACAACCTGAACTCATCACAGCACCTCAGGGTATTAAATGAAAACAAGAGACATGCGACAGGAACTACAGGACATGTTGGATTGGGATGTAAACCATAACTCCAATAATTGACTTCAGTTTTAACGTGTTTTAAAACAAAATATAAGCTGACAAATAAACCTATTGTTTTATTTTAACACACAGTTTCTTTTTCTTTCAGCTGTTCCCATAAGGGGTCACCACTGTGGATCATCTGTTTCCATTTCTTCCTGTCCTCTGCATCTTGCTCCTTCACACCAACCACCTACATGTCCTCTCTCAACACATCCATAAACCTTATCTTAGGCCTTCCTCTTTTTTCCTCTTACCTGGTAGCTCCATCCTCAGCATCCTTTTCCCAATATACTCAGCATCCCTCCTCAGCACATGTCCATAACCAACACAATCTCGCCTCTCTGGCCTTGTCTCTAAACCATCCAACCTGGGCTAACCCTCTAATATACGTATTCCTAATCCTGTCCACCCTCATCACACCCAGTGCAAATCTTAACATCTTTAACTCTGCCCTGTCCAGCTCTGACTCCTGCCTTTTTGTCAATGCCACTGTCTCTAACCCATACAACATAGCTGGTCTCACTACCCTCTTGTAGACATTCCCTTTCACTCTTACTGGTACCCATCTGTCATAAATCACTCCTGAAACTCTTCTCCACCCTGCCTGTATTCTCTTCTTCACCTCTCTTCCACACTCGCCATTACTTTGAACTGTTGATCCCAAGTATTTAAACTCATCCACCTTCGCCAAGTCTACTCCCTGCATCCTCACCATTCCTCTATCCTCTCTCTCATTCACACACATATATAGTCTGTCTTAGTCTTTCTGACCTTCATTCCTTTCCTCTCTAGAGCATATCTAAACCTCTCCTGGGTCTCCTCAACCTATTCTCTACTTTCTACTCTCACTACAGATCACAATGTCATCAGCAAACATCATAGTCCATGGGGATTCCTGTCTCATCTTGTGTCAAACTATCCATCACCATTGCAAATAAGAAAGGGCTCAGAGCTGATCCTTGATGTAATCTCACCTTCACCTTAAATGCATCCATCACCATTGCAAATAAGAAAGGGCTCAGAGCTGATCCTTGATGTAATCTCACCTTCACCTTAAACGCATCCATCACTCCCACTGCAGACCTCACCATTGCCACAATACCCTCATACATATCCTGTACCACTCTTACAACACACAGTAATAGCACAGATTTATGATATCTAATCTGAAATACTTCTAAGTTCAAGAAGCCAGGAAGTAGAGGGAGAGGTGGGGGTGTTAGATACAAATGGTCTTAATTGGGCACTGCAATTGCTAAGACCAGCCCTGTATATCCTATCACCTTACAGATAATGGTGATTTTATAACAAACAGAATATCCTAATCAAACACTTGTATCCAGGGGAAAACTTGAACCTAGGGGTTACCCAGTATATTTTACTAGAGAGAGATGATTGTAGATATTACCAAACATTGTAAATATTAGTATGAGACATTTATTTTTGTAAGAATTATCCATTTAGTGTTGCTGACGAATTCATAAAGAGAGAACAGAAATCCAGTTATGGCTCTAACTTTAGGCCTTAATTCATAAGTCATAAATTTAAAAAAAATTGACATATCTTGGCTAGAAGTTCTGATATATTTCAAAAACTGCGAGACCATGTTATGCTTTCATTAATTAGAGAAATGTCACTTTGAAAGACTTATTGAGTAGAAATGTCACTGGACTAATAATGATTCAAGTGTTCTTAGCATAATTAATGCTTCATTTTTCTGTTAGCCATTTTCTCAATGCAGATTTATAAACAATTGCCAACACTGAAGTTGTTGTAGCCACTAGTCCTGTTATAATTTGTTGTTAGGGTTTCTTTTAATGAACTAAGAGCTAGCTGCTGTGTTTACACTAAACAGTCCATATCTCGGACTCACCTAGGGCTTTCACACTTGTAGAAGGCCTCCCGAGGGCATTTGTCTTCCCACCTTCCCATCTCTGGATGCTCTTTAGTTTTTATGCTCTATTTCCCTCTCTTTGCCCACTAGATGGCTCTGTAATTGTTAAGTATAGCAGCTCACCCAAGTAGCCCACTTCAACACCATTTTCCTGAGACTCCTTTACACTGTCCCAATCTCAGGAGTTTCATCTCATAGTTATCTACCACACTTCTCACTAGTGCCTGCTCTGACCACTGCTTTTTAGGGCCTAGGTGCCTGAACTCCCTTAGCTCTACTCTCTCTATCTCCCTCTTTCTGTAACACCCACACTCTAGACTAGCATACCATCCTGCAAAAAGAAATAAGTGCAATTATTGATTTTTTTTTGTGCCTTCCACTTACCTCGTCCTGCTGGGCCAACCTGCTCTGTTCACCCTCGCTATGCTCGAGCTCACTTTGCTGCCTACCCTACCTCCATTCTTACTCACCCCTGACATCATCTCCTTAATTCTCTAGCCTTGCACACCACTCCCCCAAGAGCCCCAAGTGTCAATTCCACTTCCTCTAATCTCTTTCCTCCTATATCTCCACCCTGCTCCACTCTAAACTACCATCTATAACTCTGTTCATTAAGCCTCAACCTCACTTACACACACTCTAACACCTTCTGCTTCTACTCATACTCTTTAGCTATACAGCTTATTTTATACCTTCATACATAGTCATTACCTCACCCATCCACACTTCACTATGACATCCCACTCCCTCCTCCTAGCACTACTAACTACTACCAACCTAACTATCTTATACAACCTCTCTTCTTATAACTTTCCCCTCAAACCCAACTAACACTCCCCCCACATCTACCTATCCCCCACTTTTCCCTCTACTCCCTCATTTATTCATGAATGTAACACTTTCCACTGTGTCCAAAACCTTACCACTAAACACAAAACACAGCACATTAAAACAAAACCTCCCTAAAGGAAACCCTAAATACTATCTACTTTATATCCCTAAGCCTCATCCAATCCCTACTCTCCTCTCCCTTTTACTCACAGGTGACATACAGCCTAACCCTGGCTCAAGTCTATCCTCCCCTTCTGATGCTACCTCCATACAATCCACTGTTCCCCACTCCCATATCCCAATAAAACACATTTCTCTATATTCCCTCAACTTGAGAAGCTTAATAAACTAAAACTACTGAATTTCATTCTTGGATATCTCTACACTCCCCAGACATCATAGCCCTTTGTGAAATTTGGCTAAAACCTCACATTCTGGATAAAGACATTTTTCCCCCTGGCTACAACATTTTAAAACTAGATCGAACCCAAAAAAAAGGAGGAGGTGTTGCTATCATGTACACTGATCTCACTCTACCCCCTCTAGTTTCTCCCTCTCTTCCTGACTCACCTGCAGAACTTCTTTAGCTAACTGTAAAATTAAGGGTCTATATCAGAACATCAAAGTTTTAAAACATCGAATGTTCTAATATTGACCTGTTTTGAGCGAACGTTAAAAATAGCGAAGCTGCAGAACACCAAATTCTTTCCTAGGGAAAGAATTTGGTTGGCCGGTTCTGTGGTTGCTATTTCCAGTATGGTGGTGGAAATTTACGGGTCGGGTTCAGGTAAATTTGCGATTGTGTGGTTGTTAGGATTAGGGCGTGGATTAGGTGAGTTAGGGTTAGGGCCCAGGTTAGGTGAATTAGGGTTAGGGGTGGGTTAAGTGAGTTAGGGTTAGGGTGCGGGTTAGGTGAGTGTGCAATAGTGACGGACCTTAGGGTTAGGGTTTGGGTTAAAGTAAGTGGATAGATAGTAGTGTATGTATAGTTTAGCATAGGGTTAGTTGTAGGATTATAATTGTATGTGTGTGTATTGATGTTTTTTAGGTGTGCTTGTGTTGTGTGTATGTGCTCCGGAATAGCGAATTTTTTCCCAAGGAAAAAATTTGCTGTTCTGAATGTTCGATATTATGTGGTTTAGATATTTTAGGTTCGATGAAATAGGCTTGCTATTTTCATCTTTCGATAAAATTATATAAATGCTAAAATTAATACTCGCACCTCATTTAACATTGTTGTAATCTACTTTCTACCTGGAGACAGCATCACAGTATTGGAAAGTATTCTTTCCTCTCTCTGCTCTGACCTCCACAATGAAACTATACTCATGGAAGATGTCAAAATTAACTGGTTAACTCTCTCTACTCAATCCCACTCCACCTCCATTAATTTACATATTTTCACCCATCTAGTAACTACACCTACCTATATCACTAAATCAACTACCTATTATGCTCTACTTAACTAGATTCTAATATCACATCCCCAGAAATATCACTTCCCAGAAACCCTACCCAACACCCTTAGTGACCACTGCTCAATCCATCTCATCCATTTTAGCCCAAACACACTCAAGCCTCATAAGATCAAAGCATGTCATAAATTAAAAAATGTTGACCCTAATGAACTAAGCAGTCAACTATTGGCTATCAACTGGACCTTTCTCAGCCAGTTACCCCTTGATGAAGCTGTTATGGAATTTAATAACATATTCCTTAATATACTTAACTCCCTGGCCCCCATACACAACATCAGAAAAAAATCAGCCATATCCTCTTGGCTAACTCTCTCCACCAACTCCCTAATGGCTCAGAGGGACAAAACATGGAAGTTCTGGACCAAAACCAAACTCCCCCTCCACATACAACAATATAGACATCTTCATAACCTTACTAAGAAAGTTGTTACCAAAGACAAGAGAAACTATTACTCAAATCCCTTCAAAACACACCTACATAACCCTAAGAAATTCTGGCATACGATTAACCAAATCCTTCATCCAGGCAACCCCTCCACTCCCCAACCTAGCCCCACCAATACTGTGCTCCAAACTGCTACAAACTTTAACTCTTACTTTATAGACTCCATTCGTAAACTAACCAACCATCCTAAGTCTAACACCACCCACCCACTGACCCTTCTATACCCTCTAACACCTCCTCAGATTTCTATTTACAAACTTTATCCACCAGATACATAAAGTCCCTGCTCCTTAAACTTAAACCTTGCTCTCCCTCAACAGATGGTCTCCCTCCACTCTTTTTACAGCTAGCTGCCAACTCCTTAGCCCTACCCATCTCTATTCTCATCAACTGAGCCATTACTGAAGCCAAAGTCCCAGCCATATGGAAAAAGTTCTACACCCTACCCATCCATAAAGGAGGCAGCTCCATCAAACTATCCAACTTTAGACCCATAGCAATTCTATCACCCCTCTTTAAGATCTTTGAAAAATGTGTACACAAACAAATCCTACAATACCTCATACAAGAGAATTTAAACACCCACACCCAACATGGCTTTCACCCAGATCATAGTACCGCTACTGCTCTCGTCTCCTATATAAACACCATCTCACAAGCCAGAGACCAGAATAAACTAGTCTCTTGCATCTTTCTTGACCTCTCAAAAGCATGTGACACCTACCCCCACCCCTTCCTCTTAGATAAACTCTCTGAACTAAATATATCCACCCCTACTATCTCCTGGTTCTCTAGTTACCTCAGCAATCATTTCCAATATGTTAAATGGCTCTCTGCTATTTCCTACAAACTTCCTATAAAGATGGGAGTACCCCAAGGTTCAATTTTGGGACTACTGCTGTTTAATATCTTTACTAATCAATTGTCTACTTCTACCCCACAGACATTGCTAGTACAATATGCCGATGACTCCACAGTCATCACCACTGCTGATACCCTTCCCGAGCTCCATACTACAACACCAAACTCCTTATCTATTGAAAACTGGCTCAACCAAAACCATCTAATCTTAAACCCAAAGAAGACCAAATTCTTACTCTTCATACCCAAAACAATGAACCATCTGAAATTGTCCTTCTCCATCACTTCCCGTAATAACACACCCATCACTGTGGAAAACCATACCAAACTATTTGGCATCATTATTGATGACCAGCTAAAATTTGACCTGCATGTACTAAGTAACATTACGAAAACCCACCAAAAACTTGGACTCTTTTATAGAAACAAACACTCCAGTAAAGCTAAGACAGCCCTATCACATGCTTACATATTACCAACCCTTCTCTATGTGTCTCAAATCCTTACCAACTTACAAACCTCACTTATTTCTAAATTAGATTCCACCTACAACAAGGTAGCTACATTTGCTGCTGCACTGCCATACTCCTCTCATCACTGCTTAGCACTCAGAAAACTGAATTGGTTAGAATTCCCCCATAACCTCTCCTCTCTCAGTTTCAGATAATTCATTCTGTTCTGTACCAGCCCACCTTCTGCCCCAGCATCACATCTATCATCTCCTCCTACACCCCAACAAGAACCCTTCGGACCTCTGAACATCTCCTATCCATACACATACCGAAGATCAACACTGGTAAAAACCTTTACAACTATTCCCCTGCTGAGAGCTGGAATAAACTTCCACTTGACATTCAACACATTAGATCAAAACACCAATTTAGAAAGGCAGTAAAAAATCACTTAAGCAATAATAGACTATGTCAGTCTTATCTCCCCCCGACTGAGCATTTCCTCTCTGCCAACCAGCCTCTTTCCTTTCTCCCACACCTGTGTAATCCCAACTTTCTTCCTAATTTACTATATTTCAACTCAACACTCCTGCATTCCTATCTCTCTACCTTATACCTACATTCTTGTGAATCTTTCTTACCTGACCACCTCTCTCCCATTGCAGCTATTTTAAACTGTAGTGATGTCTAAGGACGTAAACTTATATTAGTTTACCCTGCTCTGCTCTGTACCTACTGTACTTTGTCTTGCACTGAATGTTAGTTTTTATTTATTCTATTTTTTGGATGACTAAGGATAGACATTTTTACTTATTCATCCCACTCTGTACTTTGCCTTGACTTAAATGTAAATTTTATCTGTTATACGTTTTACTCTGCGCTCTACCTACTGTGCTTCCTGATTTGTAGAGTCTAATTTCTACTCATGTTAAACCTGCTTTTTTGTATATCTCTGTTGATGACTTTGTATAATTAGCTATGTACTATTTCAGCTTAATTTTATGTATGATGTGTGGGGCTTTTCTCCCCAGGTCTCCACAGAAAAAGGGCTCTGAACCAGCTGGACCAACCCGGTAAACAAATGTCAAATAAATAAATAATAATACATTTTATAATAGTGTATCCGAGGCTAAGTCTATAGCACCTGTTTATTTACATGTACCATATGTGGCCCATGTAACATGCAATGCATTCTTTGTTGGAAGAAATATAAATAAGTTAAGTAACTGAAATCTGTGAAGATTTATATGTTATGAAACATCCGTATTAAAATACTGATCTACGCAAGCATTTTGTGATGCCTCAAACCTTACGAAACCAGTTTTGTTCTATTTTGTTGATTGTATGTATTTCAAGCTAGAAAGGATTATAAGGCAGCAAGATTAAATGAATGATGGCCATTCTCCAGGTATAAATGTCTCTCTGAATGTTAAGTGTATTGAAGACCAAACACTGAAACACTTAGTTTTAGGCATGACTTTTAACATTTTCATTCACTGCATGCTTTGGTGGACCATTAATAAGCATGTGATTTTCTGTGTGAAAGATGAAAATGTTTACTGATGCTTGCAATAAAAGTTATCCCATTTTATGGAATATATTAATCAGTCAACAATTTGTTTGTGTTAGGAACAAAATTTGGTTTATCAATGGAAATTGCCAGTCTAGTCACTTGGTTTATTAAGCAATGTGTTGCACTTGTCCTTGTTTTTATGTCGGAAAAACTGACAGGCATCTAAAAAACAGGATATATGATCACACATACTGTATGAGGAAAAAAAAAAAGATGCCAACAATGCCTTATTACAACAACACACAACAACACTTGAGATTTAAATTTTTTTTTTGAAATTGTTTGGGTGCAGCCAACCCAGTGATCAGTGTTGTGGGAAAAGTGAAAAAGAAAAAAAAATAAAAATGAATGCAGTTGCAGCCAGTTTAGTTTTCCTGGTTTAAATGAGATTCCTCCTAAGCCACTGATTATTAGTTTCATCTTTTCCATTCAAAGTTTCTTAGAAAAGTATGTCTCATTGGTGCATGTCATTTTTTTGTTTAGTTTATGCAAAGCTCCATTGAAAGAAATAATGGGATTAGACATAGTTCAGTGCACTTTTCATTTTGTTAAAAGACAAGCAACATAGCAGTGTATAATGCATTGGTGCTGATTCCGTGCTGAAAATGATGGATCAGAACTATATTACAAAGAGAATAAATACTATACTCCAAACAAGCACACATGGGACATATCCCTTTGCATCATTCCCAAATTATAAGATTAGGTCTGGGACTCTGAAAAGTCAAACAAGCTTTCACCACCTCATTGTATATCATCTACATATATATCTATATCTATCTATCTATCTATATATATATATATATATATATATATAGTATGTATAGATATATAGATTTAGATATATGTTAATTTATATGAATAGCATGCACACAACACTTTTGCATTCCATACACAGTGCAGCAAATCTGGAAGGCATTATTGAACATGAGCCAGGCATTATTTATAAAACTAAAACAGGGATCTTTATCAAGCTGGACCACTGATGTCAGGTGCTAAACATTTCTAGTCTTCTTTGTTGGCTGTCTGAGAAAACACACACGTACATGCAAAACTGGAATATAATCACCAAGCTTGTGGATGGTGGATAAAGACTGGTCAGTATTTAAAATGAGAATAGTTGCTAACTTAGAAACACTTCAATTTTCTCCATTAATTTCTCTACCCTCAGCAATGCTATGACAAGACAGTTGTCCTTTAAAACTGCTGCTGTATTCACTGTAGAAGTCTGGCAAGCAAATCGGGACTGTAAATGATGGCACTCTTTCCACACAGGATCCATCCATCTGTCCATCCATCCATCCTCAACCCCTTTTCCCATTTTGCATGAGTTTGGGGTGTCACTACAACACTGACAATCATCTAGAGCCAAGGTTTACACTACCGGTTGGCTAGCCCTGCCAAATAGATATTCAGGGATAGTAACTTTTCCACTGTGACTCTCCACTCTTAGCACACTGGCTTTTTCTTTGTTTTTCCCCATTATTGGCACAGTGGTTGTGCACACGTACTTTATTTATTCCTTTGGAATCACCTTACTTTGGAAGAGATTGCATTACCATGATGTCTGGGATATTGTAAGTAAAAATCAGGAAAGGAAATTTAATATCTTTTGACCATATTTACCATCAGACTGAATAAATGTGATTTATCAACTTACATCCTAGATAACCCTAATAGGGATACGTCATGCATAATATATTTTAAGTTTGAGGAAGTACTGGAGGCACTGGCTATATTATAAAAAACACACACAAATACAAGTTTATTCAGTAATCCCACAGTACAAGCAAAAAGATAGCAGTAGTTAGTTTCTATGGACAAATTATGATATTTGCACTTTCCTCACTGTAGTACAATTTCGGACCTGGTATATATAATTTGCAGGGGATGTGGGGGGTGCAGCACCCACATGAGCAGGGTTCAGTCAATGGCCCTCCAATATGTACCTGGTGGTGTTTTGTGTGTGGGCTGACTATGACTTTTTGAAGAAATAATTTTCATGGATGTGCCTGCTCGTTGAAATGCATGCTCGATGGTATATTGTCGATGAATAGCCATTCAACAAATGTACCATTCAATCAGTAAACATAGATCCGAGAAGCTGGACCTACAGAAGTTTAAAAGTCATTGATAAAGATATTAAAGAAGAGAGGCCATAGAACAGAGCCTTGGGTTCCACCAGTGGAGATCTTCAGGTATGGAGAATGAGTATTCTGCCATTTTACAGAATGCAGCCTGTCAGTTAAATAGCTATTGAACCACAGTAATGAAAAAGAGGCTAGTCCAAGTTGAGACATTTTATACAGGAGCTTATGTTGAGAAACTGTACCAAAAGCTTTTGACAGGTGAAAGAATAAGGAGGAAATAAGTTTGCCCGAGTACCTATACTTGTTTATGGTGTCAGTGAATGATAGTAGTGCAGTAGTTGTACTTCTTATAAAAGATAGTGGAGAAGTTGCTTAGGAATACATCTTTCAAAAAATTTTGGAGAGGTAATATTGCAATTGGCCAGAAGTTATAGGCATCAGCTGAGATGCCATCTTTATGAAGTGGGATAATACAAGATTTTTGCCATAGTGAGGGTACAGCGGATTCAGATTTTATCTATTGGTGAGGATAGAGAATGCATATGCTATGGCATATGCTGCTATCTTTAGGTATTCAGGTGGGAGGTTGTCATCTGCAGTGTGGAGTAAGGTTTGAGTTTAAGTAGAAGATTTTTTTATCAATGATGTACAGACAAGTCATAAGTGGAAGTTGCTAGTAATAGATATAGAGGGCAAATTTGGTCCAAGTGGGGATGCTGGGGGTGGGGGAGGAAAGGAAGTGGTAGTGTGTATACTCTATGGAGGTTGGCTTTGGTCTAACCTGTTTTCTGAATTACTAAGACAGGGTGTTTTTGAGGTGGTGGTAGAAACACTGGATAATGTAAAAAGTTTTTAGTTAGGGAGGTAATGTTTTCTATGAAGTAGATACTGAATAAGGTTGCAACATCTAGTGAAGAGCTATTATGAGAAGGGTTGTGTTGTCTATTTTAACCTGGATGTAACAGGTTACATACTACTGTCCAGAATGTTTAGGGGTCATTATGGCTGTAATATTGTTTTTTATCTAGGTTAACTTGTTTTTTTCCTCAGACTTCATGATTCTCTATAAAGTTGCAAGTTGCAGGGAGTTTTAAATTTTAGCCATTCTTTCCAAGCTTTGTTTCTGTTAGACAATGTAGATTTATTCTGGGTAGTGTGCCATGGTGCATGGTTAATTTTCAATCTGTTTCTGTGGAGTGAGGCAATAACTGTTTAAACTATTTGAGAATAAGGTATTAAAAGTATTGACTGCCTTGTTGAGTGGAAGAGTTTTTAGTGCAGACCAATTAAAGGCTTTCAATGTATTGATAAAATAATTTATATTGAATTTGGAAAGGTTTCAGGTTGTTTTAAGCTGGTGAGTGTTAGGTTGGTAAGAAGGTGTTCACATCTCTCAACCTCTTAGAGTATGAAATCTAGACAAAACCATGAAAAAAGTGGTACAAATAGGGACACTTTTTAAATATTGCTCTTACAAACTTAGAAAGTTGATGGAATAACAGGTTTTGCATTAGCATGGATTTTCTGAAGGGTATGAAGTTAAAACTCAAATTATTTTTGCCATTAATTTGCCAGAAAGCCACAATTTTATGAAAAACGGACCAAACATATAAGGCAAAAATCTGGGCATTCTGTGAAAATCTGTACAGTTGAGAGGTATGGTATTCACTGGGTGAGATTGGATAGGTACCAGGGCATGTAAATTTACCCAAGTCAGAGACCAGTATGCAGTCCAGAATTGCACCTTAATAATTGGTATTATTACATATTGGGTATGTTTTGATTGGTTGTATGTAACCATAAAGGTTTATACTAGCTGAGAGAAAGCCTGATGTAAGGTTTTGCGAGTCAATATTTACATCTGCTAGCATGATTTATTTTTCATAAGGTGCATAGTTGAGTGAGAGCCTGTGAGTCATTGTTTATGAGATGCTTATGCTGTTGCAGGTCACAGGAGTTAGGGGTGTTTGTGATCGTTTGGAATTTGGATAGGGACAGATAGACCCAGTATAAAGGAAGTGATATCATGGGAAGGTGAGAATGGGGATAGAGTGAAAAGTGAAGGCAGACAAAGTGAGATCAAACTGAGTCCTACAGGAAACAGTCAGGATTATGAAAAGGTTGTTGTTTTGTTGTTTTTCTTTCGGCTATTCCCGGTTAGGGGTCACCACAGAGGAACTCCAGTCCGCTAATGATTGGCAGTCGATTTTTTTTACGGTGCCAAGGTACCAGCCCGATGCCCAACCTTCAACGAAGGCACGCCCATTCACGCATGTCTTTTGAACTCCACTCGACCGCGGGGAGGACATGCAGACTCCACACAGAAGGCGCTCCAGCTGAGAATCGTATGGGAGAACCTCTAGCTGTGAGGCGACAACACTACCGTTGCACCACCATGGCTTATAGGATTATGAAAAGGTAAGATTTCTTAACAGACTAATAACAGCAACAGTAGTTGCAGTGTTAAAAACTGTCAACACAAACACCCTGGATCAGGGCACTCCAGCCAGAGAATCAAACATTTTGGAACATTTTGGACCTACTACTCACTAACATGGGAGAGCTTTACCACCCCCCCCCCATGTCACACCCTCATTGGTGAGGTCAGACCGCAAAGCTGTCTGCCTCTAAATAAAAATCAGCCTGGAATACCCAACTAAACCTGTAATAGTTAGGAGTTATTCTAACACAAATTGTATCCTATTCAGTGGCAGTTTGTGAAAATTCACAGCTCTCCCAACCACCAAGAACACAGTTACCCATGCAGAACTATTCAAAGAAACCCTTTACAAACATGCAAATGGCTGCATTGAGGCTGCTGAACCTACCAGAGGTAATCCCAACTCTAACACCAAAACTCCCCCACTGGTGGAATCCTTACCTCAGTAGAGTATATAACAAAAGGGAAAAAAAAGTCATGGCCAGAATCAGAAATTGTGGAAATAATACATGGAGAAAAATGTTTTGGGGGAGGAAAGCGATTTAAGAATAATCAGGAACTGAACAATTTATGTACTCTTGAACTGATTATATTGTATAGAAGAAAATATATGTAATGCATAATGTTTGTAAATGTGAACTTGTTAATATGGTTTGATGACTTTTATATAAATGTAAGTTTGCCTATGTCACAAGTGATAATTTAATAAAGGTGTTAAAAAACTATTCAGAAAATTGCCAAAAGCTCATTTGAACCATTCTTTAACAAAACCACATCACCAATAAAACATATTTTAAAAGATAAATGAAAAAATGTTTACATTCATATAACATTTATCTTTCCCACTCTTGTCAATAAATGTCCTTCATTACAATACCTTTAATATGCTTGAAATATTTCTTATGAAAAACTGTCTAAAACTAGTTCAAGTAATGTAAAATGTTCATACAATATGAATCTCAAAATGCATTTAAATCTGACAAGAAAAGTCTGATTATATCCACATCTTCTTGCTGTGGTATGCTTATATATAACATGTAATATCTAGGGAACAAAGCAAACAATCAGTATTCAAAGCATTGAAGTCCACATCTGTTAATTGTTTTCCAAAAAAATACCAGGAATCATGTACACATAATATGACTAAAGGAACAAGTTTACATTTTTGAGTTTTTTGTCAATGAACAAGGCTGGGTGAATTGTTTTGGAACTTGATGGAGACAACTGGTCTAAAAGTACGAACATTTTCCTTTTGGTGAACTATGTGTATATTATACAAAGCTGCTATATGCAGAAATTTAACTTTACAACATTGAAGCATGTTTATATCCGAATGCACATTATATAATGATCTAATGAAAATTGAATCAATATGTCTGTATACAGTAAAATTTCATTTAGAAACACTTATTTGTTGGCATCAGTATCAGGTAACATAGAAAACATGTTAAAGCTGTAAACCATACTGTACATTAAAATAATTCTCCTGTCTTTATCCACTGTCACAATTCACAGTGCCTTGTCATTTTCTATACTTCTCATAACTGCTAACTGCACCCTTTGTGTCATAGTAAAAAATAATTCAGAAAGGCTGACAAAACATTTCTAACTCAGTCTTTGCATATATTTTTAATAACCTACAAAAGGGGAAGGACTGGGGAAATAATGCTTTTTCATGCAAAACTGAAATTTGTCACTTCCTCTCCAGTTCATTCCACCTACTGATATAAGTATTGTCCCTTTTCCCCTCTGTCATGGAAGAACATCCCTGGCCTGTCTAGCTTTCTATTATATTCATTTTATTATCTTAATTAGCATTTGACAAGGTCATACACAAAACACAGATCAATAAATTAGAAGAACTAGGTATACACGGTGGTGCAGCGGTTAGCATTGTCGCCTCACAGCAAGAAGTTCTCTGGTTCAATTCTTGGCTGGGGTGCCTTCTGGGTGCTCTGCTTTCCTCCCACATCCGAAAGACATGCAGTAGGTGGATTGGACACTCGAAGTTGGGCCTAGGTGTGAGTGTGTGCCTTCTGTGGAAGGTTGAGCACTGAGCTGGCAACTCGACACCATAAAACTCCACTGCCAATCATGAGTGGACAGATGATCCACTGTGGCGACCCCTAACCAGGAAAAGCCGAAAGAAGAAGAAGGTATTGATATATTCTTGATAAGATGGATAGCTGCATGGCTTACAAATAGGACATGGCAAGTATCATGCAGCAACAGGACAGGTGGAATTCTTGGTTAGAGTCAGGGAGTCCCACATGGCTCTGTCCTAGGCCCTTACTTGTTTAGATTGTATCTTTCAAACCTAACCTTTTCATCTGAGGTGTTCTACAGTTTATATGCAGACAACCTGAATTTGGGTAAACTCATTACCTGTGTTACAGATAAGGAATGTCTGCAACATAACTTGACTAAATTGATCTTGTGGGCAGAGAATAATATGCTGATAAATACATCAAAAACTAAGCATATGAGATTTGGGAGACATAAACTGAAAGGTGAATATTTAATACAACACACAGTGATTGAAACTGTGGACTCATTTAAGGACCTGGGCATATGGATAGATCCAGCTATAACTTTTTTTAATCATATTAACCAATTGGTTAATGATAGTTATAGAACTATAGGTTATATAAAAATATTTATATAAAGTCTAGGAAATCTAAAACGATAAAGTCATTGTTTGTTAGTTACATTAGACCCAAATGTGAGTATGAAATAACAATATGGAAACTCTATAAGAAAACAACCATGAGTAAACTGGAAAGAGTACAGTGGAAATATACCAAGGGCATCCATGGATGTGACATTTAAGGTATTATGAAAGACTAAATCATCTGAACTTGTACAGTGTGTCTTATAGATATCTAAGAGGAGATCTTATTCAGGTATATAGGGCATTTAGAGACAACTACCTCTTGAAATGTCTGGGGTTATCAAAATAGTACTAGAGAATCATCAGAAAGCCTATGTAGAAGAATCTATAGGGAAGAGAAGTGCACTAATTGGTTCTCTGACAGAATAGCTGACGCATGGAACTGACTACCAAATTACATTAAAACAAGTACTAGTTTAGATATTTTTAAGAACAGTCTGGAAACTTATTATGGGAACAAGTGTTTTGGTATATTGGCAAGCTAGAAGGGTATTAATGCCCATGCTTGAAATATTTGTATGCATGTAATTACCTTATTCTGTAACCTCCATAGCATCTGTATTTCCTCTTTCTTGTATAGTTTCCCATAGATCTATACAGCAGGAGCATTAGAGTCTTGTCCCTGGATTCTATGCCCCTACAGAAGCAATCCACTGGTGTCTATTTACTTGGTTATTGCTGAGTCTCTGTTGCAGTTACAAATAACCAAAGTCTTTTCCCGGTTCTGTAGCATATACTTTACTGCAAAGTGTTGTGGCATGGTAAAGTTTGACTGCCTCATGGGATTATAACCAGTAATCTCCATCAAGTATAACTCTGCTAGGACTAACAATTCAGCTACATAGCCCTCTGCTGTGATTTGGCTGTCAGATTATCTGCTGTTAGTACAGCCTTTCGTAACACAGCAAAATTAAGTGGCATCCACACATTTCTGCATGCTGGTCTACCTTGTCTTGCATACTGCATGATTAAGTTGCACTGCTTGCAGATATTCCAGCTCCTAAACAGCTTGCCAGCTGAAGCAGGTGGTGTAGTATGTTGACTCAGAATCTTTCTAGTTACAACGGTAACCTATGAGGGAACAGAGTGCATAGTACGCAACTCCTACTGAATCTCAGAGAAAGAACTAGACAGAACAAGGACAGATTATTTTGCCCTGGTTTTCAAGTCAGTTTGACTCTCTGCTATCTTATTCCACAACCCCACATCTGTGGCTCAGTCTGTGATTGTTGTACTTGAAATAGTTTATGTATAATCATAGACTTAAGATTTCCTAGTCCATAAACAGCACTTTCAAAGGTCAAAGAGTGCATGTAACCAGGATGCTTATTTAACTACATTTCCCAGCATGGATGTGTATTGTTTAGCTGGCATTTTCAGAAGACTGCACTATTATATGTGTCATCCTTGATGCTCTTAAGAGGATAAAAATATAGAAGCAGTAATGTTAAGGATAGCATGCATTTTTTCATAAACATTGTTATGGTAAAGATATATTAGAGGAAAGAATATGTACTTTGAAACAAGTAATTTGTACTTTATAAAAAATATCAGAACTAGCATTTCATAGTGATGTTACACTAGGAATCAAGTGTTAAGTTTTCTTAGTCCTTTAAATTCTCCAATATACACAGCTCAAACTAATCAGTTCTTCAAGTGTTGTTCACTGTGTGCCCTAGAATTATCAATTTCCTTGAAGTGGGTTTCTCTGAGACTAGTATTCTGTTCTCAGAAGACCTCCTGAAAGCCTGTGCAATCACATTCAATTCATATCATACACTTTTGTTTTCCCTACAGATCTTCTTCAATAATTGCACAGTCTGACTGCATTTTCACTTCTTTTCCTTAATATTTCAATAGATAACTGTCTTACCAGTTTAGTGCCCTTGATTTTAAGCAGCCTATTCTCACAGCTAGCATTTAAGCCTCAATCATGCAAATGTATCATATGCAATAATGTATAAATGTTTCTTTCAGCAAACTGATTAAAAGCTATCTGGCTTCACTCATCTCTCTTTATTGCCATTTCATCAGAATGCCCTCCTGAAAATTCCTTGTCCATAGTGCTGCTTTACTGATCTCTACATCTTTATCAGTAGTTTAACCTTCGCTTCAATATTTTGACAATAGCTGGATATGAAGCAAAAAGTAATTTCATTGCACATTGACACACATTTTCCAGAGAGTCCCAGAATGTTATATTGTACCCTACATCTTACAATTATTTTAAATCATTTGTTTTACCACGAATACTAATAAGATGTGGTCTATTGCTCATTTGGTTTTATACCCATTACTTCCTTTTTGATTTGGTATTTCCTTGTTATGTTAAAAGGCAAATCAATTTTTCACTTTGTGACTAATTTGTGGGTCAAACATAGGAAAATAAACCAACTACATTTCATGATAATGATCTTTTATGGCTAGTGAAAAAGGCAGGATAATCCATGTTGTCCTTCATAGGCATCCCTTACTAGGTGAGGAATAGTAACACCATTATTGGCATTTTCACATTTCACAAAGCTAAGTTGTTTAAATACTACAACAGCATACTACTCAGGCACTGAGTGGACAGTGGTTCGCCTTCGATTATAATGGAGTGATAGGTGAGCTCTTTTCTTATATTAAAAAAAAAGAAGAAACTTTGCAGTGTGGAGGGTGTGATGTTCACTTCTTAAATTATGTTATGCACTTAGTTCACTTAATAAAAATCGAACTGTAAAGTATAATTGTAAAATACATGCCACAAAATAATCAAATAGAAAAATAGTAGGTAGTCCACAGTTGAGTTAAAATGGAATATCCTTTACTGAAACACACAGACAAGTGCTCCTAGATAAGTATATTGAAAAGCATCAAAAACATTCCTTATTTATATGTAATCAGGTTGTTTGGAGCAAGGGAGTGGTTACAGAGGGTGGTTCTGTTAAGAGCAATAAAAGCACTACAGTCAATCCTTTAACCAAGTCCCCTTCCCCCTTAACACCACAGTGTAATCAGAGACTGCTACCTAAAACTGAATCTAGAAAGCTAGTGGTTAGCAGTATAGACACATACACCTAACTGCTGCCTGTCTTGTGGACCTGGTTAGCAGACCACTATATAGACACATACACCTAGAAAGCAAATTCTCCCCATACAATTACCTCTGAAATTGTGCTAATAACTAAGTGAATGTACAGCAACTACTTTGAATGCTGAGTAGCACAGGGCAGCTAGCTAGTTTGCACACGGAGGAACACTGTCCTTAAATTTAGTATCCTATTCTAGTCTCTATTCTATTAGCACCCTTAGTCAGCCTACTATTAAACACCTGTGCACTGCACCTTTGTAGCTTATCCAATAATGGACCAGACATCATGGATACACACTTTCCCCACTTCTCTGCAGCCATTTTGGTGGGTATGGGTATATTGAGATAACGCAGCAATTGTCTAATCTTCACTAGTCACTATTTAATGCTCAAAAAACAAATGCACTATGCGAAGGATGTATATACATAATGTCTCTGGATGCAAAACTCTTGCATACAGACACTCTTAAGAATAATCTGGGTGTCAAAAACAGCCACACTACACCCACAATACATGGTATGCACCCCACAGATACTGCACCCATGACACACAGTATGCACTCAACACATACTACAACCATAACACATAGTATGCACCCGACACATACTACTTATGTGGAGACACTTAAATGCAATCTGCCCAAATTCTAAAGACCTCCAAGGCATTCAACCTGCAAAAATTATCCTCAGCAAACCTGAAGACACTCAACAGAAACAACACCTAATGCTGCACATACAGCCACACCCAGTGGAGCCTCGACTACCAAGGCCATAACACAAGCCAATACACCATCCATGATTCTACTCAGAGGGGTTTCTATTCTATTGTATGCTGATGCCCTACTCACCAGGCTAAATAAGGAGAAAATAACAGTCAGTTACCTACCAGGGGCCAGGAACAGCCAAGATACGCATGCACTTAAGTCATTGCACCATAGGTACCAATATGATTTAGTCATAGTCCATGTAGATATGAATGATCTGAGGCATACCTCCCTAGACTATATCTACACAGACATTATGGGGTTCTCAGACTCTGTGTCACAGGCTGGTATATGCCCAGCATTGAGCAGCATTTTACCTTCACCACAGATGATGTCACAATACAAACAGAAGAAAATACTGTGTGAATGTTCAGTCAGCCAGAAAAATCAAACTACCACATAGTGCTGTGCTTCTTGAAGGAGCCAAAACAGTAAATGTTCAAAAACAAGCTCAAAAGTAACCTTCCTTAGGAAAAAGCCATAAATAATACTGTGAATGACCACCAGCCAGAATTAATGGGGTAAATAACAAAATCCACTTAGGTTCATAGGTAAGTACTAGGCTATCTGTCCGAGTGTTGCCTTTCGCCACCCCCTTAGATTAGTTCCCTGTGCCTTGGTCCAGCAGAGCCATTAGTTCCCTGTGCCTCTGTCCAGCAGAGCCACTGCAGTGATCCCCTGGGTAAAATTTCTGTTTCCCATCCACTCGTCAAGGTTTCTCTTGAAGAGTATTAGTGAGGGGCTCTGCCTAATGTAGATTGGAATCCTGTTCCAAAGCATGGGGAGTCTCTGGGATAGGAATCTATCCTTCCAGCACATCCTATTTATCGTTGTGGTGAGGTTTAGATCCCTAGAGCATGTGGCTCTTGGGGATTTGTTTTTTTTAGGTGGAGCATGTCCATCAATTCTGGGTTGGACATGGCCTTGTATGTCAGGCAGAGATCACCTCTGAGTAAGCGGCATGCAACCGAGTACAGCTGGAGTTTCTTCAGTTGGGCTGCATAGGGCATATGATTGAGGTCAGTAATCCTCTTGGTGAGGTACTTCTGTGGTCTTTCCAGCTGTAGGAGGTGTCTTGTAAGGTACATCCCAAATGGGGCATTGTACTCTATGATGAGTCTGATGAGTGATAAGAAGAGGGGCACAATAACCTCTTTTGCTCTAGATGCAAACCCTTTTGTGATTAGGTGGGCCACATAGAAGGATTTTTCTAATCACCATGGCAATATGATTATCAAAGGAGAGATTACTATCTTCTTGGGTCCCCAGGTCTCTTATTACATTTTCTGTATTTAGGGCACTATCACGTATGTAGTAGTTCGCGGGTACTTTGTTTTTTCCAAAGGGGATGACTATGCACTTTTTGGCATTTAGCTTGAGGCCATGATTTTGACACCAGGTATCCGTCTCAGTGAGACCCTTCTGGAGGATGTCTGTATCAGCTGGGAGAGTCAATTATGGCCCCCAGCTTGCAGTTGTCTGTGAACTTGGACAGCCATAGTCCTCCTGTGCTTGCCTCTACCTCTGAGAAGCATATACCGAACAGGAGGAGTCCTAGGACTGAGGCCTTGGGGACGCCACTTGTAAGTGGTTTAGAGTTGGACCTAGAGCCTGCAACTCTCACCGTGTGGGTTCTCTCCATGAGCCAATTGGCAACCCGTCTCGTGACATAGGAGTTTATGTTCAGGCTGGTGAGCTTGTCTATAATACCAGAATGGGGAATGGTGTCAAAAGCCTTTGTGAGGTCTAGGTAGGCTGTGTGGACGTCCTTTCCCTCATCTAAAGCCTTAGTAACTGTCTCAAAGAAGTCCACCACGTTTAGGAGGCATGGTCTGCCCTTAACAAAGCCAAACTGGGTAGGGTCCAATGTTTGAAGGTTCCCAATGTCTCTGTTAATGAATTCCATAATGATGCACTCCATAGCCTTGCAGACCAGGCTAGTCAGGCTTATAGGGTGATAGTTCCCAGGGTCCGTTGTGGCTCCACCTTTGTGGAGCAGGATAATGGTTGTTGTGCGCCACTCTATGGGTACATAGCCTGTAGAGAGGCTGAGTTTGAACAGTGTGTTTAGGTGAGGGGTTAGTTCATTTTGGAGCTCATGTAAGACACAGCCTGGGACACTGTCTGGTCCCACTGAAGCTGTATTTTTGCTTTAGATAGGGCTGTTTTAACCTATGTGGCAGTGATTGCCAGGGTACTACATTCTTCTGGTATGGTTATGGGCCCTTTAGGGGTTTAGAGGGGGGTGAGGTTTTCACTAAACCTGTCTGCCAGAATGTTGGCAATATCAGTCGGTTCAGTGTATTTTGTGCCATTCTGCACTAACTCAGAGCAGATCTGAGAGTTTCCACTTACGTTCTTGACATAGCTAATTAATGCTTTGTGGTTATCTTTGGAGTCCTTGGCAATTTTTCTTTCGAAGCTAGCCTTGGATGATTTCATGAGGGATTGTAGTTTCTTGCTGATACTAATCAGGGATGTCTTTCCTTCTTGGGATTTTATTCTTTTCTGCACTAGTTTCCTCCTTCTATTGTATAGCTTGTTTATGTCAGGGGTCCACCAGACTGGTTTCCTTTTCTTGTAGGAGTGAGTCTTGGTTTTGCTTGGGATAGCACGATTCATGCATTCTTGCAGGTGCTCATAGAGTGCCTTTGTAAGGGATTCAGCAGCTTGGACAGTGTTGTCCTTTAGCTTGGGGGCTGTGAACCTTTCCACCTTGGTCTTAATTAATGTGAAGTTTGCTTTTGAAAAGTTCTTCACAGTGGTTTCCTTGATTGGGGGTGGGGGCGGAATGTGGATATCCAGAGTGATTAGTCTATGGTCTGGTCTAACCAGCAAGGGCTTGACCTCCGGTGTAGAACACTGGTCACCCATGTTGGTGATGGCCAGGTCCAATATGTTGTCATCGCTGGTGGGGGTGTTGACCAGTTGATCCAGGGCATTCGAGTTTATAAATTCTAGGAAGTGTTGGGCAAGGGAGTTAGCACTTGAGTAGTTCTCCCAGTTAATGTTTGGGTAATTGAAATCACCCAATATTAGGGCATTTGGTAGGACCTTCATATTTTCCAGTGTCTCCAGAAACACGGAATGGGGGTCCTGGGTCATGGTGGGTGATCTGTAGCAAGCTGCAATTTGAAGTGCAGTTTTGCCCATTGTTAGTTGCACATGGATGATCTCTGAGGCATTGTGCTGGGCCACTAACCTGGAGGTGTGGGTATCCTTGATAAAATTGGATACACCCCCACCTTTTGTGTTTCTGTCCGGGTTCTGTGGCCGAAAAGTATGGTATGACTTATAGCCTGGTAGTGCTGGGGTGCTCTCAGGAGCCTTAAACCAGGTTTCTGTTACTGCACAGATATCAATGTTCTCCATACTGAGGAGTGCCTCGAATGCATGCATTTTGAGGTTTAGACCTCTGACGTTGAGTAGCATTACCCTCAGTTTTTGGTTACTTGTGCTATTTAGGGTGGTGGGTTTGTCTTTTGAGCCTTGCCTAAAAAAGGCACTATGGGGGCGGCAAAAGCCTTGACCACTATTTGAAAGCCTAAGGGTGACAGGTGCAAGCCATCTCTTGTGAAGCAACGTGGCTTATCGAGCATGTCATCCCAGGTGGTCAGATACTAGATCCCCTTTGAATGACACGAGAAACTTAGCCAATTGTTGAAATTGATAATTATTTCTTTATACTGTGACATCATTCTTGGTGACGGCAGGATGCTACTCAGGATCAGGGTCATACCGGCCTGGGCTATGTGATCAGAGAGCTCTTCCATGTCTCTTTTCATGTAGTCCAGGGAGGTACATCTCAGGTCATTCACACCAACATGGACAATGACAGAGTCGTATTTGTACTTGTTCTGGAGTGACCTGAGTGCTTGTGTTATATGGTGGATCCTGGCACCTGACAGGCAGCTAACTGTAACCTTCTCCTTGTCCAACCTAGTTAGTGCCTGACTATAGAGTTGCCTATTACTAGTGTGTTGGGTATGTTATTTTGCCTTAAGGGCTGTGATTGCATGGCACACTGAATATGTGAAGTATTTGTTTCATGGTTTGTGATGGGGTGTGGAGGCTGCTTGGGTGTCTGCTTTGGAAGGCTCTGTTGCTTTTGCAGATTTTTATTTAGAGCCTCCAAGTATGTTTTCATGTATTTATGTGTGTTATCTGCCGGTGTTGGTTTAGTAGGTCTATATGAGACTGGTGGTATGTTGCAAGTATTTTCCTTCTCCTCTTGACTGTCAGTTCCAGTCTTGGGTTGAGAGAGCTTTGCCTCCAGTTTGGCTGTATAATTGCATCTCTCGTGGTAGGAGGAGAGGGTTGTCTGTGTACATGAGACAGTTGTAACATTGCCTCAAAATGCCCAGATTCACCAGTTGGACTGGAGAGTACACCTGAAACTGCCCTTTGGACATGCCTGAATAGGTAAAGTGAGCTGTTTTACTGATTAGTTGGTAGGGGCGAATAGAGAGCCTTGTCCTTCTGGACAGTATAGGGGGGTCTAGTGCTATGGTTAATTAGTGCTTGCTATGAGTTTTGAGTAAGTGCTGGGCTGTGAAATGAATGGTTTGAGTGCTTAAGTTGAAAGTTTGTCGGAAATGAAAGAGATAGGAATTAGCCCAAAATGGCCAATAAACTACTAACTTCTGGGCTACAGCAAACAAGGCGCTCAAATTTTAGAAAGAAACAGATCAAATAAGCAGGCACAAGCCTTTAACCAGAAATTCCCAGCTCAGAAGGGCAGAATCTAGCCTCTCCTCCCACAAGAGTGCAGACTACAAACCTTCTTAATGTAAAATAACTGTCCTGGAGCCAAAGTGCTTAAACCAGAACTAATATGCTTTTAGAATAACAGACACTGAGCCTTCAATCAGCAATTCCCAACTTAGAAGGATGTAAGCTACCTGTCCTGCCACAACAATGCAGTCCACAAACCTTCTTAATGTAAAACAACTGGTTTGAAGCCCAAGTGCTTAAACCAAAAGGCTTAGAATAACAGTTACAATTTAATCAGGCTACTACCAAGCAGTGATAACTGCAGCAGAATAATACAATTGAGTACTTTTAAGAAGAAGCAGAAGCAAAATAAGATAATAAAGTGGGAAGAAACACAATTACAGTAAAAGCAGATGAATAAAGTGCATTTTTATATATAACAATAGAAAATGAGCAAACTGATTTAAACAAATTACCCAATTAACCCAGTAAAAAACCTCAAAACTGAGCCCTGTTCCAGCAGTCTTCAATCTGACAAGTTCTAACCACACACTCCTGCCACAAGGGTGCAGGGGGACCTTTTCCAAAAAAGATGGCCTGGATTAGTGCTCAAGTTATACAAACAAAGCTAGATTCAGCAGGCCTGAAGCTAGTCTATGGTACAGCAGACAAGGTGCACCAATATCAGAAAAAAAATGGTTCAAATGAGCATGCACAGTAAGCCTTTAACCAGAAATTCCCAGCTCAGAAGGGTAGAATCTAGCCTTTCCTCCCACAAGAGTGCAGACCACAAACCTTCTTAATGTAAAATAACTGGCCTGGAGCCCAAGTGCTTAAACCAGAACTAATGCACTTTTAGAATAACAGACACTGAGCCTTCAATTCCCAGCTTAGAAGGTTGTACGCTATCTGTCCTGCCACAACAGTGCAGACCACAAACCTTCTTAATGTAAAACAACTGGTCTGAAGCCCAAGTGCAATAACCAAAAGACTTAGAATAACAGTTACAATTTAATCAGGCTACTACCAAGTAGTAATAAATGCAGCAGAATAAACACAAATTAGTACTTTTAAGAAGAGGCAAAAGCAAAATAAGGTAATAAAGTAGGAAGAAACACAAATACAGTAAAAGCAGATAAAGTGCAATTTTTTATATATATAACAATAGAAAACAAGCAAACTGATTTGAACAAATTACTCAATTAACCAGTAAAAAACCTCAGAACTGAGCCCTGTTCCAGCAGTCTTCAATCAGACAGGTTCAAGGCCTAAGTGGGTATACCTACTCAAATGTTCTCTCTGTATTAGGCAGGATAAGCTAATGAGACTAGACTAGGATAGAGCTGGGATAGGGCTGAACAGATGGGAATGGTAGGAGTGTCTGAAATCAAAATATGGTCTCACTGTATTTGGTTGAATGAGCAAATGAGATGGGCCCAGGAGGAGTGTTCTAACACAATTTTACAGGAGGGGCGGTCAATTCCAAAGCCACCAAGGTTAATACCACAACAAGAACAGGGATGGTGGGTGGGGAAAACTAACTGCAGATAGTGAGACAGCTTCCAATTTTCAGTAAACAAATAAATAGGCAGATAACATTAAAAACAATAAAATGGTTCAGTAGGCATGACATGCCTTTGACAAAACTGGGTTGGGTCCAGTGTCTGAAGGTTTCCTATGTCATTATTAATCATTTCCACTATAATTCTTTCCATGGCTTTGCATAAGAGACTAGTCAGACTAATGGGTCTGTAATTAGCAGGATCCATTGATGGTCCACCCTTGTGCAGAGGAATGACCCATGCAATCTTCCAGTTAGGTGTATGCACCTTTATTGTAGCAGGAGGCAAGTTTCTTTCTTTGAGTATTGTTTATGTTTGTTTGTATCAGCAGTAAGAAGGTGGTGGCTAGAGTTTTTCTTGCAGTATCTGTATGGAATCCATTGATCCTATAAAGGGTCTGAATGGAGAGATGAAAAGTCAGCAAGCAAAGGAGAGTAGTATTGCTGGAACTGAATTCATCCTCAAGTCTTGGTGAGTACAGTTTTTCACAAAATCTCACCAATATGACATTGATATATAGACTGTATTTTACTTAGCATATATCATGGATAGAGATAGGTTAAAAATAAAAATAAATAGCTGGGTGCACAAGACCCAGGATAAAAAAGTGTCCAATTTTGGTAGGCACACTGGTGCTCAGATTCAAGACACAGAAACATTCCTACAATGGGGTTAGGCTAGGCCCAGGGTAAAGATGCCCCCATGTTTTAGAAGGAAGTAGCAGTCCACAAAAATGACAAAAACTGAAAGGACAAAAAAGATCTGTAAAGATGATAGAGTGGACTATTGAGGATAATACAGAAATTATGTATTGTTACTATTATGCAAGAAGCCCATAATTTCCAGACAGAAGATATACAAAAAGATTAAGAGAGACTTGAAGGAAAGAAAAACTGTCAGAAGCTGCAAATGAAAATTTGTGTTCATTAATACAACAGATTTATGAAAGCATTATACAGACCATGAAACCTTAGGCTGTTTGGAAAAAGAAGTGACTGTGGAAGTGCAGACAATGGTATAAAAAGAAATATGGACATGGGAAAGAAAGAAAAATCTGATATGGTGCAATATTTATGCAAAGGAGAAAGCTAAATGAATCAACACAAAACAGGCAGCCCCAAAGATATTCAAAGAGAAATATAGATAAGGGCAACCAGGGAAGGAAAAATTCACAATAAAAAATAGGATCACAAAGAAGGAACACAGAACAGAAAATGATTAGTAAAGTAAAAGTTAAAAAAATAGAAGATGAAGTTATGGAATACTTGCAAAGTGAAGGATTTAGTGCAGAAAATCTAATACAGGTTACATCAAGCCATGATGAAACAATGAGTCTCTAAAGTAATGAGAAACAGGAGGAGCAGGAGATATCTGAATTAGAAATATGGACATGTGAAAGAAAAAGATATTTAATATGGTGCAATAGTTATGCAAAGGTGAAAGCCAAACTGATCAATACAAAAAGAGCAGCACCAATGATATTTGAAAAGAAATACAGGCAAAGGCATCCAGACATGGAAAATTTTACAATACAGAAAATAAGAAAACAAAGAGGAAACGTAAAAAAGAGTATTAATAATGGAGAAGTTAAAAATCTAGAAACTGAGGTTATTGATTACATGCAAAGTGAAGGATTTAGTGAAGAAAATCTAACTCGGATAACATCACAGTAGGATATCTCCAAATCAAGGAGAAATCAGTGGAGCGGAAAACATCTAATCAGTTGTCATATGAAGATTCCTTGGAGCCTTTCACATGAAACCAGTACAAATGTTCAGTTGGAGTTGCACAGCAAGTGAAGGAACAGGAAACCGTGGCAACTCTGACACAGTCAGTGTTGTGAAGTAATAGGTCAATGAGCTCCCATATGAAAGAACAAGGGATGACACAGGATGAAACTGAAGAGAATGTGGCACAGAAAGATGCTCTGGAACTTTCTATAGTTGCCCACAGGAAATGAAGAACAAAGAATGTGCCCAAAGTTTAGAAGAAAATGATCTATGATAAGAGTTGCTTCATTTAATAGAAATGGACAGACATAGTAAGATCAATGAAAGAAATAGACTACAGAACGTCAATAAAACCAAAAAAGTTAGATGTTTGATAAAACAAACAGTAATTAGGACTGTCCATAGAGATTCATGCGATATAACAGAATAGGATACATTACTGCACAGCTAAATTAATAACAGATTGTGGTCAGGATTCACGATGGCTTGCACGGAGTCTAAGAGTGGTGTAAGACTCCATGCAGCCATCGCGATCCAGGAACAGCCTGAATGTGCATGTAAGAGAGCACCTAAAACGGCTCTTACACGGGCAGGGCGTGGATATGCTAATTACCTCACTTGCAGCTGAAAGGCATGCAAATGAGGTAATTTCACGATCCAGGAAGCAGAAACCTGCCCGTGTAAGAGCCGTGTTATCTGCAGAAATGTACTCAGTTGATAACTGAGTACCATTCTGCAAATAACACAATGGAGTCTTGTCAGCTCCAAATAAAAGTTGCAAATGTCCCAGGCAGCATGCCAATGGCCAAATATGTGGCCACTGGCAACGTACCCTGATGCAAACATGAAATAAATTTTTTTTTTCGGCGATCGACGATGTTTAAATGTAGCGCAGCGTCGCACAAACGGGCTGCACCATAACAAACAGAAAAATAAAAATATTAAACCCACAAATGTGGGTTTATGCAAAGCATGAGTTTACAATGGAAGGGAATAACAGGCTAAAACAACATGGCCACCGAGTAGGGGTTGCTAAGGGGGGAAGCGGAGTGTAAGACATGTAACTAAGCATTAGTAGGCAATCCTATGTAAATGAGTGGTAGGATAGTGAATCGCACTGTTACATAGAAAATGAGCACATTCAGTGCAGTGTAGGAGTAGGATAAGGGGGAGTAACAGAGTAGGAGATAGGTGACATCACAGGGGGGAATGTATGAAAGGAATGCAGCTCATTGGAGCACAGTGGCATGTGAAAGCTGTCAGTCACGCATCATGGAAAGAGGAATGTCAACAAGTAGGCATGGGAAAGCCAAGAAATGGAAGGTGTACACTATGGATAACACCAAAGTTTCTTGCTGGGCATGCATGCACGCATGTGCGCGCTGGGAGGCGCGAGGAAGATAGAGTGCACTTGTGTAAGCGTGATTGTGCGCATTTAAGGAAGAATAAGCATGTAGGAGCCTGTTTAAACACCTGTAAGCTTGCTTGCACTGGTGTGCGTGCGTTTTAACCCGAATAAGCAGATTCTAGTCCGTCTAAGCATGTGTGCATGCGTGTTAGCCGCAGTGAGTGTGTTTTTGCTGGTATGCGCATTGCTCCCCCCTGAGGAAACAGAAGGGAAAAAGGAAGCATGGGAAATAGTAGGAAGCTAGCAGGGATTACTGGCAGAGCTAGCAGGTGAAAACAATCAGAAGCAGGCAATTACACAGTCAGAACAGAAGCCCAGCCCAGCACTTAAAACTCTGCAAACAACAGTGCAGAATGTTTCTCTCAAGAGACACTGCAACAGAGGAGTAAGCTATTAGAAGTGAAAACTGAAAAAGCTTCACTCAGACCAAAAATGCTAGGGGCTGCCATAGCTGTTATAAGGAGACATATGCAACTTGCTGAGAGTGGTGACTATGCAAATGCTGCCAGACAACCCACAGTGAGGAGACAGAGAAGAGTGTACAGGCCCAGGGTCACCTACCAGGGGATACATGAGCTGGAGATAGTGGAGCGCTATAGAGTGGACAGAGACCTCCTGCAGCAAATTGTTGAGCTGTGCAGGCCACGCCTCACACACACAACCAACAGAGTGGAACCCATCCCAGTGGAAACCAAGGTATGTGTTGGCCTAAGAATCCTAGCAACAGGTACCTTCCAGAGACCAACTGGTGATATGATGGGGATATCACAAACATCAGCATCCAGGGTACTGCACCAGTTCCTAGATGCCATGTCAGCAAGCATGTATATTTCCCCAGTTCCCGTGAGGTATTGGCCAGCAATATGCGTCTCTTCCAACAAATAGTGGAATACCCTGAGGTAGTGGGTGCAATAGACTGCACGCATATATGCATCAAAGCACCAGCCAGTGAGCTGGGTAGGGCCTACATTAACCGCAAGGGCTTCCCCTCCATCAACTGCCAGGTTGTGTGTGATGCCCAGGGCATAATAATGAATGTGTGTGCTGGCTGCCCTGGAAGCTACCATGATTCCCATATCTGGAATTTGACGCAGCTGTACCAGACATTTGCCAATGGGGCATCCCACATGGTCACTTAGTGGGAGATGCTGGCTATGCACTGAAGCTGTGGCTGATGACACCCATCAGAAATACACACACACCTGAACAAGAATGCCATAATGAGGCACATGCACAAACACGAAATGTAATCGAGCGTGTGTTTGGGCTGCTCAAGTCACAGTTCCGGTGCCTGGACACATCTGGTGGAGCCTTGCAGTACTCACCAACTACATGGACCCAAATTGTCATGGTATGTGCTATGCTACATAATATGATTCTGCGAAAACAGCTGCAGCAGGACCAGCATAGGGCTGGGCCAAACAGCCCCCACCATTGCCAAGCCAATCACAGGCAGAGCGTGACTTGGAGGAGGAACAACCTGAGCCTGCCCCAGTAGGCAGAAGGAGGCGTGCCCAGTATGCCTTGGCAAAGCGGCAATGCATAGCACATACACTGGCTCAGTAGGAACCCAGGAAATGATACCTCTCTGACTCACACATATAGTAAAAGGGATGCCTAAGTTGACACAACCTGCTATCAAACATGTACAGGGAGTGTAGTATGTGCATCCAACATAGACAGCCCTGCAGCACCACCTGAGGCATGATTGCCATGTGTTAAGCAATGTAACACCATGTAGTATATGCAAACTTGATGACCCTGACTAACATCCTACCCTCACCAAGCATGATGCCACAATATGAAGATGAGATGATCAATTACAATAATTGGCTTATGTATTGCTGTTAGTAAAGGGGATCCAATGCGTGCCAGCCTGGGATGACATGCTGAGCAAGACACATGTTCCACCTCCTAGGGATGGTGTGCACCTATCAGTCCTGGCCTTTAGGATACTGGCAAAGGCTGTTGTCACCCCACTGTGCCTTGAATAGGTAAGGCTCAAAACACAAACCCACCTCCATAGGTATCACAAGGGATAAGAACCTAGATGTAATGCTACCCAATGCCAGATGTCTAAACTGCAAGATGCATGCAGTCTAAACTCCCCTCAGCATGGAGAATGTTGATATCTGTCCTGTAACAGAAAACTGGGTTAAGGCTCACAAGAGCACCCTAACACTACCAGGTTACACCTCATAATGTGCTTTACAGCCCCAAAACATGGAATAAACTACAAAAGGAGGGTGAGTAGCAATAATTGTCAAGGATAACCACACCTTCATGTTGGTACCACAACAAGAAGCAGCATGGACTATCCATGGTCAAGTAACAGTGGCTAAGACTGCCTGCCAGTTTGTAGCCTGCTACAGACTACCCTCCTAATGCCAGGAACTGCACTTGGCCTACGTTGGAACACATGGAAATATCAAGCTCTCCAAACATTATATTGGGTGACTGAAAATACTGAAACATAGACTGGGAGCATTATACCAGCTCCAACACCCTAGGCCAAAGGTTCCTAGAATCCATAAACCAAAATGCTCAGGAACAACGTACCACTCCCACAAGAGGGGTAAGCATACTGGATGTGATAATCAGCAACATGGGTACTCTATGGCCAGATGAGAAGTGTATCCCTCACTGGTAAGATCAGACCATAGAGTAATCACACTGGATATTCACATCCTGACCACAGTCCCTGGCCAGAAAACCACAGTGAAAAACATGTGTAAAGGAAATGTTGCACTCCTCCAAACTGATGTGGAATCCATTAAAGGCCCTGTGCCTGTGGAAAATATGGGCCACATCTCAGAACCCTTTATAAATGCATTCTATGAACACAGTCAGGAATGCATGGATTATGCAATCCCAAATAAAACCAAGGCCCAATACCATACACGCAGGCATCTGGCATGGTGGACCCCAGCCATTACCAAACCATGCAAGAGAATGAGGAAGCCACTACATGATAGAGCAAACCCAAAAAGGGAAGTAATCTCTGATCAGTATTATGGCAATGAAATATGGCCACTCATAAAATCCACTAAGGCCAGCTACAACAAGTTGAATCTATGAATCTTGGGCAATGTTACACCTGCACCATGTCCACAGACAACCCCCTCCTCCCCCCAAGAAATACAAATATATGTGAGAGATGCAACCATGTCTCCAAACTGGAGGCTGAGCTCTCTCAACTCAGTACTGTCTAAACTAGTCAGGAGGAGAAGGTAACCACACACACCACAAACCCAGTCTCACATAGACCTATCACAACTGCAAACCAAAGACATAAACACACAAAAACATTCCCGGAGGCTCTAATTAAAAACCACCAAATCAACAGAGGCCTCCAAAGCAGACACCCAAGCAACCACTACCCCAAACATAGCACATGCAGCACATAGTACACAAAGTCGGTGTGCCAAACAGTCACAGCCCGTAAGGACAAACAACATGCCTGATACACTTGTAATAGGTGACTCCATAGTCAGACACACTGATGTCCCGCTCACCAGACTGAACAAGGAAAAGGGTACAGTAAGCTGCCTGTAGGCTGCTACAATCCGCCACATAACACAAGCATGCAGGTCACTCCAAAGCAAGTACAAATATGACTCAGTCATTGTCCATGCTGGTGTGAATGACCTGAGACGTACCTCCCTGGACTACATGTAAAGAGACATAGAGGAGCTCTCCAATTATGTAGGCCAGGCCGGTATGACTCTGACCCTGAGCAGCATCCTACCACCACCAAGAATGATGCCACAGTACAAACACAGAATGATCAGCTTTAACAATTGGCTCAATTACTGGTGTCATTCCAAGGGGATCCAATGTGTGTCTGCTTGGGATGTCATGCTTGACAAGCCACGCTGCTTTGCCAGGGATGGCTTGCACCTGTCACCCCTGGGCGTCTGGATATTGGCTAAGGCTCTTGCCACCTCCATAGTGCCTTTTGTAGGCAAGGCTGAAAAGACAAACCCACCTCCCTAGAAAACATAATTGGAAAAAACATAAGGGTAATGCTGCTCAATGCCAGAAGTCTAAACCTCAAGATGCATGCTCGAGGCCCTTCCCAGTATGGAGAACATCGATGTCTGTGCAGTGATGGAAACCTGCATCAAGGCTCCTGAGAGCACCCCAGCACTACCAGGTTATACCTCATATCATGCTTTTCGGCCCCAAAACCTGGACCAAACCACAAAAGGAGGGGGAGTATCCATATTCAGCAAAGATACCCACACGTCCAGGTTACTGACAATGCACGAAGCATCAGAGACCATCCATGTGCAACTAACTGTAGGCAAAACCACTGTACAGTTTGTAGCATGCTACAGACCACCCTCTCAGACCCAGGAACACCACTCAGCCTTCCTGAAGACACTGGAGAGTATGAATGTCTCCCCAAATACCAAACAAGGTACTCACAAATCACCACATAGGTGGTAATCCATTACATATGGAAGAAGTAATCAGGGACCTAGGGACACAAGTGGACAGTAACCCCACATGTGACACTCACATTGCCAATGTGGCTAGGAAGACCACCTATATTGGCCACCTTATCATGAAAGGATTCACATCTACATCAAGAGAGGTCATTGTGCCCCTATACTCTTCTCTTATCAGGCCCATAATTGAGTACAATGCCCCATTTGGGATGTACCGTACCCGACACCTGCAGCAGTTAGAAAGACCTCAAAAGTACCTCACCAAGAGGATAAAGGGTCTCAAACATTTGTCATATGCTGCCTGGCTGACAACACCCCAGCTGTATGCAATCACATACTGCATACTCAGAGGAGATCTATGCCCGATGTACAAGGTCATGTCCAATACAGAATTGATGGACATGCTCCACCTCAGAAAATCCAAATCCATCAGAGCCGCAAGAGCAACAGATGTCAACCTCAACACATAAATAAATAGGATGTGCTGGAGGGACAGATTCATAACCCAGAGGCTCCCTACACTCTGGAACAGAATCCCACTTCATGTTATGCAGAGCCCCTCACTGACTCTCTTCAACAGGAATCTTGCCAAGTGGATGGGAGATCGTAGATTTACACTGGGGGTCTTCACTGTGTCATGTCTAGACAGAGGCACAGTAAAGTAAACCCTAAATGGGCATAATATTCACATAGCAAGGGGTGGCAAAAGCCACACACACTCTGGCTAGGCTTATAAATGCCCTAGGGCAGATAGCCTAGTATGAACCTATGAACCTATGAAGATACAAATTGTACAGGACACTAAGGATAATCACAAGGCTTTCTTAACTGATGGTAGGAACCTTGTTGGGAATTCACAGATATGCTCTGAATTACCAAATATTACAAACAATACACCAAACCCACACACATTGCCAACATCCAACCTGACAGGTTCAGTGCAAACCCCCCCCCCAAAATGCCAAATTTCTATCCCAGCAGAGTGCTGGCCCCCTGACATTGCAGATGCTGAGGTAACAGCCAGCATCTTCAAAGCAAAACACACAGCATCAATGGTATGAGATGGTGTCCTGGGCTGTGTCCAACATGAACTCCAAGAAGAATGGAACACCAAATAACACTACTGCTCAATTTCATCCTTACCACAGGATATGTACCCAAAGAACAGTGTACAGCAACAGCGATCCCTCTCCACAAAGGTGGTGCCTGAATGGATACAGCAAACTATCACCCCAGAATCCTGACAAGCTTGGTCTGCAAAGCTATGGAAAGGATCATCATGGACCTCAGAAATAAAGATATTGGGGACCTACAGACACTGGACCCTACCCAGTGTGGCTTTCTTAAGGGCAGATCCTGCCCCTTAAACATGTTTGACTTATTTGAAACAGTCATCAAGGCCAGTGATGAGGGGAATGTGGTCCACACAGCCTATCTGGACCTTGCAAAAGCCTTCCATACAATACCCCATGTGTTCATTATAGATAAGCTCACCAGCTTAAATATAAACCCCTATGTCAGTAGATGGGTTGCAAACCAGCCCAAGGACAGAACTGACATGGTCAGAAATGCTGCAGCCATGTCAGACTACAAACCAGCTACAACTGGCATCCCACAAGGCTCGGTCCTGTGACCTCCCTTGTTTGGTTTATATTTCCCATAGGTACAGGCCAACATGGAAGGACTGTGTCTGAACAAGTTTGCAGAGGACTATAAACTGGGCACCATATCTGACCCTCCAGCTGACACAAGCATCCTACAAAAGGGCCACATAGAAACAGCCAACTGGTGCCAGAGCCATGTCATCAAGCTAATTGCAGAAAAGTGTATAGTCATCCCCTGTGGATAAACAGTAAGTGCCCACCAATTACCACATAGGTGTTAACCCATTAAGTACTTTAGAAGTAATAAGAGACCTGGGGACACAATTTGATATATATCTTGTATTTGACAATCATGTGGCTGTAGTGTTTACAGAAACATACCATATACCCACCTAATCATGAAGGTAGTCAGATCTAGATCAGGGGAGGTCATCGTGCCTCTTCAGTCATCCTTCATCAGCCTCACAATTGAGTACAATGGCCCCTGTGGGATGTACCTCAGCAGACACCTCCAGCAACTGGAAATACCCCAAAAGTACCTCACCAGGAGGATCAAAGAGCTCGAACAGATGCCATGTGTTGCCTGATTAAACAAACTGCAGCTCCACACAGTGCCATACTGCCTGCCCAGAGGCAATCTGTGCCTGATGTATAAAGCCATGTCCAAGCTGGAATCAATGAACATGCTGCACCTTGTACAATCTGAATGCCAATGAGCTATGCACATGAGAGACCTGAACCCCAGCACTGACATACATAGGACATGCTGTAGTGATTGATCCATAACCCAGAAGCTCCCTCCACTCTTGAGTAAACTCCCAGTACAGGTTAGCCAGAGAGTCCCTCATTGACTCTTCTCAACAGGAATCTTGATGAGTGGATGGGAGATGGTAGGTTTACCCTGGGTATCACTGTTATGTCACGGGTAGACAGAGGCACAGTATACTAACCTTGAAATATGTCATGTCAAAATCCAGTTACAATGTGTGTTGAAGGACAAACACACTCTCTGACTAGCAGTAGAAATGGCCTAGGGCACATCGCTAGTGTTTGTCAATGTCCACCCAAGTTGTGGAATACACTACCAATGTTGGACAAGCCTGGTTTAAGTAGTCCATATCAAAACAAAATGCAACATGGTCATATGTGCACAACTGGCCCTTAACCAGTCTGGTGTGCTCACTATGAATATTTAAAGCAGTGATAGGACTGAAACCCAGGATACTGTCCACCACAGTGAAAGTACTGAACCAGTACACTATACGATATTACAGTGTTTGGTCAGTATGAAAGGATGTTGACAACTGTATGCAAACTATCCCATGGAAACCCTGCAGGCACAGTATAATCCTTGTTAGGTTCAGACACAAAGCAGTTGGGCAGTAAGTACACAACATGACTCCCAACACACAACTATAAATGTGAAATATTGTTGAAGTTCACACACAACCACAAATGTGGTGGACTGCAGATTTCAACATATGGAAAGCACACACTGGGCATGCTCGCACACTTTGATAAATGAGACATATGTCAGGCAACAAGCCATGGAAAGCCTGAACTGGGCATGCTCACACACTTAGGCCATGTCTCAGTTTAGCAGTTGGCCACACATATCTGGTATTTGTATGTGTTAATCCAGGAACCAACCACAATACAGCAATCTGCCCAGTGCACACAGTTAAATGACTACAGAGACATAAGTTAAATAGTGGATCCCTCTCATATTCAAACATCTTCCACAGATACACAAGTTGTTCATAGAAACAGGGAAAGCTATGGCAATAAAGACCTGCAAACAGTTTATCAGCAACAAATATTGTGCATCTGAAAATTAAACATATGGGTGTAGAGGTCAATACTAGGCTGTTTGCCCTAGGGAATACAAGCTTAGCCAGAGTGTGCTTGGCATCTGCCTCCCCAGTACAGTAGGCTATTGTGCCTCTGTAAAGTAGGTCACAGAAGGCACCATTTAAGGCTAGTGTGCTGTGCCTTCATCAAGCAGGGACACAGTGGAGATCCCAGGGGTTGAATTTGCAATGTCACATCCATGTGGCTGGTGTTTGCTGGAACATGGTTGGCAAGGACTTATAACAGTAATTGGGTGTCAATCACAGACTGAGGGAGCCTTATCTGCAGTGTCTGGACAATGTCACTGTCAACACCTTGACGCGATGAGTTTGAGGGATTGAAGTGTCGTGCCAATACTGTTCAGAGGCATCCTCCCTCTGTGGGATATTGCTCTGTAATGTATTAGCTCCCTCCTTCTGTTGTACAGCTTATATATGTCTGGTGTACACCAGACAGGTCTCCTGTTGTGGAGGAGTCATGGGTTTATTTGGGATAGCATGATCAATGCAAACCTTCCAGATGCTCATAGAATGCTATTGTCAAGGATTATGCAGAGTGGCCTGTATAATTCCCCAGCATGGGTCCTTTGAAGTCTTCCACCCCAGTCTTCACAAGTGCAAAGTCTGCTTTTGATAAATACTTTGATTGCAGTGACTTCCTTGCCTGGGGGTGGGGATGGGATATGGATGTCCAGGGAAAGTTGGCTATGGTCAGATATTAACAATGGTGGTCTACCTCTGGTGTGGAACATACAGTCCCCATGTTGCAGATGGTCAGGTCCAATATGTATTCCCCCTTGTGGCTGTGGTGAGTGGTCCTGCCATAGCACATGGATTCACAAATTGTAGTGGCTGTAGGGTGATGTTGTTGAGGCCTGAGTAGTTCCCCCACACAATATACCTGTACCTGACGTTAACCACTGTAATGGTGTATGTGAACACCTTCATATCCTACACTGTTCCCAGGGAAGCAAAGTGTGTGTCCTGGATATGGGAGGGGTGGTCTGAACTGGTTGTGTTGTGTGTTACAGGTCCTGTGGTCACGAAGCATGGTATAAAACATAACCTGGCAGTGCTGATGTGCATATCTGACCCTGAAGTAGGTGGCTGTTACTGCATATATATACTATCCCCCTGACAGATAGTAATAGATGTACATACTTCTATATAAATAATGATGTCAGCACCCTATAAATACTGCAGGAGAAACGTAGATACCCAGTAATTTGAATAGCGTGCTCTGCTAATGCGTCTCTCTCAAGTGTCATAATATAGTTAGGTAGGGGTTTGAATCCTGCAAATGCTCAGTGTGTGTGTTTGGGTGAGGGGGGTTAGTGTGTGTGAAAGAAATGTCCCTTTTGGCAACTAGAAGAACACACTGCATGATGCACATTCCTCTTTCTAAACACTGATGATGTCAGCACCCTATAAGTACAGCAGGAGAAAGGAAACCTCCCAGTAATGCAAATAGTGTGCTCTGCTAAAACGTCTCTCACAAGTGTCATAACATAGGTAGGGGTTTGAATCTTGCAAATGCTCAGTGTGTCTTTGGGTGAGGGGGGTTAGTGTGTGTGCAATTCTGTGTGAAAGAAATGTCCCTTTTGGCAACTAGAAGAACACATTGCATGATGCACATTCCTCTTTCTAAACACTGATGAAGTCAGCACCCTATAAGTACAGCAGGAGAGGGGAAACCTCCTCGTAATGCAAATAGCATGTTCCGCTAATGTGTCTCTCTCAAGTATCATAACATACTTAGGTAGGGGTTTGAATCCTGCAAATGTTCAGTTTGGGTGAGAGGGGTTAGTGTGTGTGAAAGAAATGTCCCTTTTGGCAACTAGAAGAACACACTGCATGATGCACATTCCTCTTTCTAAACACTGATGATGTCAGCACCCTATAAGTACAGCAGGAGAAGGGAAACCTCCCAGTAATGCAAATAGCGTGCTCTGCTAATGCATATCTCTCTCAAGTGTCATAACATAGTTAGGTAGGGGTTTGAATCCTGCAAATGCTCAGTGTGTGTTTGGGTGAGGGGGGGTTAGTGTGTGTGCAATTCTGTGTGAAAGAAATGTCCCTTTTGGCAACTAGAAGAACACACTGCATGATGCACATTCCTCTTTCTAAACACTGATGATGTCAGCACCCTATAAGTACAGCAGGAGAAGGGAAACCTCCCAGTAATGCGAATAGCATGCTCTGCTAATGCTTCTCTCTCAAGTGTCATAACATAGTTAGGTAGGGGTTTGAATCTTACAAATGCCATGTGTGTTTTTGTCACACAGTTTGTCCATGTGTGTGGGGTGTTGCTCTTAATATTGTATGACATAGATCATATCAGTAATGTCAATGCACACATGAGGTATGTGTGTGCCACATAGACATATGTACCTGTGACCTTAAATAGTTCCCATGTGTGAAGCCTGCCTCATGTGAATACATGTAATTTGCATTACACAACTTTATGACTGTGGTTTTCTGTGCAGGGGCTGCATTTGGTATGTGAATATACAGTGAGAGTAGTCTATGGTGTCATCTTACCAGTGAGGGATACACTTCTGGTCTGGAGCATATAGTCCACATGTTGGTGATGAACAGGTGCAGCATGTTTTCCCCTCTTGTGGGAGTGGTAACAAGTTGTTCCATAGCAATTGAGTGTATGGATTCTAGGAACCTTACACCTAGGGTGTTGGAGCTACAGTAATGCTCCCAGTCTATGTGTGGGTAAATGAAGCTGCCCAATATATTGTTGTTTGGAGACACCTGCAGATATTCATGTATTCTTAAGTAGGCCAAGTGGGTTACCTGGGTTTGGGAGTGTGGTGTGTGCCAGGCTATGAACTGGAAGGCAGTCTTACCCAATGTTAGTTGCACATGGATAGTCTCTGATGCTTCGTGCTGTGCCACCAACCTGGAAGTGTGTGTATCTTTGATGAATATTGATACTCCCCCACCTGTTCTGTTTCGGTACAAGTTTTGGGGCCGACAAGCATGGTATAAGGTATAACCTGCCAGTGCTGGGGTGCTTTTGGGGGCCATGAACCAGGATTCTGTTACTGCACAGATATTGATGTACTCCATGCTAAGGACAGTGTCCTGTGCATGCATCTTAAGGTTTACACTGCTGGTGTTGAGTAGCATTACTATTAGTTTCCTATCCCCTGTGATACCTATGGAGGTGGTCTTGTCTTTTGAGCCTTGCCTAAAAAAGGCACTATGGGGGTAGCAAGAGCCTTTGCTAATATCCGAAAGCCCATGGGTGACAGGTGCAAGCCATCCCTAGCAAAGCAGTGTGGCTTGTCGAGCATGTCATCCCAGGCTGACAGGCATTGGATCCCCTTTGAATGACACTGAAACATAAGCCAATTGTTGAAATTGATCATCTTGTCTACATATTGTGGCATCACTCTTGGTGAGGGTAAGATGCTACTCAAGGTCAGGGTCATACCAGTCTGGGCCACATGCTCAGAGAGCTCCTCTATGTCTCTTATCATGTAGTCCAGGGAGGTACGTCTCAGGTCATTCACACTGGCATGGACACTGACTGAGTCATATTTGTACATGCCTTGGAGTGACCTGTGTGCTTGTGTTATGTGGCAGATCATAGCGCCCGACAGGCATCTCACCGTGACCTTCTCCTTGTTCAGCCTGGTGAGCGGGACGTCAGTGTACCTGATGATAGAGGCACCTATCACAAGTGTAGCAGGTGTGTTGTTTAGCCTTACATGCTGTGACTGTTTGGCACACTGGCTTTGTGAGCTATGTGTTGCATGCATTCTGTTCTGGGGTAGCAGTAGTTGCTTGTGTGTCTGCTTTGGAGGTGTCTGCTGCTTAAGCAGACTTTTATTTAGAAACTCCGAGTATGTTTTCGTGTGTTTGTTTGGATTGCTGTCGTGGTAGGTCTATGTGAGACTGGAATTGTAGTGACTGTGGTTTCCTTCTCCTCCTGACAGGTTTTGCCAGTACTGAGTTGAGAGAGCTTAGCCTGCAGTTTGGCTATATGGTTGCATCTCTCACATGTGTTGGAATTTGTTGGGAGGAGGAGAGGGTTGTCTGTGTACATGAGGCAGTTGTAACATTGCCTCTAGATTCCCAGATTCACCAGCTGGACCGGAGAGGAGATTGACAACTGACCTTTGGACATGCTAGAATAGTATTGGGAATTCCTTTATAATTAACAACAAAAAGGGCCAATGGGGAACAAGGTACTCAAGGTGAGTTTGTGAGGGTGTAGTGCTTTTAATTTGTTAGTGCTGGCATATATAAATGCTTTAGTGAGCAAGTGCCAGGTAACTCAAATGCAATGTGTTACAGGTAACTTAATTGCATAAATGACAAACACTAACTTTCTGTCAAGTGAAACAAGGACATACGTACAGTAAGCAATGCAGATGCCACTAGGGATCCACAGAGGCACTGTAAAGCTGCGTTTCAGGTGGAATTAGTGTTTCAGGGAAATAACAAGCAAACAAGCATACAAACAAAGCTACATTCAGCAGGCATGGATCTAGTCTATGCTACAGCAAACAAGGTGTACCAATTTCAGTAAGAAACAGTTCAAATATGCAGGCACTATAAGCCTTTATCCAGAAATTCCCAGCTCAGACGGGCAGAGTCCAGCCTCTCCTCCCACAAGAGTGCAGACCATGAACCTTCGTAATGTCAAATAACTGGCCTGAAGCCCAAGTGCTTAAACCAGAACTAATACACATTTATAATAACAGACACTGAGCCCTCAATCAACAGTTCCCAACTTAGTAGGCTATATGCTACCTGTCCTGCCACCACAGTATCCCTGACATTTAATGAGACTCACCTCCTGTCATAGTTAGTTGTGTGTTTTGGGGCTGTCAAGCATGGTATGAGGTGTAACCTGGTAGTGCTAGGGTGCTCTTGGGAGTCTTGAACCTGTTGTCTATTACTGCACAGATATCAACATTCTCCATGCAGAGTAGAGGTTGTACTGCATGCATCTTGCGGTTTACATGTCCACCATTGAGTATCATTACTTCCATTTTCTTATCCCCTGTGCTACCTATGTAGGTGGCCTTCTGTTTACAGCCTTACCACCAGAATGCAAAGATGTGCAGACATTACACTATGGTAATTAATAGTGGTGTACCAAACAATACAATGACAATCATACTGTTAATGCATCAGGCATGCTGGGATATACCCACAATGATATCATTACACTGTACAGTTGACAACATGATAATATTACTACACATCTATGTAGTCACCCTGTGCATCAGCACCATGTTAACTGGTCCTGCATCAATGTTACAGATTGCAGGAGGTGGCACAGTTTCATCATATGCACAGGGTGTGTACTTGGTATGCCTGAGTCTGCCACTGATACAACCAATCGACATGTATGTGTGTGTGTGTTAGTGAGGGACAACCGTAGAAGATGGGGCAATGTTGATGCAGTGTGTGCATGTATGTGTTAGCCCTAGGTGTTAGCATTATGCATGTGTGTATGCATGCACACAGTTCCACCTCATGGCTGCCATATACAAGTGTTTGTGGACAGCCACAGACTGTACCTGCCAGGTCATACAGATCACTGTCTCTGGCCACGGACACGGTACCTGTGCCTGGCAGGGGTGCTACGGACAGTATCAGGTACTAAGCCAGACTGGGTACTGTCATCAGAAGCAGGTGGTTGATGACTGGAGACATGTCCCTGCTGGGACTGTCCAGAGCCATGTGCACATGGTCTCCTAGGGTGGTCTGATGACAGCACAGACCCAGCATTGCTGGGGCTGGTACTGGCACTATGGGAGCGGCCACGGGTTTGTTGTCATCCGCGACGACTGCCAGCTGCTGCTGTTGCTGGCATTCGTCCACGTCGACGCCTCAACCATCCTGCATTGCCCTGGCTCATGGACATGTAGTTGTGGAACAGATCTAATGTGTCCCCCCAATGTCTGTCAATGACCTCGGTGAAATTACGGATGGCAGCCACAACGTCACGCATAGTGTCATTCATAGCAGTGCGATGTGCTCTCAGCTCCCTCAGACCCTGTCTGGTGTACCGTTCCATACGTGACTGTGCCTGCATTACAGCCCAGAACATAGCTGAGGTTGAAAGACCTCTGTGGGCATGTCTGACAGGGGCAGTATGACCATGGATGCTCCCACAAGAACCCCTGGACATCTGCCTGTGTGGTACCATGTCAGGACTCTGGCCATGGCTGCTGTGAGGGGATGCATGTGCCACTGATACCACATTACCCTGGTCAATGCCTACTGTATGCTGTCCATCACCTAGGGATATTGGTGACAATGGATGTATTGGCAGGATGACTGTGCGCATTGATGGGGTTGACAGCTGTGTACTGTCGATTGGCTGACCAACAACGGACCCTGGCACACCTCCCTGTGCCATTACACAGGTATCATCATTATCACTATCCCCAGCAGCAGATTCAGGTTCCCTGCTGCACACCACCAGAGCAGCACCAGAACCTGTGAGAGGAAGACAGGAAACACAGTTTACAATGTGTACACAATGTTACCACACATGCACACATGCACACATGGGCACATGCACACATGCACACATGGGCACATGCACACATCGGCACATGCACACATGCACACATGGGCACATGCACACATGCACACATGGGCACATGCACACATGGGCACATGCACACATGCACACTCCTCTGTACATGAGATACAAACACACAGACACAAACACACCTGCAATCACACACATAGCAATACCATTTTAGGGTATTATTACTATTATTATCATTAGTATTAAAGGATTGTTATTACACACTCACCAGCATGGATTGGCTGCCTTGCTGTTACACCAGAGGGACCTGCACAAATAAGACATTTATTGTCAGTGGGCACAACTGTGCCATTGATACTGTGAGTATGATACAGTTCAGTAGTACAACAGTTGGCTTTCACAGGTCTACTGCCGATATTGAGAATATCACTCTTGCACAATAATTACCAGGATAACAGCTACAAACACAGTACACACCTCACACATGCATAAACTACCAGTGTAGAGAACAGTCAACTATAGATATGGCATGTTACCTGCTCCAAGTCCTCCTGCTGGGTGGCTCCAGCCTCCATCATTACACATGTGTGCAGATGTTGTTGTTGGGCTGAAGACACAACACTTAGGAGGAGCCCCTCCAGTCTGGTGAGGGGGAGGTGTATAGCCGCCCCACCACCTGTGGCAAGCTGTTGCCTGTGGATATCAGACGCACGCTGATGGACATTTCTAATTAAATCACTGCAGTGATGGCGTACCTGCTCATATGTCCGGTTATGCATGCCTATGTCATTTACCCGATGGACAAGGTCTTGCCACAGTGCAGCCCTCTCCTGCTGGTTCTGGCTGGTGCAGGAAAAGAGTGTGGCAAAATCCCGCACCAGGCTCTGGTGTATCTCCTCTTCCTCTGCAGCAGAGTACGTGGGGTTGCGCTGGTGCACCATTGCCCTGGAAGGAAAAGAAAAATATGTGAGCAAGTGATATGGCACACATAATACTCTACTGTAGTGATATCACTGAACTGCCATATATAGCATCTGTCTGTCTATTGGGGGATACACATGTAAATGACCACATATCAGTGCTCAGCCGACAACTCTGTGACAGTGCCTGGCACACTCCATACAACAAACAAGTATACTCCAGCAGTCGGCACACTGTTTGAGGTCCAATGCACAGCCTCACACTGGGGGTTTGTATCAAGGTAATGTATGGGGAACATTGTCAACCCATGCAATGCACAGTACAAATGTCACTGGTAATGCACCGTAGTCTTTGATGCCATAACCATACCTACACCACAGTCACATACAGGGAACCACAGCACAACATATGGCAATGTAGTATGTTTGTATCCCAATACCTGACACATCTTTCTCTGGCCTCACACCAAGGACACACACTACCATGACAGACACAAAGTCATGCTGAGCAATCACACCATTACAGACCTTGCACACAGTCAGTGGCACACTCATTCCACCTCACATAGTTGGTATTGCAATGAGTACATGTGTGTGTGCATTGTGTCATAGGCAGGTAGTATGCTATTGGGCCTGGGCCTACAGCAGCATACTGTTATGCTACCCTGCCCCTTGGGACACATGTAATGTGATTGTACTTGCTCCTGTCAAACAGTTACACAGGGTGACTCATATGGCATACTACCTATCTGCATAACATTCCACAGGGGTATGTCTGACATCTACTAATGGGGAGCCTTGCTTCTTAATGCTGGGTGGTTTACTCCAGGGTATGGCTTATTTGTGGGTAGGAACCTGTACCTCCACCATGTGCTCTTTACTGCGGTGCCAAAGATGACAGACATAGGTCATTTATGCTGGGGATATTGTGAGGTGTTACCATGGTTGTTGGACAACTGTTATGGGTGTGACTTAACTATGTATATCCAGCAGTGGTAACCTCTGTGTAGGTAGTTTGAGAGGCACTCTATCTGTGGTTTTGTCAGTCACTCTGCATAGGTAATGTGTTTGAGGGCATTATCACTGTTTGTTAGGTATGACTGTGTCCTTCTCCCTTTCTGTAGTTGTCATGGGAGGTACATACCATGTAGGACATTGTGAGGTGTAGAGGGGTACAGTGACCTACATTTCACTAGCTGACACACCACTTCTGCTGACATGTACCATGTACAGGTATTACAAGACTGGTGTGCCACTGTGAATATCAAAGGGGAGGCTATTGTACACTTGTTTCCCATGTTCCCTCCTGACACATCCAGTAGTAGGCAGGCAACCACATATGTGGTGGTTAGTGGTGTAAGTGTTTTGGAATGGGGTATGGTACTCCTGTATCCACACTGGTGTTCAGTCCATGCCTTTGTCACCAGGCACCTGTTGCAATACATCTGCACACATGTGCCTCTCTCAGTATATATATATATATATATATATATATATATATATATATATATATATATCTAGAGAGAGAGAGGGGGGGGAGAGATATTCATATACAAACATATCTGTAGACATTCATATCTGTCTGTATATGTGTATGTATCTATATATATATATATATATATATGTATGTGTCTATTACATAATATAAGTATATACATATTCTATCCATCTATCTATATATGTTCATAGGTTCATAGGTTCATATGTAGGTACTAGGGTATCAGCCCTAGGGCCCATACAAGCCTATCCAATAAATGTACCCTGGCTTTCACCACCCAAGAAAAGTATTTTCCTATTCCCCTGTCGAGCAGAGCCACAGAAGTGATCCCCGGGGTGAATTTGCCATTTCCCATCCAATCATCAAGATCTTTCTTGAAGAGTGCTAATGAGGAGCTCTGTTTGACATAGATAGGTTGTCTGTTCCAGAGTATGGGAAGTCTCTGGGACAGGACTCTATCCCTCCAGCATGTTCTGTTTATTGTGGTGACAAGGTTAAGATCCCTAGAGCGTGTAGCTTGGAGGGATTGGGATTTCTTTAAGTGGAGCATGTCCAACAGCTCTGGGTTTGACATAGCTTTGTATGTTAGGCAGAGATCACCCCTGAATAGGCGATATCCCATGGAGTCAAGCTGTAGTTTTTTGAGACGGTCTGCATAGGGCATCTGTTTGAGGCCCGTAATCCTCTTTGTGAGGTATTTCTGTGGTCTTTCCAGTTGTTGTAGTTGTCTTGTGAGGTACATACCAAAAGGGGCATTGTACTCTATAATGGGTCTAATAAGTGATGAGTAGAGGGGAACAATGACCTCTTTTTTCTGGATGGGAATCCTTTTGTGATGAGATGAGCCACGTAGAAGGATTTCCTGACCACTGTGGCGATGTGATTATCAAAGGAGAGACTACTGTCCACCTGTGTCCCAAGGTCTCTTATCACATTTTTGGCATTAAGTAGACTACCAGCTATGTGGTAGTTAATGGGTACAGAGTTTTTACCAAAGGGGATGACAATACACTTTTTAGCATTGAGCTTCAGGCCATGGCTTTGATACCAGGTATCTGTCTCAGTGAGGCCATTTTGTAGTTTGCCCACATCATTAGGAGTTGCGATTATGGCACCTAGTTTGCAGTCATCTGCAAACTTTATTAGCCAAAGACCTTCTGTGTTGGCCTGCACTTCAGAGAAGTAGATACCAAACAGGAGAGGACCCAGGACTGAACCCTGTGGTACTCCACTTGTCACTGGTCTGATGTCAGATTTGGAATATGCTACTTTCACAGTGTGGGTCCTGTCCATGAGCCAATTGGCAACCCATCTTATGACATAGGGATTTATACTTAGTTTAGTGAGCTTATCTATAATTCCAGAATGGGGGATGGTGTTGAAAGCCTTGGCAAGATCTACATAAGCTGTGTGAACCATTTTACCATCATCTACGGCTTTGTTGACTGCTTCAAAGAAGTCAATCAGGTTTAGGAAACATGATCTGCCTTTTACAAATCCAAACTGAGTAGGGTCCAGAGTTTGGAGATTACCAATGTCTTTGTTTATGAGTTCCATGATGATATGTTCCATGGCCTTGCAGACCAGGCTCATCAGGCTAATGGGGCAGTAGTTACCGGGGTCCGTTGTGGCTCCCCCTTTGTGGAGTAGGATAAGTGTCGCGGTGTGCCATTCAGTGGGTATAAAGCCTGAGGTGAGGCTATGATTGAACATGGTACTTAGGTAGGGTGCCAGTTCATTCAGTAGTTCATGTAGAATGCAGCCTGGGATATTGTCAGGTCCCATGGATGCTGTGTTCTTGGCTTTGGAGAGTGTGTTTTTTACCTGTGCAGCCGTGATTATAGGAACTTTGCATTCTTCCAGTATAGAGATGGGCCCTCTAGGGGGTGAAAGGAAGGTAAAGTTAGCACTGAACCTATCTGCCAGGATGTTGGCAATATCAGTTGGTTCTGTATATTTAGTGCCATTATGCTGTAACTCAGAGCAGATCTGAGTGTTCCCATTTAGATTCTTGACATAGCTATAGAATGCTTTGTGGTTGTCTTTAGAGTCAGTGGCAATTTTGTTTTCGTAACTAGCTTTGGAGGATTTTATGAGGGATCTCAGCTTCTTACTGAGGTTGACCAGGGAGTTCCTCCAGTCATGGGATTTTACTTATTTTTGCAACAGTTTCTTTCTTCTGTTGTAGAGTTTGTTTATGGCAGAGGACCACCAGACTGGCTTCCTTTGTCTGGAGGATAACATCTTGGTTCTATTAGGGATAGCATGATCCATGCACTCGTGTAAGTGCTTATACAGTGCATTTGTGTAGGATTTGGCAGTCATACCTCTATTGTCCATCTGCATGGGTGTCATGAAGTTTGACACTTCTGTCTTAAGAAGTGTGAAGTTGGCTTTTGAGAAGTTTGTTATGATGGTTTCCCTAACTGGGGCTGGGGGTGGGATGTGGATGTCTAGGCTGATTAACTTGTGGTCGGATCTGACCAACGAGGAATTGACCTCTGGTGTGGAACATCGGTTTCCCATGTTGGTGATGACCAAGTCTAGGATATTGCTGCCTCTGGTGGGGGTGTGAATAAGTTGATCCAAGGCATTGGTATTTATGAATTCTAGAAAACGTTGAGCAAAAGAGTTGGTACATGAGTAGTTTTCCCAGTTAATGGTGGGGTAGTTGAAATCGCCCATTATTAGGGTGTTGGGTTGTACCCTAATACTTTCCAGTGTATCAAGAAATGAGGGGTGTGAATCCTGGGGCATGGTGGGGGGTCTTTAGCAAGCTACAATTTGGATTGTGGTCTTGCCCAGAGTTAGTTGCACTTGGATAATCTCAGATGCATTATGCTGTGCAACTAGCCTGGAGGTGTGGATATCCTTAATGAATATGGACACGCCTCCACCTTTAGTGCTTCTTTCTGGGTTAGGTGGCCAAAAGGTGTGGTATGCATTGAAGCCTGGTAATGCAGGGGTGCTCTCTGGAGCTTTGAACCAGGTCTCTGTCACTGCACAGATGTCACAGATGTCACCGCACGGTGGTGAATTTGTCATTTGAACCTTGCCTGAAAAAGGCACTATAGGGTGGCAAGAGTCTTAGCCAGTATCCGGAATCCTAAGGGTGACAGGTGCAGGCCATCTCTGGCAAAGCATCATGGACTGTCGATCATGTCGTTCCAGGCAGACAAATACTGGATCCCCTTAGAATGACACCAGAAGCTTAGCCAATTGTTGAAGTCAATCATTTTGTCCTTGTACTGTGGTATCATTCTGGGTCTATCTATTTCTACATCCCTCTCTATCTATGTATACATATATGCATATTATATATAGATATATATATAAATATACATACATATAATAAATATACATACATATAATATATATATATATATATATATACATACCTTTTTATTTACACATACGAATACACACATAAACATACTGCTAAACATCCCTTACTGTACAACCTACATTTGTGTTGCACTACAACCTACATTGATATGTGCACATAGCATCCTTCACATACATATGTATGTCCAGCCTTCACTAACTGTTGCAGTATGTCCCCTGCCCTATGCACATTTTCATATATATATATATATATATATATATATATATATATATATATATATACAGACTGCTAACACATATGGAGGGTTCACAGTATGTAGACTATTACATTATTAGTTTACATTACCTTTGTTTGACACTGCTGTTTGTGATGGCTTGCTGCTGGTTAGCTTGCTGTTCTGTATTGTTTTATTTTCGGCTGTCTGTGTCTCTTTTTTGTTTTTTTTTTTTCTCTCTCTCTCTCTGTCTCTGTCTCTCCCTCCGGATGTTGCAATGAAAGTATTGCATGTGTGGACTGGGAGCACAGGCTGCTTTTGTAGGTATATGCACATGTGCATGTGATGGCCTCTGCACCACTTGTTAGCCAGCATTTGCTAATTGCATGCAGCCTGCTGTGTGGTAATTGCAGTTCTCACTGTGATTTCAGGACAGTGCTATAAAATGTTAGGTTAGGTAGGCGTAGCCCTTTCAGATTTTCAAGGTGGGGACCATGCTGGTATGCTGTGGACACTGTTGTGTGAGTGTAAAGGTTGGTATGTCTCTCATATTTCAGGCTGTGTTGTAGGCACTGACATGCATGTTGTACTGACACCTGACTATTGCTTCCTCCAGTTTATTCTTCTCAGTGTGTATGTTAACTGACACCTAATAATACTAATACTGTTTAAATGGGAGTATGTGCTTTCCTGTGGGACTTGTGCAGTAACTGGTTTACAGCAGTGGCTCTTGCAATTTGTTGCTATGGCGTCACTATTTGGCCTTTACATTCACTCCTTGAATGCCTGCTAGGTGTCTTTACTGGAATGTGTTGCTATGGCTTTCCTATTTTCCATTCACATTCACTCCTTGTAATGCTTGCTATATTTCTTTCAGCAGCAATTCCTTATATGTTTGTTGTGGTTTGGTGGTACTGCATGCAGTCTGGTCTGGCCAAGGTGTGGGGCTTGACACCTACAAGGGTATTTTATTTTGCTGCTGAGCAGTAGTGGCACCTTGTACTTTGTACTAACAGTTATGGATAGCAGGCACATGCAGTGCTTGTAAACTGCTATACTGTCCTTCTGTTATTAATTGGATACCTCCTTTGATATTTGTGGGTTGTACACCTACATGTGGGTGTGCTTGTGGAAGCTATTCTACAGCTATTCACAGAGTGTGTGACAGCAGACAGAATGATATGCCTGTGAGTTTGTGACACTTGCAGGCCTCAGATATTCTCAGGTGTATCTTTTATCAGCCTCAGGGAATGGTTCATATCAGTGGGATACACCCGTGATATATTTCAGATATTCTGCAGTTGTGACTGTGGGGTATTTTGAGCATATGTATTAATACACCATTTCTGACATGCAAGTAGTGCATACTTTCAGTAGTTGACAGTTACCATTACGTGGGATGAAACACCTTTCTGCCTACTGTTAGTACATTTCACAGGGAGTCAGTGGGGCACAGTTAACATTTGTTTTCAAATCAGGGACATCCCTGTAAATCAGTCACAGTTGCGAGGTCTGGCCTCTTACCTGTTCAAATATGGCAGTGTTTATCCTGCTCTGATAGTGTGTGTGGTTTGCAAGATGCTACTGTCACATTATTACCTACTAGCTACCGACTAGCATGGCTGTTTCTCTTCTCACACTAATGTTATACAAATCCACAAGAATTGCCAGTAAAGATACAAGAAAAGCTTTGTGTAATAGCCTTCCTATATTCCCTTTACATTCAGTCCTACTATTTCATGATATATTGCTTTCAGCACAAAGTTCTTGTATATCAGTCATGGCTTAGTGGTAAGTCATGCAGACTAGTGTTTCCAAGGTCCTGGGTTCGAGACTGACAGAGGAATTTTATTTTGCTGCTGAGCAGACTACAGGCCTTGTCATTCAGAGTGACTAAGGCACTTTTAAGCAGTTGTAAGCGGGTTAGTGCTGGTTTGTGCATAGCTCACGCATGCGCACTGTCGCTTAGCTTCGCGCACACACGCTTAGCTAAGCGCACACAAGCGCACACCCACTTACAACTGCTTAAAAGTGCTTACTCTTGCACACACCCGCGCTAATTTCTTTGAAAGAAAAGAAAATGGGGACATAGGAAAGTGGTGAAAAAGGGGCACAAAGAGGGTAGGACAGTAGGAAAACAAGCTCGGGATTTGCCGGAAGGATGTAGGAAAGACCCATAGCTGCCCATTTCTTTATCAGCAACAGCTGTGCATATGTCTGTAATTTGGTGTGAAATTTGAAACCTTCCACCCCTGAGAGAGGGGTGAGGACAACAAAATATGTTGTACAGCCAATTGTAATTACCACTTCACATGTCCAGCAGACATGTCTGCAAAATGGGCAGCTATGTATGGGGCGTAATTTTTTTGCAGGAACAGAGTGCCCTTTTTTTTTTTCAGGTGAGAGTGGAATGTGAGGTACAGGAAGTAGGTATATTTGGGGAGGTAGGTAGGGGAGGTTAACAGACAAGACAAACAAGACACATACAGGGGCGGAGTATGACACATGTGGGGGGGAACACAATTGATGGGGACGGATGTTGGGATATCGCGAGCCCATGAGCCCACAGATGGCAACAGTGGAACTGAGATCCCCACCCATGGGCAGTTGCCACTGTGCCTTCACAGCCCAGGACGGGGCTGTGCTGAGGGCTGGGTAGGATGGGCAGCAGGGACACCCGTGAGTTGTGCCACCCGAGCCTCAAGCTGGCGTAGGGGTTCAAGCACAGAATGCCTGATCTCGCTATGCACCACAGACCGGACACTTTGGAGGGTGAGTGGATGGTGTCCTCCGGCCACGCTTGCAGAGGGGGGATGAGCCCCATCCCCTGCAGCGCTTCCACCCAAAGGTGGCAGAGGGCCACCGGAGGAGGTTCCGGCCTGGGCACTAGTGCCAGGTGCACTCGCCAGCTGAGGTGGGAGAGGTGGGTCCGCTGGAACCCGCCTTCCCTGTTGTCCTATGTTTAGAAATATTTTATGACATTTTGGGTTAGTAACAAACAATACCATTCAAAATTAGTTGTAACAGCATGCATCAGTATTCCCATTAACCAAACACCCATGAATTCCAAACATTGAACAGCAAGCATAACACATGCATATTTTGAACAACAGTACACAATCCAACAGCATGCAGGGTCGATTGATGGCAACAGGCCATCAGGTTTGGATTTGTGAACAGGGCACATGCAGCAATGTCTGTGCAAATATGTTTGAACCAACAGGACAAATGTCCATAGGAATTAATTGTGAATACACATACCCAGTTTGTTGTGGAATGGCATTATTTGTGAATATAGGGTAGGGTGAAGAAATATTTCATTAACAACTTCAACTACCTATACATATGCTGTACATCTCTAGTAGCTGCAGATATATATACCCTACAGGTCTTAGTACAGTTTCCTATATGTAACCTTAGGAATGTTGGTGATGGGACTGTTACTGCTACATTAATATACATTGCATTTTTATTCATACACCTTCATATCTGGCTATGTTCAGGTACAGCATCCTGCTACATTTCATTTATATGGCTCTAGACAACTGTGGATGTTCATTATTTCATACAACCATACTATCTCCATATTGCAAGGGTACAGCAACATATCCAAATTGTGGGACATACACATTCCAGCTTCAGTACTTTATTTCAAACATTTCACTGTTTGGTTGTGGCTGTCTCATTCATTTCATTATGTACTGACTGCAGTATACTTTATTCAGAAGTTATAACAGCTTTCTTGGTCGATTCATACCTCTTTCTCACACTCTCACTTGTTTTATTTTTACAATTCAAGATGGTACTTTATTCTAGGCATTATTAACATGTCATACTTGATTACAACAATCCTTTCCAACAGACTCACTTGTTTCATATGGCAGATTTTCTAAGGGGATGTATTTGACACATGTCTATTGTCTTTAGCTTGTTTACCACTGATTTTCAGGCTGCAGCAGGTTATCTGATATTACACTTCAGGTGGGTAATCACTATTTCAGACTTGTTTAATTTTTATTTCTGGATTACAGGCTGCATCACTTATCTAATCATACAGTACTAGCAGAATCTTTCTTCTAATGTTATTTGAACTTTATTAATATGTAACTACAGTGAACTCTTTTACAAGCTGTCTCACTTATATTGTATAACAATTACAGAAATATAATTACTAACCTGCCTGGTGGCACAACCGCTCCAGCCTATCACCATAGGCTCGCCGATTTGTGGAACGCACACCTGCAGCTGTAATATAAATGAAGTAATATTGGAACATACATCTCCATAGTATCAGCTAGGATAATTCCTTACATACATAATTACATGGATACTTACTCAGTAGTGGGGCATTGGGCATTTGCCGGGCCTCCTGGATCCAATGGTTCAGTTGGTCCTGCTTCTGTCTCTTCAGGTCCACATGGTGGTGATGGACCTGTTCACCAGTCCTTGGTATGCCTGTGGCACTGGTGAGATCATGTGCCAACCAGTTCCATGCCTCTGCCTTATATGCACCCCACAGAACCTGGCCCTGCATGAGTTGAGCCTCATGATCATGGACTAGGAGCCAAACCATGTATTTGGACTCCTCAACACCCCACCTCTGTGCTCGGAAGCGACTACCCTCTCCTACACCTGCCATCCTGACTGCAAATAGGTTCCACAATCAGTTATGCTGTGTATTCCCACCTATGGGGCTTATATATGCCGTTTTTCCTGCACTTATCTGTGATTGGCCATTTTGGAATTGTATCAGCTTCACAAAACCTGCTTTGTCATGCTTCTATTTCCATTCATTCCTATATATATGCTAATACTGCATTTTTTCAGTACAGCTGTCATGGCTTAGTGGTTCAGTGCTTTGACTATGATGCACAGTATCTTGGGATCGAGCCTGGGCATTGCTTTTTTTTTATTTTACTACTGTCTAGACAGGCTAGGAGGTGTGTCTGTTTAAAGGTGGCTTTCATACAGGTTGCTCAACGTTGCCCGCCGGTAAGCCGGTTGGCATGCTGTGCAGCTCCATGCAAACGGGTTATGCTGGTTAACACGTTATTTCCCTATGAGCACGCATATTATGCTGTGAGAAATGTTGCGCAACTATGGGCACACAGTTTCAGCATGTTAAAGTGCTGCTCAACTCCGGGCACTCATATTACACCTGTTAAACCACTGGTTACCTACAGGCAGACATACTCAGCTTGCTAGAGTGCTGCTCAGCTATGGGCACTTATAAACTATTTTATTTTTTTATTGTGTCAGATTTCTTCATAAAAACATGGCCCATTTCATTGCATTTTACTTAAATTATAATTGTATACATATACATATATGTCAGGGGATTGTTTTGTGCTTATTTCACTAAAAATAAAAAATGATGTTGGTGGGGCTTGAACCGTGACTACCTCCTCTTTGGCCGACATCTCTACCACTATGCTATTGCTACTTGGTTTATTTTGCATATTTAGATCTTATATGCTTTTTCAATGACTGCTAACTGTGGCTGAGAGAAGGGCACACCCACGCAAACGAGCGCAATTACGGGCAAACGTTTTTGAAATTAAAAAAAAAATTAAACTGTTAATTTTTACGTTTTACATTTCAGTTGAGTTAATAGTCTGTGGGGGCATGTGTGCTGTTGTGTTTCTTGACATTTCCGCGGACTTGCTCATGGGAGTTTCCTTTTGGGACTGTGATTCTTCTGGGGGCATGTCCCTTTGCAGGACTCGCCATGCGGACATGCCCCCTGCATTGCTACATGGACCGTGTTAGCCTAGGGTGTGATTCAGCATGCCCTCATGAATATGCATGGCATGCTGATATCACTCTGTTTAACTGCAGCCTCCATGTAAGACTTGCTAACTCTTACACGGAGGCTTCGTGAGTCCTGCCCAAAGTCTTATCACAAAAACACAGGGTAGTAAGGGAAAGGAAGGGGAAAAATCGAATGCTGCCTTGAATACAGAAAAATATACAGCAATTAAGATGAAGTGTCACTGTTAGAAGAGTATAGAAGAGGGAACAGATCAACAAAAATACTCAGAAAGATAGAGATGATAAAAGTAACGTGCAGTATCAGAACAGATCAGGCTCTGTGCACTATCACAAATAATAAACTAAAAATCTCAGCACAGGCACAAAAACGTAGAAGATATGCTGATAAATATAAAGGAAAGGCACAAAAAAGTACACAATAAGCAATTTACTGATGACCCAAAAAAGTTTTATAGAGAATTGGGAAACGAGGCAAAAAGGCTTGAAACACCATTGAAAAGGAAGAAATAGACATATTTTGACACACCTTTTAAGTGTGTCTACAGGAGAGGGTTTAATATCAAAGCCATTTTAGAAAGTCAATATAAAAATAAGAGAACTATGAAAAAATGTAGACAGGGGACTAATAAATGTGGTAGATGCACTCAGTGTCCCTATATATACAATAAAGAGGCTATTCATTTAACTTCCAGGAACAAGGATGTATTTTTAGAGAACCTTTATTGCTGCAATAAAACTGTTTCACGAAGATTTGCCTGCTTGTGCATACTTGGTAACATTCTCAGTGCTGAAGGATTGTTTTATTGGTTTTGCACAGCACTATATCGTCTTTTTTTGTGGTTACTGGCTTTTTGAGGATGGGTGGAGCTGTAGGTACAGCAGGGACTTCCAGACTGATGAATTTTGAAGGCAGCGAGGTCTCCAAACTTATTGGCCAGCTGACACAGCTGGTGGGAGTGTTAACTCCACTATGTCAAACGTTGGTGATGCAATCGCGTATCATTCCGGTGAACCAGGAAGCGTACAAACCTTGCTCAACTAGGAGAGCAGTTTCAGAAGATGGAACGGGCGTTTTTTCCTCACATTCAAAAAATACAAGAGAAAGTCAACAGGAGGGATGTAGTGGTTTACCGAGGGTGTTTTTGGACTCTAATGAAAGTGGGTGAAACGAGCGGAGTTCTGCAGATGACGCTCAACAGATTCCTGTATCTCCACAGATTCCTGTATCTCCACAAAAGGTGACTGTAATACTAACTTTAGACACAGCCAAATGTCTTTAAATGCTTGGCTAGGACGTAAACTGAATTTTAATACTACAGATATAGACAATAAGACATTCGGTTGTTCATACAATGAAAATATTGATATGCTTAATGACTTGCTATATAAATACAGAAGTTTAGATTTAGACAATGTATATTTGAAGGAATGCATTGGTATGAATATAGTTCCCAAAGGTTTAAGAGTTTGGAAGTTTCCAAATAATGTAGAACAAGACTCAGAATTTCATTATGAGTTATTAGATTTGTTTAATAAATGGGGTATGGATTTAATGAAGGCTATCATAAAAACCAATGAAAGAAATATGGTATTACTTATGGAAAATATCAATAAAGTAAATGAACACATTATAAATGATTTAATGTTCACAATAGATGAACATAAGAAAAGTATTTTTTAGTTAGGGAACATATTGATAATAAACGTCAACAGATTATGTTAAGAAAGAAAAAGAAAATTGAAAGGGATAGACAGGAATATCTACACAAGACACATTACCCCCGACCTAGACAAACTAACTATCGGTTTAATAGGGAGAATATGGAACCCCAAGTAAACTATAGGGAAGAACAGAATTGTTATAATAATGATGTTCAGAGAGAGGGTAGGAACATTCAAAGTAACTTGCAGGACCCTTTAGAGTGTCCCCCCTCTGGAGATCCAAAAGGATTCAGAATCAATCACCAGTGAATTATCAGTGGAACCAAAGGAGGGGGAAGGGCGGAGACAGATTTTAAATGAAATATTGTTGGAAGAAAACAATATTACACAAGAAGGCTTTAAGTACACATATCAGGGGTTTCATATATTTAACTTTAGTGAAATAGATATAAATAAAAATAATTGTTTGCTATTATCTAAAGGCTTACATTTTGTACAATCCCAAAAATGTGACATTAGTAGGACCTTAATTGATTTAAAAATGTATTTGAGAAAAATCAATTTTCAGTTAGTATTTGAAGGGAAAAGTACAGGAACCAATACAGGTACCAAATTACAAAGGGCAAGTGCCTTTAACCCACCATTACACCCCCAATTAAGAAACCTGGAAATTAATATTGAGGATGAGTTAAAGAACTATTTGAATAAGCACAGATTTCCTCCAAATTTAACACACAGTGAGAAAGAATTGTTACAGGAGTTAAAAGAAAACAAACAAATGAGTTATGAGGCCAGACAAAGGAGGGGGGATAGTTATCATGAATAATATTATGTACGAGGCTAAAATGTTAGAAAATTTGCATTATGATACGAAATATAGAGAGGTATCTAACAACCACATTAATATAGCATATAAAAAGATATACATGACATTAAATGATTTATTGCTTGAGGGTTTCATTGATAAAAAATTATTTGAATTTTGATATAATCCTCAGCCAAGGGTTCCATCAATTTTCGGAATACCGAAAATTCATAAGAATATTCATGATCCACCCCTCAGACCTATAATAGCAGCTGAAGGTTCAGCTACTACTTTTCTAGCAAAATATTTAGATACAAAATTGAAAGACCTGGTCATGGAAAATGAAATTATTTTGAAGGATTCTTGGGATGTTTTGAGAAATATTACCCAAGAAATACACAATGAAGATGTAATGTTTGTTACTATTGATATAGTAGATTTGTTTGGATCTATTCCTCACAATATAGGAACAGAATGGATGGAGGAATATTTGAGAGAAATAGCATGCTTGGGTAATGATGAAACACATATTTGTTCTACACTTATCGAATTAGTATTAGAGAACAATTTTATTATTTTTCAAGGACAATTTTTTCAACAGGTTAGTGGTGTGGCCATGGGTGCTAGATGGGCCCCTAAGTATGCTAATTTGGTGCTACTTATGTGGGAAAAGAAATATATTTTAAACAGTAAATATAGAGATTGTTGGATGTTGTACAAATGCTTTTTAGATGACATTGTTACTTTTTGGAAAGGAACATTCCAGTTATTTTTGGAATTCTACCAATACATAACCGAGTCCACTGAATTTCTGAGATTTACATGCAACATAGGACATAGGGAAATAGATTATTTAGACATCACCATATATAAGAAAGAGAACAAATACAACTCAAAAGTGTTTAGAAAGCAAACTTATTCTAATTCCATTCTACACTTTAATAGTGCTTACCCCTATCACCAGAAAAAAGGTATAATCAAGGGCCAGTTTGTAAGAATAAGCAGGATGATCTCAAATGAAGAAGAATTTATGAAGGAATGTAGTAACTTAAGTAATATGTTTACTGAGAGAGGTTATCCGGGCCCTTTGATTATTCAAATTAAAAATGAAGTTATACAAGAAAGAAAGAAAATATTTGCACCTATTTTAGATGCTAAAGAACTAAATATGGGGGGGGGACATAATGATAAAAAAGAAAGTTATGACAGAGAAGATACATTTAGTTCAGCATTCATTACTGATTACAGTGGTGATTCCAAAATAATTAGCCAAGTTACTGAACAGGAATGGAACACGTTTAGCAAATTGACAGATTTAAAGTTGGATTTTGACCCACCTTTTAAGTGTGTCTACAGGAGAGGGTTTAATATCAAAGCCATTTTAGAAAGTCAACATAAAAATAAGAGAACTACGAAAAAATGTAGACTGGACATTGGAGCCAAACAAGTACAAATGTTCAGTTGGAGTTGCACAGCAAGTGAAGGAACAGGAAACTGTGGCAACTCTGACACAGTCAATGTTGTGAAGTAATAGGTCAATGAGCTCCCATATGAAAGAACAAGGGATGACACAGGATGAAACTGAAGATAATGTGGCACAGGAAGATGCTCTGGAACTTTCTATAGTTGCCCACAGGAAATGAAGAACAAAGAATGTGCCCTTAGTTTAGAAGAAAATGATCTATGATAAGAGTTGCTTTATTTAATAGAAATGGACAGACATAGTACGATCAATGAAAGAAATAGACTACAGAAAGTCAATAAAACCAAAAAAGTTAGATGCTTGATAAAACAAACAGTAATTAGGACTGTCCATAGAGATTCATGCGATATAACAGAATAGGATACATTACTGCACAGCTAAATTAATAACAGATAAAGTCTTATCACAAAAACGCAGGGTAGTAAGGGAAAGGAAGGGGAGAAATTGAATGCTGTATTGAATACAGAAAAATATACAGCAATTAAGATGAAGTGTCACTGTTGGAAGAGTATACTCAGAAGGAACAGATCAACAAAAATACTCAGAAAGATAAAGATGATAAAAGCAACGTGCAGTATCAGAACAGATCAGGCTCTGTCATGCACTATCACAAATAATAAACTAAAAATATCAGCACAGGCAGAAAAACTTAGAAGATATGCTGATAAATATAAAGGAAAGGCACAAAAAAGTACAAAATAAGCAATTTACTGATGATCCAAAAAAGTTTTATAGAGAATTGGGAAACAAGGCAAAAGGGCTTGAAACACCACTGAAAAAGAAAAAATAGATACATTTTGGTGAAATATCTATAAAGATCCTGTGGAACATAACAAAGATGGTAAATGAATAGAAGTAAAAGACAGAATAAGAAGTTCAAATCTACAGGATATGAAATGGGATGAAGTAACAGCCAGAGAGATTGAAACAATGTTAAGAAAAGCTTCTAATTGGAAAGCCCCAGGCCCAGATGCAGTGCCTAACTTTTGGCTAAAAGTATTAACATCTTTACATGAAGATTTAGCCATGAGTAAGAACTGTTTGTAGCACACCCTGACCAGACACCAGCCTGGTTAACAACAGGAAAAACAATACTCCTACTTAACAGTGAACCTACAAGCTATACTAAAAACTATAAACCAATAACTTTCCTTCCAACGATGTATAAACTATACACTGGAAATGATGCCAACAAAGTTTTTAGTCATTTAGAAGAAAACTCAATCATGGCATTAGAATGAAAGGGTAATAAAAGAAAGTCATATGGAACAAAGGATCATTTATTGTGAGTCATAATGTAGAGCTGTAAAAAGAGGTAGAATCTAAGTATGGCATGGATAGACAATAAAAAAGCATTTGACAGTATCCCACATTCATGGATAAAAGATTGCCTAAAAATGTATAAGATACATCGTATACTGATCGATTATATTGCAGGGACTATGAAACCAGTGGCAAATCACTTTGCAGTTAAGCCATAATAAAGGAGAAATTATTATTCCAGGGATAAAAATTCAAAGGGGTATGGTGACTCTCTGTCACTGCTGGTATTTTGTCTTGCCCTTAACCCTTAAGTTGTCTGCTTAACAAAGTAGGTCATGGCTACAATTTGGCTCTCAGAAAACATCAACATGTAAAGACTTCTTATCTTCTTTTTGTAGATGATTTAAAGCTGTATAGTTCATCAGATGAAGAACACAAATCTTTTTCAGATGATATAAGGATGCCATTCGGTGTTGATAAATGCAAAAACAACATTTAAAGCAGGAAAGCTGCAGCATCAATAAAACATCAGTTTGGGACAGGAATGTGATATAAAAGAACTTGAACAAGAGGGAGTGCATAAATATCTGGAAATTGATTAAGGATCAACAATAAAGCATGAACAAATACAAATAAGACTTAGTAAGGACTATTTTAGAAGACTTAAATTAATACTGAAAACAGCATTGACATCTATGAACAAAGTCCATGTTATAAACTAATTTGCTCTTCCTGTCCTAACTTACAGTTTTGGAGTGACTGACTGGCCCCAAAAGGTGCTGGATAGATTGGACAGGAAAACAAGAAGGATGTTTCATGCTCATCAAATAATTTACAAAAATCAGTGCACACCAATATTATATATTATCTGTTCTGAATGAGGTATGGGCCTCCTCAAAATTGATTATATGTATAGATGTGCAATTGTCGAACTGGATACATATCTACTGACCTCACAAGACTCAAATACAGTGAAAGTTTTAAAACATGAGGATAATAAGTCTATGATGACTTCCCTACTTAGTTTAGCAGAACCATATCAATGTCAAGCAGGAATGCAAATCAAACCAGATGTAGATAAAAATCTGACAGCAACTGAATGTGCCAAAAAGCAAAAGAAAGAATATAAGATGAAGGATCAGATGAGAAGGCAAGAAATGTGGAAAATGCATAAATATAGTTGCAAGTACAGAAAACTTTTGGAACAACCTCATGTTGATCAGGATCGAATGCAGGAATGGTGAAAGAGAGGTGAATTTCATATTTGATTATAGATAATGTGTTTATCTAGATTATGGTGAGTTTTAATAGCATGTGGTCACTTTTGTTATCTGAGAGGCGGCCTACTTTTGTCAGTTTTTCTGGTTTGTGTGTAAGAATCCAATTTAATTTTGAGTGTCTTGCTGAAGTTTTATTGATCTAGTAAGTATAGTTATTAATTTTCAGATGTTTTTCAAGTTTATGGATTCAGTGAGGGTAGTGAAACCTATGAGTTGGCAATCTATATTTAAGTCCCCAAGTATTATAGTTTCATGGTTAATTTGTTGGGCTATTCAATACAGCATGCTTTCAGCAATATCAGCATTATTCCCTGGTGGTACATAAATTGCTGTTAAACATATAGTTTTCTTACTGCTGATTTTAAGGAGTGCTATTAGTAGTTCAGCTTTGTTAAATTTCGCTATGGTCTGTGGAAGTAAGGTAATATTGGAGACCCAAGATAGTGGACTATGTGCACGTTGGTTTACAAAGTCCATTGAACATGTGGGAGAAATAGACAAATGCAGGTTTTGTACAACAGAAGTGGAAATATTCGCACATCTTGTTACTGGTTGTGACATACTAATAGCAGAACGACTGTTGCATTGGGGATTGTGCAAACATTATAATATTGAAGTAGCTCAAAAACACTAGAAACATGAGCCACAAAGCATCATAGAAAATGATGGTTTATATCACACTGGATCATTTATTACCGACAGTTCAAAAACAGACCCAAAAAAAAAACAAAAAAAAAATATAATGGTCTATGAAAAGGAGACAAAAGTAGCATTGATCATTGAAACTGCTACACCCAGTGACTACTGTGTCTTATGTACAGAGAGACACAAAGTCATAAAATACCAGGATTTGCAGGCAGAAACAAGGGCAATGTGGAAGAAAGATACCCAGACAGTTCCAGTAGTTGTAGGAGCAACTGGTCTTATAAAAAAGAATTTGCAATCATACTTAGATAAGGGTGATGTGCAGAGCTGTAATAACTACAGAGGGATTAAACTGATCAGTCACAGCATGAAGTTATGGGAAAGAATTTATGGGAAAGAATAGTGGAAGCTAGGTTAAGAAGGGAGGTGATGATTAGTGATCAGCAGTATGGTTTCATGCCAGGAAAGAGCACTACAGATGCGATGTTTGCTCTGAGAGTGTTGATGGAAAAGTACAGAGAAGATCAGAAGGAGTTGCATTGTGTCTTTGTGGATTTAGAGAAAGTATATGACAGGGTGCTTAGAGAGTTGTGGTATTGTATGAGGAAGTTGGGAGTGTCAGAGAAGTATGTAAGAGTGGTACAGGATATGTACAAGGGTAGTGTGACAGCGGTGAAGTCTGCGGTGGGAGTGACAGATGTGTTTAAGGTGGAGGTGGGATTACATCAAGGATCAGCTCTGAGCCCTTTCTTATTTGCAATGGTGATGGACAGGTTGACAGACGAGATCAGACAGGAGAACCCGTGGACTATGATGTTTGCAGATGACATTGTGATCTGTAGTGAGAGTAGGGAACAGGTGGAGGAGATCCTGGGGAGGTGGAGATATGATCTAGAGAGAAGAGGAATGAAGGTCAGCAGGACTAAGACAAAATATATATATGTGCGAATGAGAGGGAGGATAGAGGAATGGTGAGGATGCAGGGAGTAGAGGTGGCAAAGGTGGATGAGTTTAAGTACTTGGGATGAACAGTTCAGAGTAATGGTGAGTGTGGAAGAGAGATGAAGACGAGAGTACAGACAGGATGGAGTGGGTGGAGAAGAGTGTCAGGAGTGATTTGTGACAGACGAGTACCAGTATATGTGAAAGGGAAGGTCTACAAGAGGGTAGTGAGACCAGCAATGTTAAATGGGTTGGAGACAGTGGCATTGACAAAAAGGCAGGAGTCAGAGCTTGATGTGGCAGAGTTGAAGATGTTAAGATTTGCACTGGGTGTGATGAGGATGGACAGGATTAGGAATAAGTATATTAGAGGATCAGTCCAGGTTGGAAGGTTTGGAGACAAAGCCAGAGAGGCAAGATTACATTGGTTTGGACATGTGCTGAAGAGGGATGCAGAGTATATTGGGAAAAAGTTGCTAAGGATGAAGCTGCCAGGTAACAGGAAAAGAGGGAGGCCTAAGATAAGGTTTATGGATGTGGTGAGAGAGGACATGCAGGTGGTTGGTGTGACAGAGAAAGATGCAGAGACAGGAAGAAATGGAAACAGTTGATCTGCTGTGGTGACCCCTAACGGGAGCAGCCAAAAGAAGAAGACTTAGATATGTTACCGATGCAAGTAACTGTATGAATTGCAGAAGGAGTCATTACCAGGCACATCACAGGTGCTGCAAAGAGCACTTCTGGCTAATACTGAAGATTGAAACAATACTAATTTCATCAACTTAAATCACACTTAGGAATGGGGTCCATTCTCATCATGGTAGTAGAAATCCAAAAGACTTGGAGAAATTTAAAAGGAAGCCTAGTTTCTGGTGTGTAGATCTAATGTTTTGCAGTATATGGTGGTCATATTTGAGATTGTCACCTATTATAATGGCTAGAAGTTCTCTGTAAGTTACAGTTTCAATGACAGTATTATTCAATAAGTTTATGGTGAAAGATTGCTTTTGATTTTGGCAACTTTTTGAGGTGAAAAGCATTAACTTACTTTTCTTGTGGTTGAGTAAGAGGTTTGATTCTTTGAGCCAGGTTTCTAAAGAGGAGAAAGATTTTTGGGTATTGTCTTGGAGCTTATATATTGTTGAGGCCGCACATATTAATGTTGAGTCATCTGCATACTAAACTAAATTAGCATGGTGAGTGGAGGTGTAGAGGTCATTATTAAATGTATTAAATAGGAGAGAACCCAGGATACAGCCATGAGGGACACCTGTAGCAACTCTTTGAAAGGATGAGTAAGTTTGTTGCTATTAAACAGCTTGTTACCTTCCAGATAGGTAACTAAAAAAACACATCAAGGATTATTTTGAAAGTCCTATTGAGGAGAGTTGAACAAGCAGTTGCTGGTTCAAAACAGTATCAAATACCTTGAACAAGTCTAAGAACATGGTGGACACAAGCAGAACCATCATTTTTATGTCAGTTTATTATATTGGTAAAATGTAGTAGAGCAGTAGTGGTGCCATGTTGGAGTCTAAACCCATGTTGTGTTTCTGAGAGAAGGCTATTTGAAGTTAGGTATTGCATCAGTTGCATATGGATACATTTCTCTAATATTATAGAGATGGGGCAAGAGAATCGCTATCGGTCTGTAGTTATTAAACTCTGTAGATGTGCCAACTTTGTGCATTGGTATGATGCAGGGTTTTATCCATAGTGATGGGATGTATCTTCCTGGTATTGACCTATTAAATAGTATGGACACAGGGAAGGTTATGACTTTAGCAGCCATTTTTAGGTAGTCTGATGTCAGCTGGTCTACAGCTACAGAAATAGTTTTTAGCTTAAGGAGCAACATCCTTACAAGTGAGATAGGTACTGGACTACAACTGAAGAGCTGTGGGTGGTTTTGATTGGACAGGGGTAGAGTGAGGGGCAGATTTATTAATGTCTAGGAGAGATAATATTGATTGTATAAAGTAAGAATTAAACTCTGTGGGGATAGAGTCTGTCATACTGTCTGTTTTTGGAGAGGGACTAGTGGTCTTTCCAGGGTGGAGTAGTTTATTTAATGATGACCAAAAACATTTTTGGTTGTTTATGTGCTTCTCTTGTAGTCTGGTATAGTATGTTTGCTTTTCTTGTTTGACCTGGAGTTTTCCAAGGTTTCTAAGATGTCTAAATTGCTGGAGGGGATATTGAGATCTATTTTTATACCAGTTTTTCCAGGCTTTACCCCTTTTATCATGATTTGTTTTGTTTCCTTTGTCAGCCATGGTGTGGGGTTGGACTTTCCTCTTTTATTACTTACTGGTGCTAGATTATTTAAGGTCTGTACGAATATGTTATTAAAGTGTTCTACAGCAGTATCTAGCTGCATTGTTCTATGTATATTCCAGTTATAGTTTTTAGTATTTCATTGAGAATATCTTTACTGAAATTGACTGCATTTCGTATTTGATTATAGATAATGTGTTCATCTAGGTTATGGTGAGTTTTAATAGCATGTGGTCACTTTTGTTATCTGAGAGGCGGCCTACTTTTGTCAGTTTGTCTGGTTTGTTTGTAAGAATCCAATTTAATTTTGAGTGTCTTGCTGAAGTTTTATTGATCTAGCAAGTATAGTTTTTAATTGTCTGATGTTGTTCAAGTTTATGGATTCAGTGAGGGAAGTGGAACTTATGAGTTGGCAATCTATATTTAAGTCCCCAAGTATTATAGTTTCATGGATAATTTATTGGGATAGTCAATACAGCATGCTTTCAGCAATATCAACATTATTCCCTGGTGGTACATAAATTGCTGTTAAACATATAGGGCAGGATTCACGAAGGCTTGCACAGAGTCTAAGAGTAGTGCAAGACTCCATGCAGCCTTCGCGATCCAGGAACAGCCCAAAGTCCGTGTAAGAGACAAGCTAATCACCTCACTTGCAGCCGAATAGCATGCAAATGAGGATGATTAGCGATCCAAGAAGCCCAGAACAGCCCGTGTAAGAGCCGTTTTAGCTGCAGAAATGTACTCAGTTGACAACTGAGTACGTTTCTGCAAAAACTCTAATGGAGCCATTTCAGCTCCAAATAAAGGGTGCATATGTGTCAGGCAGCATGCCAATGGCCAAATATGTGGCCATTGGCAAGGTAACCTGATGCAAATATATTAAAAATATCATTTTTTTTAACCCAGCGCAGCCCCGCACAAACGGGCTGCGCTGTATAAAACATAAAAATGAAGGTTATAAACCCACAAATGTGGGTTTTATGCAATACATGGAATGTCAATGCAGGGACCAGCAGACCAAAATCAACATGGCCACCGTGTAGTGGTTGCTAAGGGGGGAAGCTGAGTCTAAGAGATGTAACTAAGCATTAGTAGGCAATCTGATGCAAATGAGTGTTAGGATACTGAATTCCACTGTCACATAGCAAATGAGCACAGTCTGAGTAGTGTAAGAGTTACAGAAGGGGGAGGAACAGAGTAGGAGATAGGTGACATCACAGGGGGGAATGGTAGAAAGAAATGCAGTTCATTGGAGGTCAGAGTTACATGACAGATGTCAGACAGATATCATGGAAAGAGGTGTGCCACTAGATAAGCATGAGAAAGTCAAGAAATGGAAGGTGTACACTGTTGCCTACACCAAAGTTTCTTGCTGGGCGTGCATGCACACATGTGCGAGCCATGAAGCGCGAGTAAGACAGTGTGCGCGAGTGTAAGACATACTGAGCATGTGGGAGCGTGTTGGAAGATGTTTAACACTGTTTGCGTGGGTGTGCATGCGTTTTAATCTGAATAAGCAGATTCTGAACCATGTAAGCATGTGTGCGCGCATGTAAGCCACTGTGAGCGTGTTTCTGCTGGTTTGCACACGGCTCCTCCCTGAGGAAACAGAGAGGAAAAAGGAAGCAACAGATGTAGTAGGAAGCTAGCAGGGAATACTGCTGGAGCTAGCAGGTGAAAACAATTAGAAGCAGGCAATTACACAGGCAGAATAGTAGCCCAGCCCAGCACTTAAAACTCTGCAAACAGCAGTGCAGGATGTTTCTCTCAAGAGACACTGCAAGACAGGAGTAAGTTATTAGAAGTGAAAACTGAAAAAGCTGAACTCAGAGCAGAAATGTTAGGGGCTGCCATAGCTGTCATAATGAGACATAGGCGACTTGCTGAGGGTGGTGACAATGCAGATGGTGCCAGACAACCCACAGTGAGGAGATGGAGAAGAGTGTACAGGCCCAGGGTCACCTACCACGGGTTACATGAGCTGGAGATAGTAGAGCGCTATAGAGTGGACAGAGACCTCCTGCAGCAAATAGTGGAGCTGTGCAGGCCACGCCTCACACACAGAACCAACAGAGGGGAACCCATCCCAGTGGAAACCAAGGTATGTGTTGGCCTAAGAATACTAGCAACAGGTACCTTCCAGAGACCAACTGGTGATATGATGGGGATATCACAGGCATCAGCCTCCAGGGTACTGCACCAGTTCCTGGATGCCATGTCAGCACATGTCGGTGATCATGTATATTTCCCCAATGCCCGTGAGGTATTGGCCAGCAATATGCGTCTCTTCCAGCAAATAGCGGAATACCCTGAGGTAGTGGGTGCAATAGACTGCAAGCACATACGCATCAAAGCACCAGCCGGTGAGCGGGGTAGGGTATACATCAATCGCAAGGGCTTCCCCTCCATCAACTGCCAGGTCGTGTGTGATGCCCAGGGCATAATAATGAATGTGTGTGCTGGCTGTCCTGGGAGCTACCATGATTCCCACATTTGGCATATGACGCAGCTGTACCAGACATTTGCCAATGGGGACATCCCGCACGGACACCTTGTGGGGGATGCAGGTTATGCACTGGAGCCGTGGCTGATGACACCCATCAGAAACGCACACACACCTGAACAGGAACGCCATAATGAGGCACACGCACAAACACGTAATGTAATAGAGTGTGTGTTTGGGCTGCTCAAGTCATGGTTCCGGTGTCTGGACACATCTGGTGGAGCCTTGCAGTACACACCAACTACATGTACCCAAATTGTCATGGTATTTGCTATGCTACATAATATGATCTTGCGAAAACAGCTGCAGCAGGACCAGCATAGGGCCGGGCCAAACAGCCTCCCACCATTGCCAAGGCCATCACAGGCAGAGCGTGACTCGGAGGAGGAACAACCTGAGCCTGCCCCAGTAGGCAGAAGGAGGCGTGCCCAGTATGCCCTGGCCTTGGCAAAGAGGCAATGCATAGCACATACACTGGCTCAGTAGGAACCCTGGGAATGATACCCCCTCTGACTCACTCAAATAATAACATGGATGCCTACAATGACATGACCTGTTCACAAACATGTACAGGGAAGTGTAATATGCGCTTCCGGCAGAGGCAGCCCTGCAGCACCACCTGAGGCATGAATGCCATGTGTTAAGTAATGTAACACCATGTACTATATGCACACCTGAGGACCCTGACTAACATCCTACCCTCACCAAGCATCATGCCACAATATGACAATGAGATGATCAAGTGCAATAATTGACTGAAGTATCGCAGTTAGTCAAAGGAGATCCAATGTGTGCCAGTCTGGGATGACATGCTGAGCATGACATGATGCTCCACCTGCTAGGACTGGCATGCACCTATCAGTGCAGGCCATATGGATACTGGCAAAGGCTGATGTTACCCACAGTGTGCCCTGAATAGGTAAGGCTCAAAACACAAACCAATCTCCATAGGTATCAGAAGGGATAAGAATAAGATAAGGGATAAGTCGAAACAGCAAGATACATGCAGTCTAAACTCACCCAGAATGGAGAATGTTGATATCTGTGCTGTAAGAGAAAACTGAGTCAAGGCTCACAACAGCACCCTAACACTACCAGGTTACACCTCATACTGTGCTGTACAGCCTCAAAACATGGAACAAGCTACAAAAGGAGGGTGATTAGCAAGAATTGTCAAGGATAACCACACCCCCATGTTGGTACCACAATAAGAAGCAGCATGGACTAGCCATGGTCAAGTAACAGTGGCTAAAACTGCCCCCCAGTTTATAGCCTGCTACAGACTGCTGTCCCAACACCAGGAACTGCACCTGGCCTATGCTGGAATACATGAATATATGAAGTCCTCCAAACCACATTATATTGGGTGACTGAAAATACCCAGACATAGACTGGGACATTATACTAGCTCCAACAGTGTAGGACACAAGTTCATAGAATCCATAAACCAAAAGGCCCAGGAACAACGTACCACTCCCACAAGAGGGTTAAGCATACTGGATGTGATAATCAGCAACATGGGTACTGGATGGCAAGACGAGAAGTGTATTGCTCACTGGTAAAACCAGACCATAGAGTAATCACACTGGATATACAAATCCTGACCACAGTCCCTGGCCAGAAAACCACAGTGGAAAACATGTGTAAAGCAATACTTGCACTCCTCCAAACTGATGTGGAATCCATTAAAGGTCCTGTGCAGGTGCAAAATATGGGCCACACCTCAGAACCTGTAATACAGCCATTCCATGAACACTGCCAGGAATGCTTGGATTATGCAATCCTAAATTAAAACAAGACACAATGCCATACATGCAGGCATCTGGCATGGTGGACACCAGCCATAACCAAACCATGCAAGAGAATGAGGAAGCTACTACATGATAAAGCAAACATAAACAATGAAGTAATCACTGATCAGTGGTATGGCAATAAAATATGTCCACACATACAATCCACTAAGGCCAGCCACAACAAGTTGAATCTGTGAATCCTGAGGCAATGTTACACCTGCCCCAAGTACACAGACAACCCCCAACTCCACCCAAGAAATACAAATATATGTGAGAGATGCAACCATCTATCCAAACTGGAGGCTGAGCTCCCTCAACTCAGTACTCCCAAAACTAGTCAGGAGGAGAAGGTAACCACACACACCACAAACACAGTCCCACATAGACCAATCACAACTGCAAACCAAAGACATAAACACAGAAAAACATTCCCGGAGGCACAAATTACAAACACAGCACACCAACAGAGGCCTCTAAAGCAGACACCCAATCAAACAACCTCCAAACATAGCACATGCAACACATAGTACACAAAGCTGGTGTGCCAAACAGTCACAGACCAGAAGGAGAAACAACATGCCTGATACAGTTGTAATAGGTGACTCCATAGTCAGACACACTGCTGTCCCACACACCAGATTGAACAAGGGAAAGGGTACAGTAAGCTGCCTGTAGGCTGCCACAATATGCCACATAACAGAAGTATGCAGGTCACTCCAAAGCAAGTAGAAATATGATGCAGTCATAGTCCATGCTGGTGTGAATGACCTGAGATGTACCTCCCTAGACTACATGAAAAGAGACATAGATGAGCTCTCTGATTATGTAGTCCAGGCCGGTATGACACTCACCATTTTCAGCATCCTACCCTTACCAAGAATAATGCCACAGTACAAACATGGAATGATCAGTCATAGCAAGTGGCACACTTACTGGTGTCATTCCAAGGGGATCCAATGTCTGTCTGCTTGGGATGTCATGCTTGACAAGCCATGCAGCTGTTCTTGGGATGGCTTGCACCTGTTACCCCTGGGCGTCTGGATATTGGATAAGGCCTTTGCCACCTCCATAGAGCCTTTTGTAGGCAAGGCTGAAAAGACTAACCCACCACCCTAGAAAACATAAGTGGAAAGAAACATAAGGGTAATGCTGACCAATGCCAGATGTGTAAACCCCAATATGCATGCTCCCAAAGCCATCCCAGTATGGAGAACATCGATGTCTGTGCAGTGACAGAAACCTGCTGCAAGCCTCCTGACAGCACACCAGCACTACCAGGTTATACCACATATCATGTGTCATGGCCCCAAAACCTGGAACAAAACATAAAAGGAGGGTGAGTATCCATATTCAGCACAGACACCCATACGTCCAGGTAACTGACAATGCACAAGGCATTGGAGTCCACCCATGTGCAACTAACTGTAGGCAAGACTGCTGTACAGTCTGTAGCATGCTACAGACCACACTCTCACACACAGGAACCCCACCCAGCCGTCCTGAAGACACTGGACAGTATGAATGTCCCACCAAATACCAAACAAGGTACCACAAATTACCACATACGTGGTAAACCATTATGTATGGAAGGAGTAATCAGGGACCTAGGGACACAAGTGGACAGTAACCTATGTGACACTCATATTGCCAATGTGGCTAGGAAGACTGTATACATTTGACACCGTATCAGGAAAGGATTCACATCTACATCAACAGAGGTCATTGTGCCCCTATACTGTTCTCTTATCACACCCATAATCTAGTACAATGCCTCATATGGGATGTACCTTACCTGACACCTGCAGCAGTTAGAAAGACCTCAAAGGTACCTCACCAAGAGGATAAAGGGTCTCAAATATATGTCATATGCTGCCTGGCTGTAGACACCCCAGCTGAATGCAGTCACATACTGCCTACACAGAGGCATTGCATGCCTGTTGTAGAAGGCCATGCCCAACACAGGAGTAATGGACATGCTCCACCCCAGAAAACTCAAAGCCATCGGAGCTGTGAGAGTGAGAGATGTCAACCTCAACAAATAATGAAATAGGATGTGCTGGTGGGACAGATACATAATCCAGAGGCTCCCCACACCCTGGACCAGAATCCCACTCCATGTTAGACAGAGCCCCTCACTGACACTCTTCAACAGGAATCTTGCCAAGTGGATGGATGATTGTAGAGTTACACTGGGGGTCTTCACTGTGTCATGTCCAGACACAGGCACAGCAAAGCAAATCATAAATGGCCATAATATTCACATAGCAAGAGGTGGCAAAAGCCACAGACACTCTGGCTAGGCTAACAAATGCCCTAGGGTGGATAGCCTAGTATGAACCTATGAACCTATGAAGATACAAATTGTACATGACACTAAGTATAATCCCAAGGCTTTCACAACTGATGGTAGGAACCATGTTGGGAATTCACAGATATGCTCTGAATCACACAAATATCACAAACACACACACATATTGCCAACATACATCCTGACAGGTGCAGTGCAACCCCAGAATGCAGAATATCTATCCCAGCAGACTGCTGGCCCTGACATTGCAGATGCTGAGGTAACAGCCAGCATCTACAAAGCAAAACACACAGCAGCAATGGTATGAGATGGTGTCCTGGGCTGAGTGCAACATGGACTCCAAGATGAATGGAATGCCAAATCACTCTACTGCTCAATGTCAGCCTTTCCACAGAATATGTACCCAAAGAGCAGTGTACAACAACAGTGGTCCTTCTCAACAAAGGTGTTGCCTGAATGGATACTGAAAACTACTACCCCAGAATCCTGAGAAGCTCGGTCTGCACAGCTATGGAAAGGATCAGCATGTACCACAGACATAAAGATATTGGGGACCTACTGACACCGGACCCTACCCAGTGTGGCTTTCATAAGTGCAGATCCTGCCCCTAAACATGTTTGACTCAATTGAAACAGTCATTAAGGTAATTGATGTGGGCAATGTGGTCCACACAGCGTAGCTGGACCTTGCAAAGGCTTCTATACAATACCCTACGTGTTCATTATAGATAAGCTCACCAGCTTAAATATAAACCCCTATGTCAGTAGAGGAGTTGCAAACCAGACCAAGGACAGAACAGACATGGTCAGACATGCTGCAGCCATGTCAGACTACAAACCAGATATAACTGGCATCCCACAAGGCTTGGTCCTGGGATCTCCCTCGTCTGGTATATAGGTCCCATAGGTACAGGCAAACATGGAAGGACTGTGTCTGAACATGTTTGCAGAGGACTACAAACTGCTCACCATATATGATCCACCAGCTGACACAAGCATCCCACAAAGGGCCACATAGAAACAGACAACTGGTGCCATAGCCATGTCAGCAAGCTAATTGCAGAAAAGTGTATAGTCAACCCCCGTGGATATACAGTAAGTGCCCACCAATTACCACATAGGTGTTAACCCATTACGTAGTTAACATGTAATGAGAGACCTGGGGACACAAGGTGATAGATATCCTGCATTGGACAAACATGTGCTGTAGTGTTTACAGAAACATACCATATACCCACCTAATCATGAAGGTTGTCAGATCTAGATAAGGGGAGGTCATTGTGGCTCTGCAGTCATCCTTCATCAGCGGTACAATTGACTACAATAGCCCCTGTGGGATGTACCTCAGCAGACACCTCCATCAACCGTAAAGTCCCCAACAGTACCTCACCAGGAGTATCAAAGAGCTTGCACAGATGCCATGTGTTGCCTGTGTTGCTGGTATCAATAAACATGCTGCACCTTGTACAATCTGAATGGCAGTGAGCTATGCACATGAGAGACCTGAACCCCAGCACTGACTTACATAGGACAAGCTGTACTGCATGATCCATAGCACAGAAGCCAACCCCACCCATGAGTGAACTCCCAGTACAGGCTACCCATAGAGTCACTTATCAATTTTCCTCAATAGGAATCTTGATGAGTGAATGGGAGATGGTAGCTTTATCCTGGGTATCACTGTCATGTCACAGGTAGACAGAGGCACAGTATACTAACCATGACATATGTCATGGCAAACTCCACTTACGATGTGTGTTGAAGGACAAACACACTCTCCAACTAGCATTAGACATGGACTAGGACACATCACTAGTGTTTGCAAATGTACACTTATGTTGTGGAATACACTACCAATGTTGGACAAGCCTGGTTTAAGTAGTTCATATCTGAACAGAATGCAATATGGTCATATGTACACAACTGACCCCCAACCAGGCTGTTGTGCTCACTATCAAAATGTAAAGCAGTGATAGCACTAAAGCCCAGGATACTGTCCACCACAGTCAAAGTACTACCAGTACACTATACAGTACTACAGTGTTAGGTCAGTGTGAAAGAATGTTGACAACTGTATGCAAAGTATCCCATGCAAACACTGCAGGCACAGTATAATCCTGTTGTGTTCACACACAAAGCAGTTGTACAGTAACTACACAACATGACACACAACACACAACCATAAACGGGTGATATTTGTTGAAGTTCACACTCATCCACAAATGTGGTGGGCTGCAGAGTTCAACATATGGAATGCTCACACTGGGCATGCTCACACACTTTGATAAATGAGACATATGTCAGACAACATGCCATGGGAAGGCTGAACTGGGCATGCTCACACACTTAGGCCAAATCTCAGTTTAGCAGTTGGACACACATATCTGGTATTTTACGTGTTATTCCAGGAACCAACCACATTACAGCAGTCTGCCCAGTGCACACAGTTAAATGACTACAGAGACATACATGATATAGTGGATCCCTCCCATATGCAAACATCTTCCACAGATGCACAAGTTGTTCATACAAACAGGGAATGCTATGGCAATAAAGATGTGCAAACAGTCTATCAGCAACAAATAATGTGCATTTGACAATTAAACATATGGGTGTAGACGTCAACACTAGGCTGTTTGCCCTAGGGAATGACAGCTTAGCCAGAGTGTGCTTGGCGCCTGCCTCCCCACAGGATGCACATTCCCCTTTCTAAACACCGATGATGTCAGCACCCTATAAGTACAGCAGGAGAAAAGAAACCTCCCAGTAATGTGAATAGCACGCTCCGCTAATGCATCCGTTACAAGTGTCATAACATAGTTAGGTAGGGGTTTGAATCCTGCAAATGCTCTGTGTGTGTGTGAGTGGGGTTGGTGTGTGTGTAAGTCTGTGGGAGAGAAATGTCCCTTTTGGCATCTGGGAAAACAAACTACAGGATGCACATTCCCCTTTCTAAACACTGTTCAGTTTTGAAGGGGGGCCCCCATTGGGCTCTGCAAGTTGTCTGTTTCAAAATTGGATTTGCCTTGGAAGTGTTTTTTTGCTGAGGGGTTTGGTGGGGGAAAAAAGCCCCTTTGGGCAAGGGGCAGCACGGGTCCTTCCCCTTTCTAAACCCAATTTTAAAAAATATACAAAAGGGAAAATCCCAGAAGGGAAAGCCTTGGGGCCAACATAACTGTTGGAGGGTTTGAATCCTCAATGTGGGTTTGTCTGAGGGGGTGTGGGGGAAAAATTCCTTTTCCTGGGGAAAACAAAAAGGGCCCTTTTTTAAACCCCTGGTACCCCTTTTCGGGAAAGCCCCCATTTGTAATGGCAAGGCCCTTTTATAAAAAGTAGGTAGGGGTTTGAACCTCTCAATGGTTTTTGGTGATTTTTTTTGGGGGAAACCCCCAACAGGTAAAAACCGGATCCCTTTTTCTCAGTAGCTGAACCAGGCTCTGGCAAAAGTTTCTTTTTCAGGGCCGGAAAGAGTTGGTCAGGGGGGAATCTTTGGGGGTTTAGCTCTGTTTTTGGTACCCAATCTTGTTTCCTTATCCTTTAATACCAAAAAGGGGTAAATGAGCCTTGTAACAACCAAATGGTTTGGAGTTTTGGGGGCCCAAATTTCTCCAGGGGTTTTGGACCAGGTGAAACCATCCTGGGGGCAAAAGCGGTAGTTCCAGAAGAAGGGGGGTATTTTTGGAAGGGTTTTGGGTGGGTGGCTGGGGAAATTTGCAATCCCTTTGATTTTTTTAAAAGAAAAAACCGGGTTTAAACCTTATGCTTGTGTCCGGGCCCCTGCCCAGGTTGACGACAAACTGCTCCTGCCAAGGAGATTTGGGGCATCATTATTTTAGTTTTGGGCGGGGTTATTTTATTTTCACCTTTATACCTATGAAGGTGGGTGTTTTTAGGTAACTGGAAAGGGGGAAAAGTTTTCCCAAACAAAGCCCGGGGTACAGGGCGGCCATTAGCCAAATTTTCAACAAAGTGAATAGTAAGGTTTACCGGGATTATTGCAGGAAATTATGACTGTACTGGAAATCCAGGTAAGTTTTGCAGTGTCCAGGCAAACAGTGAACGGGACCATGAACCGTAAAGGGGAAGGGTACAATAAATTTGGATGGAAACCCAGGCTAAAACCTTTGCGGGTTAAAATTTTCCCAAATTTAACAACATGACCCAAAAAAAACCAGTGGGGTCATTAGTTTTGTACAACCGCTGCCACCAAAGGGGAAACCTGAAAATATGGGACTTCCTGTACAGGTAGGGTGTGGGGGGGCCGTCTGGGAAAAAGGAAAGAATGTACTGCGGGTGCAAAAAGGGGGCCCTGTGCTTACCGCAGAAATACACATTCAAATCAACACGGGCCTTCATCAGTGGCCATATTGAATTTTCCCGGGCCTCCACCAATCCCCTCATTTTTTCCCCCCTGTGACAGTTAGTTTTGTTGTTCTTCACAGGTATGAATGTGAGATGATCTAGGGTCTCCTGGTTTTGCCCACGGGTACTGAAAATTTAAAACACCAAAACTTGCAAGGCCATGTGGGAAATCCACTTAATTTTCAGCCACATTGTTACACATTTTTCCCTTATTTTCACCTATTTTGTACCCTTTTGCATCAAACCCCCAGTTAACTGTCTGAACATTGGGTTTCCCGGGGTTGAAAAAGGGTGCAATCCACATTATGCACAGGTGCTTGTACCCCCTTAATTCAGCCAGTACAAAAAATAAACATTATTTATGTGGTTGTGAAAAACATTTTAATGGCAAGTTGTTCAGTTGCGGAGGTGGCCAGTTTTCATTGAAAGGGTGTAATTGGATCCCACAGCCACCATCCCCATTACTGGTGTTTGTGGAGGGACAGCGTAGGGGTCTTTTGGATCAGTGTTTGCGGACCCCTATTTTGCTTTGCAGGGTGTAGGACAACGTTCCACCCATGGCTGCCATAACGGTGTTTGTGGACGCCACAGATTCCTGCCGGCCTGGCCGGCCACGCAGGGTCCTTGGGGGTCTATACCGGCCCAACCCCAGACTGGGCTGCTCGGCATTTGGGTGGCCGTCCCTGTGGCCGGCCGACCACTGCCGGGCTCCGGGGGCGGCATACGCACGCCCGTTTGCTCGCCACCCCCCCCTGGCCCTGGCCCCATGTTGGTTGTGGAACCCCCCCAAATGTCCCCCCAACCCCCGGGCTAGGGACATGTATTGTGGAACCGGGCAATTTGCCCCCCAAACGCGTCATGAATGGAAAATCCTCAGCCGCGTCCGCATACTGTCGCAGGGCGGCAACATGCTGAGTTAGACCCTTTTGGGCCCGTTCCATACGGATGTCCCAGAACCCAAACATGCTGGGTTGAAAACCTCTTGGGCAGTCTGCGGGGGGAGGATGTCCAAAAGAACCCTACCTGTCTGTGTGGTCCATCCTGGGCCATGCCCAGGTGTTTGGGGGGAGGTTTACGTCCACATTATGGTTGACAGCTGTTCCCCGGGGAATTGGTGACAAAGGGGATTGGCAAAAACTTCCTTGATTCACTTTTATTAATCGGTACCAAGGCCCCCGGGATCCTTCCTTGCCTTTACACAGAGCAAAACAGCCCCCGGACCGACAGGTTCCCTGTTTAAAACCAGGAGCACCAGAACCTGGGGGGGAAAAACAAAACACTTTTACAATGCACAACCAATGCACACATGCACACATGCACATGCACAGGTGCACACATGCCCCGCACAAAATGTACACATGCAAAATGCACATGCACACAGGGCACACATGCACATGACACATGCACACATGCACAGGTGCACACATGAAAATGCACATCACATGCTGCACATGAAAATGCACACATGCACACACACATGCACAGGTGCAAAATGCAAAATGCACAAAATGCACAGGTGCACACATGCACAAAAATGCACACATCCCTGCAAAATGCAAAATGCACACATGCACACATGCACAGGTGCAAAATGCAAAAATGCACACAGTTTCACACAATTGTACAGTACTCATTGGATATCAACAAAAGACACAGACACACCTACATGCATACAAAGAGCACTACTAAGTGAGCCAAATAGTACTATTACTATCAAGACTATTGGAATTGTTAATACACACTCACCAGCATGGATAGGCTGCATTCTGTTATACCAGAGGGACCTGCAAAAGAAGAAACTAATGTCAGTGGGCACAACTGTGCCATTGTTACTGAGTATGATACAGGTCAGTAGTACAACAGTCCCTTTCACAGGTCAGTTTAATATTGGGGATATCACACTTGCACATTAAATACTATGGTGACAGCTACAAACCAAGGACACCCTCAAAATGCATTAACTACCAGTGTACACAACAGTCAACTATACATATGGCATATTACCTCCCGTTCACTGTCTTGTGCGGTGGCTCCAGCCTCCATCATAATGCATGTCTGCTGCTGTTGTTGTTGCGGGGGACTGGAGCCACTACACTCATGAGTAGTCCCTCCATTTGGGAGTGGGGATGTGTAGACCCCACCACCTGTGGGACCTGTTGCCTGTGGATATCCGGCACGCTGATGGACATTTTGATTAAATCACTGCAGTGATGTCGCCCTGCTCATATGTCCTATTATGCCCTATGTCATTTACCCGCGGACAAGGTCCCACAGTGCAGCCCCTCCTGCTGATTCTGGCTGGTGCGGAAAAGAGTATTGCATAACCCCACCAGGCTCTGGTGTATCTCCTCATCCTCAGCTGTGGAGGGGGGTTTTGGTGGGCCATGTACCTGAAAAAAAAATAACCTGATATCAGCAATATATGTCAGCAAAATTTTGGGCCCCTACTACACATGCTACTCGACTGTTTGATACAACATATCTAAATATATAGCATCTGTCTGTCTATTGGTGGATACACATGTTTGGGCCCGGTATCAGTGCTCAGCCAGCAACTGTGCAACAGTACCTGGCCCCTCCATATGACTACTACCAAACCCCAGCAGTCAGAACACTGATTCAGGTCAAGAGCACCTCCTCACTCTTTTTTATCTAGGTACTGTATGGCCTACATCACAAATACTGTGAGATGACCACACACTGATTGCCCTGGATATACATATCCCACCTCCACCACCAGCACAAAAGACTATAGTGAATAACATTACAGATGCAAACTTTACACTTTGTAACAGTGACATGGTATCCTTTCAGCCCACTGGGCCAGTGGCAGATACAACCCACAATGCTGACCCCCTACACAATTGCTTTCTACAGACATCCCCCAGAATGCATGGATCATGAAATCCCATATATGACCAAGACACTCCACAAAGGGACAGCATCCTGTCTGGTGGACCCCAGCCATAAAAATTGTATTACAGAAGATGGAAGCTACTGCAAGACAGAGCATAATTCCATAAAGGGAGGGCATGTCTGAGCAGCACTAGTAAGGATCTATTTTCCATCATACAAACATCCATGGGCAACTTTGAGAGGGGAAATCAAGAGGGACACTACAGATAACCAGAAGGCCTTCTTCAGTTATGTTAGCAACCTGGTCAGGATCCATCCTCTATGCCCATAGTTTACACAACAACAAATATTTCACTGAACCCCAGATATTGACAACATTGTGGCAGACAGGTTCAGTGCAGGTGTCACCCCCCCAAAATAAGACATAGTTATCCCAGCTGACTGTAACCTCCCTGTCATCACAGATGTCCAGGTGAGAGCCACCCTCAGGACAGCAGAATACACAACATGAATGGGACCTGATGGAATCCCCAGTTGCATGCTACATAAACTCTGACAGGAGCTAAACACACATATAGAAGTGCTATGTAACACTAGCCTGACTACAGGATATGTACCTGTACACCCCCGCACAGCAGCGGTGGTTCCACTCCAAGGGGGCACCTCAACATACCAATACAATAAAAAAATACATTACATTACAATACAATACTATACAATATGCTATTTGGGACTACAACAGGGCCCGTTCTGCTACCCTGACCATTGTGACACATGTGGTGTGATGGTACCTGCTGCTGTCACACAGTTACACAGGGTGACTCATATGGCATATTACCTATCTGACATTCAGCAGGGGTATGTGTGACATGTACTCATGGGGAGTCTTGCTTCTTAACACTGTGTGGTTTATTGCAGGGTATGTCTTATCTGTGGGGAGGAACTTTACCTCCACATGTGCACTCTATTGCAGTGGCACGGACAAAACAGCAGTCATTTAGGTTGTGGATGGTGTGAGGTGTTACTATGGTTGTTGGACATCTGTCATGGGGGTGACTATATTAAATCCAGGAGTGGTAACCTCTATGTGGGTAGTATATGTGTACTCTGTGGTGTTGTCAGTCACTGTGCATTGGTAATGTGTTTGAGTGCATTGTCACAGTGTTCTACATGTCACTGTGTCCTTCTCCATATCTGTAGCTGTCATGTGAGGTCCATACCATGGCATCCAAAGTGGTGTGGAGGGGACCACCTACATGTCCATAGCTGACACACCATGTTCCCGACACATACCATGTGCAGGTATTCCAGGGGTAGTGTGCCACTGTGAAATATTGGGCCACTATTGTACACATTTATGACCCTGTTCACCCCTGACACATGCAGTGGTGGGCAAATCACATATCTGGTGGTTACTGGTGTAGGTGATTTGAAAAATGGTATGGTACCCCGTTTTGACACTGGTGTTCACTCCATGCCTTTGTCACCAGGCACCTGTTGCAATACATCTGTACACATGTTCACTCAAATTTATTCTCTCTCTCTTTATATATATATATATATATATATAAATTTAATATATAAATATATTAAAATAATATTTCTATTTTATTTTTAAAATATTTTATTTTTTTATATATATATTTTAAAAATTTTTTAAATTTTTTTTTAATTTTTTATATAAAATATATATATATATATATATTTTATAATATAAATATATATATTAAATTTCATATTTGCATAATAGACCAAGAAGACAGGGTTTAAAAAGTTTGTTAATCGTATAAACATCATACTGTAAACAACATCTGTCCCATTTTTAATGGATACAATAAATCAAAACTTTTATTTTGTGCTTACATAAAATGTTGTACATTCACTAATTTCTGTATTCCCTCCCTTTTAAATTTATATACATATATCAACCCAAAGAAAAGGATTCACAGTTGTAAACCTTTTGTATTTCACATTACCTTGTTTTCAACTCTTTTGTTCTTTTTGGCTCCCTCTCCCACTTATTGTCACTTTTGGTGGGTTCAACAATTTTTTTGTTCGCTTAATTTAATTTTTCTGTTTGTCCCCTCCCTTTTCCTCTTCCTTCTAGGGTCAAGAAATACATTGGAGGGGTCACATATTTTTTAGGACTATATATTACCCCTTACCAATTTTTCCCTTTGTTTGCACAGCCGTTGTGTTGTTGGTTCTCCTTTTTTCCTGCTTGGGTTTTAAACTCCCTTTCAGTTTTCAGGGTGCTGATGCTTTACAATTTTGTTTGGTTGGTTTTCTTAATTTGTTTTTTTCTTCCCCCTTTTTTCTCCTTTCCTGTCTTTGTTGTCCTCACCCCCTCTCGTTAATGGTTTGCTTTTTTACTTTTGGGGTAAGGCCAAAATTTTTGTTTTTGTATCCCGCTATGCCCATGTGTGGCCTTGCCCATTTTCCAGCATTCAATTGGAAAGCGCATTTGTACGATGCAGGGGGTTTTCCCTGGGGTTTGACATCTATTAGGGGATTTGAGATGGCGGAGGCCCCCTTTCAGGATTTTAAGGGGCAAAGGGGGACCCAAAAAGCTGGTATGCTGCATTTTCTGTGGGTTAAAGTTGTATTCTCTTTTTCCAGTGGGGTTTTAGGGTTAACCCTTCTTTTCATTTCTCCATTTTGTACTTTTCTGGGTTGTACCCTGAACACCTTTTTACTACTCTTAAATTTAAAAATTGGGGGTGTGCCCCCTTTTCAAATTTTTCTTGCCCCTTTTGCCCCAAGGTCAATATTTGCCCCTTTTTTTTTCATACTTGGGCTCAAGTCGAATTGGTGCCTTAAATTTCCTATTTTTCCCAAAAATCCCCCAAATGGATGCTTGAATTCTGCTTTGTTTTAAAATTTTTAATGTGTCCCTGGTTTTTGGGGCCTTTTTTCCCCCTTTTTATTTTTTAGATGTGCCCGAAAAGGGGGGATCAGGGGTTATCCCGTTATTGGGTTTTTGAAGGTCTATAGTGTTTTTAAACCCATTAAAATGGCTGTTTCTGCAAATTTTCTTTTTGGTTAAATTTTTTTTAGTAATTTAAAAACATTTTTTCCACAATTATACTTTAATTTCCATATTACATGAAAATTTTTTACACTTTCTGAAAAAAGGGAAACATGGAGTCTGTGGGGTCCTGGGTTTACTGGTTTATTTTATTTTTTTTTAACTACAAAATGTTGTGTAAACCCATTGTAACTATTTGCAGGTGTACTTTTCTTTGCCCCCTTTTCCCTATTATTTAACTTTTTCTTTTGGAAAAAATGGGGGGAAAAAATTAAAAAGGGGGACAAACATAAAAAACAAACTTTTTTCAAATTAAAAATAGGCCCCTTTTTCCCGAACGCTGTTTGTTGTAATAATTTGAAATTCCCCCTGGGGCGCCAAAAATTTTTTAACCTTGTAAGATGGTTCCTGTAAGAATTGTGGGAAAGGGCAGTTTATGGGGGTGGGTAAGGGGGTGAGGGTATGCATAAAAGCTACACTGGGGGGGGTGTTTCGCAAAAAAACAAAACAAAGGGGTACAGGTTTTAAAATTTAAATACCCGGCCCTGGCCCCCCCAAACAAAAATTCCCACCGCCGCGTTGCCACTGTTCCTTCACTGCCCAGGATGGGATCTGTGCTGGGGGCTGTGTAGGCAGGGCAACAGGCATGCCCGTTAGTTGCGCCACCCATGCCTCGAGCTGGCGTAGGGGCTCGGGAACAGAGTCCCAAATCTCCCTACGCACCACAGTCTGGACGCTACGGAGGGTGAGTGGTGGTTCTCCTCCGGCCACACTTGCAGAGGGGGGGCAAGCCCCATCCCCTGCAGCGCTTCCACCCGCAGGTGGCACAGGGCCACTGGAGGAGGGTCCGGACTCGGCACTAGTGCCAGGTGCACTCGCCAGCTGAGGTGGGAGAGGTGGGTCCACTGGAACCCGCCTTCCCTGTCATCCTATGTTTTGCATTATGTCATGACAGTTTGGGTTAGTGACATATAATACCATTCACAATTAGTTGTAACAGCATGCATTAGTATTCCCATTAACCAAACACCCAGATATTCACACCATTGAACAGCGTGCATAACACATGCATAATTTGAACAGAAATACACAGTCCAACAACATGCAGGGTTAATTGATGGCAACAGGCCATCAGGTGTGGATGTATGAACAGGGCAGATGCATCAACGGACATGCAAATATATATGACCCAACAGGACAAACGTCCAGGGGTGTTAATTGTGATTGCACATACCATTTTCATGTGGAATGGGTTATATGTGGTTATAGGGTGGGTAAAGAAAGTAATATTAACACCTTCAAATAACAATACATATGCTGTACATTTCTAATAGCTACAGTTATATACACACTACTGTTCTAACTACAGTTTCCTATATGATAACTATTTCAACTTGGTGATAGGACTGTTACTGCAACATCAATATACATTTTATTGTTCTTCATAGACATTCATATCTAGCTTTGTTCAGCTACATCATCCTGCTACATTTGCTTTATATAGCTGTAGACAAGTGTGGATGTTTGGTATATCAGACAATCATCCTATCTGCATATTGCAGACTGAGAGCAGCATATCCAGATTTTGGGATACACATTCCAGATGCAGCAACACTTTGAACAGATTTCGCTGTTTGGTTTTGAATCTCACATGCATTTCATTATGTCTTGACTGCAGTATACTTTATTCAGGGGTTATTACTACTGTATTGCTGGATTCATGACACTTTCTCACACTCTCTCACTTGCTTTCATTTTAATATTCAAGATGGTACTTACTTCTAGGCTTTATTGACATGTTTTACCTGTAGTTATTACAATCCTTTCCAGCAGTCTCACTTCTGTCATGTTTCAGTATTTCCACAGGGATATATTTCACACATGTGATTTCATCATCTTCTGCAGCTATACTTTTCAGCCTGCTGCAGGTTGTGTACTATTTTCTTACAGGTAGGGCATTTTTATTTCAGAATATATGTCAGACAGTTTCATTTTTCGGTTTAACTTACAGGCTGAAACACACTTTTGTAATCAAGCAATACTTGCAGACACTTTCACACTGTTACTTGCACATTTTATTCCTTACTGACTACACTGCACTCTTTTGCTGACTGTCATACTTTTATATTTCTTTACAGTTACTGGTAGTGGATTACTGACCTGCCTGGTGGCGCAACCACACCAGCCTATCGCCATAGGCTCTGTGGTTCGCAGAACGGACACCTGCAGCTGTAATATAAATGAAGTAATATTGGAATACACATCTCCATAATATCAGCTAGTTTAATTTCTTACATACATAATTAAATGTTACTTACTCAGTAGTGGGGTGTTGGGTGTTTGCCGGGCCTCCTGGATCCAAAGGTTCAGTTGGTCCTGCTTGCGTCTCTTCAGGTCCGCATGGTGGTGACGGACCTGCTCACCAGTCCTTGGAATCCCTGTGGCACTGGTGAGATCATGAGCCAACCGGTCCCACGCCTCGGCCCTGTATGCTCCCCAGAGGACCTGGCCCTGCATGAGTTAGGCCTCATAATTATGGACTAGGAACCAGACCATGTACCTGGACTCCTCAACACCCCACCTCTGTGCTCAAAAGCAACTACCCTCTCCTACTCCTGTCATTCTGCCTGCAGGTAAGTTCTACAATCGTTTATGTTGTGTATTCCCGCCTATGGGGCTTATATAGTCTGTTTTTCCCGCACATATCTGTGATTGGCCATTTTGGAATTGTATCAACTTCAGTAAACCTGCATTGTCATGCTCTAGTTTGTATTCATTCCTATATATTAGCTATTATTGCATTTAAAGGTACTGCTGTCATGGCTTAGTGGTTCTGTACCTTGACTATGGTGTATAGTATCCTGGGTTCGAACCTGGCCACTGCTTTTTATTTTTCATGACTGTCTAGACATGCTGAGGGGTGTGTCTGTGTAAAGGCAGTTTTGATACGGCTTGCTCAACGTTGCCCGTCGGTTAGCTTGTTTGCACGGTGCGCAGCACCGCGCAAACGGGGTACGCTGCTTTAAGCCTCATTTGGCTATCGGCACGCATATTACGCTCAGCTCAGTTAGGGGCACATAGATTTAGCGTGTTAGACCACTGCTCAGCTATGGGCACTCATTTTGCACCAGTTAAACCACTGCTCATCTACGGGCAGATGCACTCACTCTGTTAAACTGTAGCTCAGCTATGAGCACATCTGGCATTTTTTATTCTTTTGTTACCTCACATTTCTTCAATATAAATGGGCTATTTCATTACATTTTACATAAATTGTGGTTTTATGTGTACATATTTGTCAGGGACTTGTTTCCTGCTTATTTTGCAAAAAAAAAAAAAAATTGGTGTTGTGGGGCTCAAACCATGAATGCCTGCTCTTCAGCCAACATCTCTACCGCTATGCTATTGCTTCCTGGCTTATTTTGCATATTTAGTTCTTATATGCTTTCCCACTGACTGCTAACTGTAGCTGCGCTACAGGCACGCCTGCCAAAACAAGCGCACTCACGGTTAAACATTTTTACAATTTAAAAAATATATAACATGTTCATTTATATATTTTATGTTCATAGTCTGTGGGGGCATGTGTTGTGTTGTGTTTATTCACATTTCCGTGGACTCTGTTGTGGGTGTTTACTTTGGGCACTTTTACACTTCTGGGGGCGTGTCCGCTTGCAGGGCTCGGCCTACAGACACGCCCCCTACTGTCTTACATGGACCGTGTTAGACTTAGGTGTGATTCAGCATGCTCTCATGAATATGCAAAGCATGCTGACATCACTCCGTTTAACTGCAGCCTCCGTGTAAGAGTTATAACTCTTACACAGAGGCTTCGTGAATCCTTGCCATAGTTTTCCTACTGTTGATTTTTAGGAGTGCTATTAGTAGTTCAGCTTTGTTAAATTTCATTATGGCCTGTGGAAGTAAGGTGATGGTTAGGGAATTTTTATAAATAATTGCTACACCACCTGCACGCTTGTTTTGTCTGTCATGCCTGAGTGTACTGTATCCTGGGGGGGGTTGATTTCATTATCATTTATTTCTTTTTTAACCAGGTGTCAGTAGCTATGACTAAATCAGGAGTATATGTGACAAGATAAGCATGTATGTCATGAATTTAATTGCACATGCTTCTTAGTTTCATACTTAGTAAGGTGAATTTGATCCTGTTTTTTTGCTGAGATGTATTAGGTGACTGATTTATTTTGGGGTTGGAAGTGATGGTTTTATGAACAACAGGACCAGGGTTGAGGTGGATATCTCTGCAGATTTTCTGAATTAACATTTCACAGAGGAAACAGTGTGGCTAATTATATTTTGGTCTTGGTCTTGGAAAAAGTAATGATCTACTCATAATAAACTTAAACATAAGAAGCATTTTAAACAAAATACAGGAACTTCATGCAAGCCTATCTCTATATTCCCCTAACATTGTCCTTCTGACAGAAATCTGGCTCAAATCAGATATCCTTGATAATGAAATTCTTCCCACTGGCTATATCATTCTCAGGCAAGATAGGAAAACAAAAAGGGATGGTGGTATAGCCCTGCTCTTCAAAAATATCTTGCATTAGAGAGAGGGATAACCTTAGCCCCCCCCTAATATTTCCAACTTAGAAATACTCTTGGCTAAAATAAAACTCAACCTAAATAAAAATATCAACATCATAGGTACCTATATTCCTCCTGGCAACAACATAGACAAACTTGAAACCATCCTACAATGGAGCTCCAATAATCTCCCACAAGAGACCATTATACTAGGGGACTTTAATATTAACTGATACTCCTGCAACTCTGACCACCCTACTACCCATATCAACCTCTACAGCTTTACCCAATTAATTCAAACCACAACAAGGTCTGATAAAACTACTAAAAAGGAAACTATCCTTGACTGGATTCTCACCAACTACTCCACACTTTCCTATAGTTCTGGTACCCTCTCCAATTCATTCAGTGACCACCTCCCAACATACATTATACGTCATCAGACAAATCTTACACAAAACCCATCTACTTACCAAATTCGCAACACCAAAAATTTCAGGCCTCAAGATTTCATAACCTCCCCTAAGCTCTGCAACTGGAAACCCCTCAAAACTTTATCCCTGGACAGTGCAGTGGACTACTTTAACACCACATTTTTAAATATCTTAAATAACATGGCCACTATCAGGACAATACGATCAAAATCTAATTACTCTTCTTGGCTCACTAAAGAGACATCACTCCTAAAAAAAAAGGGATAAAGCATGGCATGAATGGACCCACAAAATATCAATAGTTACTCACCAGAAGTATCTCCAGCTAAGAAACAAAGCCAAAACACAAATAAGACTTGATGAGAAGAATTACTATACTAGCTTACAAGCTAAATACCAAAATAATCCTCAAAAATTCTGGATCACTTTAAATAAAATACTACAACCAGGTCAAACTAAGACCCCTCAGCCAACAGCAAGTAAGCCCCTAGAGTGTATTGCTACCCAGTTTAATAAATACTTCATTGACTCCATCAAAATCCTTACTAACCAAAACTTCTCATCACTGCCCATCAACCTAATCACTTTACTAGATAATAACAACACATTCTCCTTAAAACCAGTCACAACACACAACATACACAAATACTTGCTCAGGCTAAAACCCACAACCCTGGCAGCTGACAACCTACACTCAACATACTTAAAAATAGCAGCTGAAGCCATCTCCTATCCAGTTTCCCAACTAATTAACCATTCCATATCCAAGCAATGCATCCCCACTCTCTGGAAAATTGCTCACATCATACCCCTACACAAAGGTGGACCCTCCACCAACTTCTCTATCGGCCCATAGCAATCTTATCCCCTCTATCAAAAATCCTTTAAAGGTGTGTTCACACTCAAATACTTAACCATCTCCTAGTCAATAAATTACTAACAAATACTCAGCACGGCTTTCGTCCCTACCATAGTACTACCACAGCCCTTATTAGCTTCACTAACACCATCAGTCAGCTTAGAAATAAAGGTGAGCTAGTATCAGGAATCTTTTTAGATTTATCAAAAGCCTTCGATGCAGTTTCTCATAACAAACTGCTGACTGCCTTGTCCAAACTGAACCTAAGCTACTCCACTCTAGCCTGGTTTCAGAGCTACCTCATAGATCCGCAACAAGTGGTACAGTGAAACAAAGCTCTTTGTCCCTTACTACCAGTGACTATGGGCATGCCTCAAGGGTCTATTCTCGGCCCCCTCCTTTTTAACCGGTTTACAAATAATCTCCATAATGCTACAACTCTAGACACCCTTATACAGTATGCAGATAACTTCATTGTCATATGTTCTGCCCCAACTCTACCTGAACTACAGAACTTAATCCAAACATCCTTCAATGCTATTGAATCTTGGTTGGCAGATGCCCAATTAATCTTGAACCCAAATAAATTTAAACTCATGCTCTTCCACTCCACTAAATTCAAAACCCAATCCACTTACTTCAACATCACATCCAGTAATAAGACTTTGATTGAACCAGTACCATCCACCCAACTTCTCATTGTTGTTATTCATCATAATCTGAAGTTCGACTTGCACATTGCCCAGACTGTAAAAAGTACGCAAGAAAATAGGTACCTTATACAGATGCAAAAACTACCTAACCACAAACTCCAGAATAACCATGGCCAGAACTCATCTTCTGTCACCTGTACTATACACTTCACCCATCCTTACCAACTTCTCCAAATCAGACCTAAGCAAGCTAGAGGTCTGCTATAATAAGATAGCTAAATTTGCCACTAGCTGTCCTCCTAGAACCCATAATTGTAAGGCTCTATGACAACTATCTTGGTCAAAACTACCCCACCAACTCATTCTCATGCAACTCTCTACTGCCCACCAACTGTACTATAAATCCGATAAAACACCAGCTCTACAAGGCCTCCTCAATCCCCATATAAGCACCTGTCCACTAAGATCCACTAATAAAGCTCTAACTGAAGTAACCAGGAGTAAAAATAGCTCGGGTGACTTTCTATACTCCTACGATATTGCTAAACTGTGGAATGCCTTACCACTTGAAATTAGAACTATGACTAACTTAAAAAACTTTAAGCATCACCTTAAAGCCCACCTCACCAATTCCTGGACTTGTACATGTACTGGGTATGGGTAGCCCAAACCATGGAACTAGCTGATTTTAAAATTTTAATTGCATATCTAATCAGCACTGAATTAAAACCATATGACTAACTTAAGTTGTTTTTTTTCTTTCTCACTGTTAATATCTACCAGATTCCAAGTCTTCAGTTTGCTATGCTACCTGTATATAAGAATAAGTATTGTAATTGCACTCTTATTGTATACAATGTCACTACCTGCTACTACTGTAAGAACTGTCTTCTAGACGCATTGTTATATGAGATTATTGGTCTTGTCTCCCACTTGACCAATTTATTCTGTTCTAGTCTTTTTACTGTTATGAATGTCTGTTACTAATTTTTCTTTATTGTATTAGACAATTTTCTTTCTACTAACAAAATAGTTTACTAACAATGGAGCTTATCTCCCCGGGCCTCCACTGAAAAAGGGTTTTATGCCCAGTTGGACTCTCCCTGCAAACAAATGTAAAATAAAATAAATAAAATAAATTGGTTTGATATTTGATCATAAATGTCAGTGCTTAGTTTTAAGATATTTACAGAAAATAAATCCGACGTGGATTATTTGTAAAGCGTGCTATGGAGAAAGACAAGCTGGGTAGATGCTGATATTCTTTATGAGGATTTGTTGAGTCCTAAGTATTTGAAGGAGGTGGATTTGATAATTGGTGATAAAGGCTAGTAGAGTGAGGAGAAATAGTAAAATAATCTGATTTAGGGGCATCTTATTTAACTTGGGTTTTATCTTTGTTGTAAATTAAGATAAAAATATTAGGGGGTAGTGGGTTGGCTCTAATAATGTAATGTATAAGTTACAGGAGGCAATGATTAAGACAATTTGTGAGAGAGTATTTGTTGGTAAACTACAGTGGGTGTTACCATTGGGAGTAATTGTATTGATTGTTTTCCTACTGGAGGGAACTGACTGAACTGGGTAGAGGAATATGCGGAAGTATAAATGTGGAATAAGAGTGGTTTGTGGGATTTGGCAGTAGGGTAAGGGACTGGACTGAAAACTTGTCAAGGCACAGAGAAAACAGTGACTTAATGTAAACAGTCACAAATATGCTGAGAGATAAGTAAAAGGAAACATGTAATTTAAAAGGCCTCTATACTAGTAGATGCATGTCTTGGTTTTGTTGCTCTAGGACACAGTTTTAGTAGGAGGGTTAGCCCAATATCACCTTGACCTGACTAATGGTGATGACAGTAAAAAAATTGCATTTGACTAGTTGAACAACTGTGTAATGTAAGGAGATTTCTATGTACATTCAAATGCAAAGGTCAAAAGCCTATCTCAATCCCCGCAGACCAGCACACCAATAAGAAAAAGTAAGCCAGAATGCAATAGATACTGGCTGAGAATTCAAATGAGGTTACACAAAAAGAGAAATAAACTTAAGGAAGGGAGATAGTGGACTGCTAAAAACAATGAATTGAGCACAGTTAAAGGATAACGTATCAAAGGGACTGCTGCGGTCCAAGAAATGGAGTTATTATAGTGGACAAAGTTTTTGTTTTAGGCTATCATAATATTTATAATTTACGTACAAATATAGCCCACAGACTGGTGTTTAAACTGCAGACTTCACTGTTACATACATATTTAATTACTTGCAAGAACACTTCTATAGAAAAAGAAAAACACACTAAAGAGAAAGCTGAGTGCACTGAATCAATGTTGACTGTGCACAAATACTAGCTCAGGGCTTAAATGTGTTTAATAACTGTCTCAATCAAGGAAAAATAAGAAAGGAAGGGGGAGACCAAGGGTGACTTCCTTGAAGGCATGCAGTTCCACTAAAGACGGGAGGATATAAATAATAGGAGTAACAAGTCTAGAAGAAGTGAAGAAAAATATAACAGGAAGAAATAGTTTGAGTAGTAGGAGTAAATGTCAGTGTCTATTGGGAAGGAGAGAGTGAAAACTGACCAGCAGCATGTCAGTGGAAGAGAGTTTACAGACTATAAGGCTATTACTTACAAACTAGGACACTAAAGCACTTGTCTTCAGACTAGTCACTATGCAGGTTAAAATATGCACAGAAGACTGGATGTCTCTAATGGTTACTTAAAGCACAAGGCCAGACATGGTACACAGTTTGTCCCAATTAAAGGTGGTTGGATTGAATGGACTTAGACTGCCTCTTTGAATGAGACTGCTGTGTGTATATTTAAGTTTCCAGTGAATCTGTCGTAAAAAAGAGAAAAACATATGTATTCAAAGTTCAGTAGAAATCCAATTAAAGTACTATGGAATGAACTGTATGCAACAGAACCCTGCCACCAGTAAATGCACTGAAATTGTACGTGGTTTCTTAATATATATATATATATATATATATATATATATATATATATATATATATATATATATATAAAAATTAAGATCTGTAATACAGCTGCTGTGATGGGGCCACTTGGCTTACCACCGTAAGCAACACATCCTCAGAAGGAAACAGTACTATTGTGTTAACACCCTTACAAATTAAGGATATTAATCTTTCAAAAATCAGCTTTTACCACCAGAAAGACAAAGGAACACTGAACAATTAAGGATAAGTCAGGAAAAAATTGCAAAAATAGCTTCAAACCTCACAAGCATTTTAAATAGAACAAATGTTTTAACAAGCACTTACTTTAACTTAAATTCCAACAAACTCTTTCTGACAGAGAAAGTACTTTATAGTGCTATGAGATCACTACAATTTAGATAACTGTTCTAGCTTTTTAACACTAGTTGCAAAGAGTTATGCTAATAAAATGTCCAGTCCTTATGAAACAGTGAAATTATGATGACAAATATTGGACGCTATTATAATTGCTGACACAAATCAACTAAAATACAAACAGTGGTTGTAAGTCACACTTAGAAGGTACAAGTACAGGTAGAAATTAGCTTCAGCTACAAAGTATCAACTAGCTAAACATAAATCAATTGGTAAAATATAATTATAAACTTCAAACATCTGATTCTCTTTTATCACGTATAATGTAACTCCCTTGCACCCCGCAAGAGAAGAGGAGGGAAGGAAAGATGAGACAGTGTGTGGAGAGTAAATTACAAAGTGCAAAAGAGGGGGGAGCAGTAGAAAGAATATACATGTAAATGATACCAGAAACAAGCAACCGACTCAATGTAATTAGCCTTGGCTACCCCCCCACCCAACCCCACCCAGCTATTCTCATTAGAGGTAATATATACATAATTATCAACCATGGATAAGACCAATCTAGCACCAAAAGGGAAATTAGCTTGTCTTAAAATTGTCCATAGGGGCAGCAATCCTATTACTTAATAATGAACATATAAACAAATGCGGAGTGTACATTTAGGTGATAAAACATTTTTTAATGTTGTAACAGAAAATAATTGTCTTTCCAAACTAACAAGCAAATATGCTGTTAAGCAAAATCTGGTATCTTGCTAAATTTCCTTGGTCTTAACAGTATTTTACTTCAAAAAAATTTGTTAAAGTAGCAAAACTGCTAAGATCTTTATGTTTGGTTTTAGTCTGAGCACATAGACGTAAGCTAATGACCTACGGAATCCGGCTGAAAAGTTAATAGAATGTGCTATAGAGTCAATTTTATGGAAAATTATTTACTGAAATGACAAGCTGATTGACAGTGGCATGAGCTTCTGTGCTAAGATAAAAAAGTGGATATAAATTGGCTGTTTTGCTTTGATTTTAGTACTCAGTCCATACAGCAATATTCATAAAAGTACTAGATGCCAGTAACTATCCTTCACATTAGTTATGCTTTGCCATTTATACAGCTGGAATGGCAGGTATAAGGCACTGCTTAAAAAATGATATCAATAAAGACTATCTGGCACACACTTTTACAATGAAATAACAAGCTGCTGCATATGAGGAGTGAGTGCAAAAAATAGCAACATAATAAGCAACATGCTGCAAGAGCACCAAGGAAGTCAAATTTGTGCAAACAACAAAACTATATATATATATATATATATATATATATATATATATATATATATATATATATATATATACACCCACACACATACATGCATTTATATAGATACAGATATATACATATATATATATATATATATATATATATATATATATATATATATATATATATATAGATATATATATATATATATATATATATATATATGTAGCAGGTGGTGTGGTGGTAAGTTTCAAAAAAAGTTTTTTGAACACACACGCACACACACACACACACACATATATATATATATCTATATCTATATATATATATATATATATATATATATATATATATATATATCTCTCTCTATATATATATATATATATATATATATATATATATATATATATATATATTTATATACTGAACATGTTAGTGTGTATGTATGTATATATATATATATATATATATATATATATATATATATGTTATACTGTGCTACTAAGGATCTGGACGTATAAGAAGGATTTAGGATAGCAGGAGTTTTATTACAGCTTCTGTGCAATGTTGTGAAACAAGCAATTAACCAGAGTTAAATGCAAAACCACACATGGTTACACCAGTTAAACAGCAAGCCTATGCAGAAGCAATAATAAACTTTAAGCTTTATGCTAGCAATAACCCTTGACTGAGTACGCGTATCACAGGATTTGTACATGGTTGGCATGGTTTAATCATGAGGGTGAAGCCTGAATGAGCAAACAAAGTCAACAGTGGGCAAATCCTGTGATACCCTCACCTAGGAGTAGGCTACTATTAATGTACAATGACATAATTTAAGAAAGAAATTGCTTACCTTTCTAAAACAATGTCAGTATATAATCAGTCACACTTTAAAACTGGTGGTGTGTGCATATGCATGTTATGTATATCTGCACACTTCATCTGTGCACTACAACAGCCAGAGCAGAGAAGACAGAGCTTCAGTATCTCTTTCGTTCTCTCTACTATATTACCTGATTATATACTGCCTCTTTTATTTAGAAAATGTAAAGAATGAAACTAATGTCTGCTATTACTGATGGTGACAAGTAGTTTCATTATCTGAAAATTCTATGAGGGACAAGGCAGAAATATAATGAAAATTAACAATGTTCTGTGAATCTGTGCATAGTGGACAAGAATGATTGTTGTATCATCAGTAAGCATACTTGTCAACTGTTTAGAGTTTTGTAGAATCTTTTTTTCCTCGTATTTTGTGTCACCCCTTATAAAATATATTACTAAAAGTTATCAAATATATATCAATACAAACTCCAGCCTCTCAATAATACCTGAATAGCTGGACTTTTTTTACATTGGTATATTCTCAGTTTATAATAGGCATGCTGATTGTGCTGTCCAATCAGGATGCATGTTTTTGAGTAAGAATGGGCCTTTATTGTGTACTACTCATTTTATTTCCAAACCTCACAGAGTATCAGTGAGGCTGAACACTGTATGCAAAGTATTAGCTTTAGGGACCCATTATGTTTTGAGTATTTATATCATGGAGCATATGAAAGCAGAAACAGCTACTGCAATACAGCAGGCATGAATTAGGATTTAACAGAACAGCTGAGAACTTTAATTAGGAATAGTGAAACTATAACAGTAAATTCTAAGCAAGATAAAGCAAGATAAGGGATTACATGATAAAGAAACAATTTATATAGGGGGTGCTAAGTAATTTTTATGTACATGACTCATCAAATAATTAGAACTAATCGTTATTATTTTACAGTTAGTACAAGAAGTGATGGTAAATTCTAAAGTTCTCCAATGTATTGTTATGAAATTATTTGAAGACATGAAAACAGCCATACTTATCTCCTTGGCAATATAATCCTAAATGCACAAGATGGATGCTGTGATGGGGTTGAAAGCTTAGAAGTTATTTCCCAACCCATTTTACTGTATTCATGTTTGACTTAAATTTGATTGACAGTGTGACACACGCACACACACACACACACACACACATACATATATGGCTATAAAAATATTTTTGGTATTGAGTTTCAGTTGTAAAGTAATAATGTTGTCACTGCGATTTTATTTATTTATTTATTTATTTTACTGAGAATATGATGTGTTAAACAAGCTAAGGAAACCAGTGGCTCACTGACAGTAATGTGATCCGTTAAAGAATGACATTAAAAACTGCAGTCACAAAATCACAGCTCCAAAGCTGAAATGTGAGTACTGTCAATTTACATTGTACTTTAAATTCATTTTCAAATCCCTGACATGGGGGGGGGGTGGCACACTCTCCATCTGTCCTACTGATATATGCTAATTGTTATATCAATGTTGCTCAGAGCAATCAGAATTCCCTGAAGTACTACAATTTGTGCCTCAGCATATAATTAGTACCAGTCACAGTTTAGTGATTGCATGTCTTTGTGTCAATCATTATTGCACAACACTTCTACCTGGAACTTAAAAACAGAATATAGTCGTATTACTAGTATATATTTCAATCATAAATTGCTAAACAGCTTGTCTAAATTATGATTCCACTTTTCAAATAAATGCTATGCGAACATTACTTATTACAAATTTATTACAAAATAAAGCATTCTAAGGGGCTTAAAACTGCAATTTAATTCTTGAAAGGATGTCATTAGTGGGGGTATTTCTTTTAATAACCACAATGCATGACAGTCGTAAAAGGAAAACTTATGAAAAAGCACTGCAGTTTAAAAAAAAAAAGAAATATATGTTGGAGAAGACATTGTAGAAGAGAAGATGGCTGACCATGTCAAGGCTACACAAACAAGACAAGTAAAAAAAATCCATACATGTATTTTATACTCTAAGCTATCACTCACTATGCCATTTCTAACAAATGTCATATTCATCAGAATTTTGAAATGAATGTTCTCCAGAGCTATTAACAGTATACTCTAACCTTCTTTTAGACATTTTATGTAAAATATCGATGAAGCAAGCACATATTATGTACTTTATCATCAAGGAAACCAATTCCTAGAAGCAGCTACAGTTAAACTTTCTAGAAATAGTTTTTCTGTCCAGTGCTAACAATGACTGAAACAGTTTATTTGGTTTCTAAGTATAACCTGAGAGCCCAGGGCATGAAGCTGTTGATAATCATGCAGTCCTATCTATCTCATGCTCCTATATAACCTGAGGGCCCAAGGCATGAAGCTGTTGATAATCATGCAGTGCTATCTATCTCATGCTCCTATATAACTTGAGGGCCCAGGGCATGAAGCTGTTGATAATCATGCAGTCCTATCTATCTCATGCTCCTATATAAAATTGCCAACCTGTTAGCTGACCTATTTGGCATAAACTTCACTTCCCTGTCCCCACCTGTCATACCCCAAAGCATACAGGCCACCAGTCCTCTACCTAGTATCTCCAAAAGACAGGAAATAACCACACTTTTCAAGGCCAAAACACATCCTCTATGGGACTTGATAACATCCCAGCCTGCTTACTTAACAGACTAAAACAGGACCTTGCGGAACCACTTGCCACTCTCTTTAACTACAGTACAGCACTATCTTTGCTCCAGCAGAGTGAAAAACAGCAACAGTATTTCCCTTGGACAAACTGGTCCCATCAACCAAACCTGAGAAATATAGACCCATAAGCCTAACCAGCCTTATCTACAAGGCCTTGGAAAAAATCCTCATGGACCTTATTAACAGACATAGGCAACCTTAAAACTCTCAACTCAACCCAATTTTCTTTGTTAAGAGTATATCATGTTTATTAAACCTGGTAGACTTCTTCGAGAATGTCACCAAAGTCCTGGATGAAGGCTAAACAGTATATACTGCCTATCTCAATTTAGCCAAGGCTTTCAACATGATTCCCCACTCAGGTATCATTCAGAAACTGTCTCAGCTGGGGATTAACCCATATGTCACTAGATGATAGCCAACTGGCTCACAGATAGAACACATACAGTCAAAGCTGGGAATTCTACTTCTACCAGCAGACCAGTTACCAGTGACATACCACAAGGATCTGTCCTGGGCCCTCTACTGTTTGGAATCTATTTTGCAGAAGTCCAGGTGAAATTAAATGGCCCTTGGCTTATCAAGTTCGTTGATGATTGCAAACTGGGTGCAATTACTGAGTCCCCTAATTATGTTAGCATATTACATAAGGAGCTAACACAGACAAACAATTGGTGCCAAAGCTATGAACTCTAAGTGCAAAAAAGTTCATATTATCTCCTTTGCCAAAGGAAATGTCTCTGCAAATTACAATATAAACACTTCCCCCCTAAGCTCAAACCCAGTGGTGTGAGATTTGGGAAGACAGGTTGATAGCAACCTAAACTTTGATCACCATGTTTCCACAGTGGTAAGGAAAGCTTTCTATCTTTGTCACCTCATAAGTAAGGGCATTGCATCCAGGACTAAGGAAGTTATAACTCCTCTATACTCGACCATCATCAGACCATTAGTTGAGTATAACACTCTCTTCTGTATGTACCTCACCAGACACCTGCAGCAGGTGGAGAGACCACAGAGGTTTTTCAACAAGAAAATGCAGGCTGCTGAGAGGTGACCTGTGCCTGCCCTACAGAGCAGTCTCTGACTCTGCCCTAATAGAAATGCTACACATCTGCAAATGAAATGAGACAAGATTCACCTGCTCTAAAGATCTTAAACTACCTGTGACATTAACAGAACATGCTGGAGAGATATGTATGTCTCCCAGAGGCTGCCACTCCTCTAGAATAAACTTCCAATTCACATAAAGCAAAGCTCCTCAATGACCTTATTTAAGTGAAACTTCAACAATTGAATGGGAAACTTTAAATTCACCCCAGGAGTGGCACCTATGTTCCTCATGGACAGGGACAATCGGCATTGTTCATCAACTCACTGCAAATAAAGACCATCTAACATGGTCAATTAGGGAAAACACAGCTAGGCTTATAAAGGCTCTAGGGCTGTTAGTCTAGTAACCTCTTGTGATCCTATATCCTATATGTTACCAGTATAAACAGCCCTACAGTGTGAAAAAAATGGTTAAGGACAAATCCCCCCTTGGAATGGCACATTTAAAGGGATTATTTTTGGCAAAATGGTTCAAAATTCATCTTGATTGCAATGTGCAAATTAAAAATCAGTTCACTTCTAAAATGTATGCAAATATGTGCCTAAAAAGTTATATATATGCATCTTGTATTTAGCTTATGTTTAGGGGAACATTTGTAACAGTTTATGAACTCTCTGTGAAACTCTGACTCCCTGAAAGCCAACACACAGAAAGGTTGAAAAACTGTCCAAAATACAGAAGGGCAAAAAAATAAATTTTAATTGTTTTTTGCAGGGGGCCCAGTGTGGGGGTCAACTTCATGGTAGCACCAACCTGAGGAAGAGAGAAATAGCCCAAAACAAGTGAATCATTGCCAAAGCTGACAGCTTGACACTTAGAAACTTCACTGGTAATGGTTTGCTGTGGAAAACGATGTTTACCATTATGCCTTTCATCTTTTTTCTTCATGCTAATGATTAATAAGTAATTTTACCTCAAGCAACTATAGGGATACCTTGTTTATGAGGGTTACAAACATTTATTGACTGAAGGGAGTGGACTGTATTATATGGCATTTTCTTCTGTTTTCAATGTTTCTGTCTGTCCTTTTAAATAACTGATGACTTTCAAATGAAACTTTGTTTCATTCCAAAATATTTCATATGTACAGTGCCTGACACTCTTTAGTGATGCCACACTTTGTATACTGGTTGCATTATGTAGAAAGAGAGAGAGAGGGACATAATTTATACAGCCCATAAAAAATTGCATATTACAGAAATGGGTTCTTACTGCGGTATACCTAACAGACAATATGCTGGCAAATGGAATCAAGCCAAGGTCTGTAATAAATAGCCTTGTTTTGCGATGTGCATTGCAAATTACTCAAGGTGAGGGGTGATGGCCTATTTTTTTCATGAAAGATGAATTCATTTGAATATAAATATATATATATATATATATATATATATATATATATATATATATATATATATATAAATATATATTTTTTGCAGTAAATTTCATGGAATTAAACAAGAAGTTTTATATCATAATCAGAAACAAGACCATGAAAATTGCAGTCACTGCTGACATTTTAAATTATGTTTCTGAAATACCCTGAGCTAAAGTGTCCTTGACTGTCCTGATGTAAGCGGATTACCTAGTTTCATCATGTGATGTGGACAGTGTCATTTTTCAACCCCAGCCATTAGGAAGCAAATATAAGATGAAGAGCTTAATATTTTCTAGTTCTCAGCAATTCTTCAGGCTGCTATACCTAACGTCTAATACATTTCTGCCACAGACTGATAACTCATTTAATAATTAGCCAATCCGAAGTAAATTCACTTTTCTACAAAACAAAGGACACTTGCCTGCTGAATTTATATTCATAGCATTTTCAAATGATGATTTTTATTATAATGACAATAGCTTGTGTCTCCTTAAAGGCCAGTGAAATTCCTGTCCTAAGTATTCTATCTTTATTGTGCTGTCATTAAAGCCAATTAGCAGTTCACTCTTATTTAAAAGCAATGTACTGTTGTTGCCAGGTATGGAAGCATGGCATTCTGTTGCTCCAAATTGGAATAAGCTTTAATCTTTTCTCCCAGCTGGTGCATATATGGGCATGTTTGTGTCATGAAAATTGTTTTTAAAAGGGACAGTAGCTACTGCTATGCAGCATAAAATTTAACAAGCGGTACATGTTTGAACAGCTTGTTTAATGCAGCATTGTACAATCCAATGGTAAATCAAAGTAGCCGAATGTATTTAGGTAGTGTCAAAATTTCAGACGTAGTGGATTTTATACTTAACAAGTATTGCCAGACAGAAAGATGAATAAATATATAAAGAGGAACAAACCTTTAAGTCTATCATCTCGGATTTAAAGTTGTCAAAAGCAAAGTGCTTTATAAAATGTTGTAGACATTATGGGTTTTCATAGCGGTATATTTAACACTGCTGTCACGCGGCAGTTGATTCTCTAGCTGCATTTCCAAGTGTGAAGCCTTCAGTATGGAATCAACGTGTCTCTTCTGGGTCTTTAGAGGTTTTCACCAGGTTATCTGGTTTCTTCCAGGAGTTGTTTCTGTGTCCTGTGCCAGTGAGTGCCAGGAAAGGCTCTGGTGTCCCCATAACCCCAAAGTGAATTAAGCAGATATCAAATAATGAATAAATGCATGATTTACTGCCTGTAAACTATCAATAATGCTGGAGTATAGTAGGAATACAGCATTATTATGATTTTTCACTTTTTCCATTACATTGTTCTGCTTATGGAAAATAAATAGTGAGGTTGAGACATATGCAGACAGATGACCAAACTGTACGAAAGAGCAACAATGAAGTATATAAAGAAAAAAATGATAGATAATAGAAAACTAGAGCACTAGTCAGGAATGTAATGAAATAGGCAGACTGACAGAGTGGCTGTGGTTGTTAAAGACAGAGATGGAAGGAACACATTCATTGATACTGTATTTTTAGAAATTTACAATCAAGTATTATTACAACACTGCCCATACAAACTTACCTGCTGAGTTTGGATCTTTTTGCTTTAATTTTTTAGCAAAGTTTTTCAGCATATATTATCAAAGAATGACAAGGTTAAGAAAGGATTCTGGGGACTAAGGAGACAAATAAGGATACCAGTAAGACAATAATAAGGTTCTAAACAAAATCGTACTAACTTAATATACATGCAGAATGAACCATTGCTTTATATGTCATTATCTTCCGAATGAGGCATGGGTGACTTTGTAATCACAATAATTTAAACATCTTGCATAGGTGTGTTTGTGTCTTCTGTTTAGTGTAGCAGGGGGGATTGAAGGGGCAGCTGCCCAGGCTGTAAAATAGTAGGGAACATGACCAGCAAATGCTGAGTGGTCTCCAGTGCAATGCATTACCAGCATTCAAATGCCAGTGTTGCATTTGTGATCAGAACCTTATTTGAATTAGATAGTTTTACAGAAAAATGTAGAGGGGAGGATGAATTCAAATAAATAGTTGGTCTAAGAGACAAAGCATTCTGTTCACTTCAACAGCCTTTTTACCTCAAAGATTTCAGACTGTGGCAGGCACAAATGAGTAAAATTTAAGAATGCTTAAGGTTTTAGTCATTGTGTGTGTGTGTGTGTGTGTGTGTGTGTGTGTGTGTGTGTGTGTGTGTGTGTGTGTGTGTGTGTGTGTGTGTGTATGTGTGTGTGTTTGTGATTGCATGATGTGCATGTGCAACATGTGTGTGTGTGTGTGTGTGTGTGTGTGTGTGTGTGTGTGTGTGTGTGTGTGTGTGTGCGCGCGCTCGCAATTGCACATGCATATTTAAAATGTGTGAGTGCATATGTGCTCAAGCACTTTTTATAGTTTCATAGGTTCATAGGTATGTACTAGGCTAGCTGCCCTTGTGGGCTGCTTTAAGCCTAGTCATTTTCCCTTTTTGTGATCAAAATAACCTATCCCATTTGATTATAGATTGGCCTTCTCCATTCCATGATCAATAATTATACATTTCCTTAATTAGAATAACTGGGATCATACCATATATAACTTGAGGGGAGTCATGCATGGAATAAAGCATTTAGAAGCTGCATTTTTCCAGTAGTAGTGCAGAGGGCTGTCCTAGGTCAAATTTTCTGTTTCCCATCCATAGCTCTAACTTTTGCTTGAAAATGGAAAGGGATGAGCTTTGTTTTATGCGGAAGGGTAGTCTGTTCAGTAGTAGCAGTATCCCCTGCGAAATATACTTGTCCCGGCAAACTATTCTGTTGATGTTGCAGAAGAGGTTTACATCGCTAGACCAAGTATTTCTAATGCCATTTGACTTGCTGATATGCAGTAAATCCATCAGTACTGGGTCAGAGGATGCCTAGTACGCCAGACACAGATCACCTATAAGCAGTCTGTAGGATACCAAATATAGTGACAGGGCTTTGAGTTGGTTCGTGTAGGACATATTGTTCAGGCATTTTGTTTATATATTTGGTTTCTGTTTGCTCTCTTTATGTAACAATGCAATGACCAAAAAAGGAGGCATTGAACCATTAATGAGTGAAGGTGAACAGATATAAAATATCAATAACTGTATCTTTAGTAAACAATAACCACGTTACTAAATTGCAAAGACTCATTTGAATTGAATATGTGAAACTTGCTTTGCTTAATAAGTGAAAAAATGGTAGCACTCTTTGCTGTTTGTACACCTAAATGCATTTCCATCCATGGCAAAACAAGCTAAGGCATCAGATGTGAAAAGAAGTCTTGTACTGTTCTGATAGATTTGTGCATTTGTAAACAGAGTTTTCTTAACACAGAACGTAAAGTATAGTTATGTAAAATCTTACCATTAACAGTAGATGTCCTTATCTTCACTGCTGCAGTATTCTTAACATATGGGATTCCCTGCCATGGCAAACTGATGTCTGGCCATTCTACCAAAGACTCCTGATGCTTTAAAGGTATTCTGAAAATCATTGAAATGCTCCTCGCATAGCATAGGGCATAAAGGTGACATTCATGCCTACCATAGCCAGAACTGATTGCCCTAGTAGGAACACTAGTCCAAGGAACCCAACAGGTAATCTTTACATCCAGGAAGGCAAAGGACTAAGGGAAAAAACGGAGGGAGTGAATACTGCAGCAGTGAAGGCAAGGACATCTATTGTTACTGTAAGATTTTACACAACTGTACTATGTCCTTACATTCACTGCTACAATATTCTTAACATATGGGAGACTGCCAAAGCTCAAGAGGAAAGTAGGGAGGGGGAGGGGGAGGAAGCAGAAGAGTCCCCTAAAATGCCATGAAGAACAGCACTAGCAAAACCAGCCTTAGCTCTAGAGACACAATCCAACTTGGAGTGCTTGGTAAATGTATGCACAGAAGTCCAGGTAGCTGCTTCAAGAATAGAATTAGTATCTAAGCCCTTGAAAAAAAGCACCAGAAGAAACCACAGCTCTAGTAGAATGAGCCTTGATTGAAGAGGAAAGGCTCTTGCCATGAAAAGAGAAAAAAAAAATAGCCTTAGAAATCCAAGAAGAAATAGTTTGCTTGGATACAGCAAGTCCCAAAGATCTAGGATGAAAGGAAACAAATAACTGAACAGATTTTTAATAGCCTTAGTCTTATCCAAATAAACCCTGAGTTACCTATGCACATACAAAGTATGCAGCACCCTCTCAGTTTGTGGAGAGGGGAAAAAAGTAGGCAGATTAATAGACTGATTAAGTGATATATTATTAACAACCTTAAGCATAAAAGAAGGGTTAGTGTGCACAGACACTCTGTCCACATGAAATCAAAAAAGGAAGATAAGCCATAAGGGCCTGTAACTCGGACACCCATCTGGCAGAAGTAAGAGCTAACAAAAGAATAGTCTTACAGGAACAATGCTGCAAGGAAGCTAAAGCAGCAGGCACAAAGGGAGCCTGAGTCAACTTCTCCAAAACAAAATTAAGATCCCAGGGAGGAGGAACAGGCTTCCTGGGAGGTCTAATATTAAGGATGCCTTTAAGAAGTTGATTCACCTCAAATCTAGCAGCTAAAGGAGGAGAAAAAGGCAGGCAAGCAGAGATAGCAGATAGGTGAGCCTTAATAGAAGAATAGGCCAAACCAGCATTGAGCAACTAACACAAATAAGAGCGAACCAAAGGAGCATACACACTAAGTGGGTCCAGGTTATGAGAGAGACACCATATAGAAAACCTCTTCCATTTGGATAGGTACAATTTCCTAACAGTAGATTTCCTGGCCTTCTGCAGGACTTGTAGCATGTTCTCAGAAAAAAAAGTGTCTATGAGGAATCAAAATCCTATCACCCACAGTGTTAGTTGAAGCATGGACAGGTGGGGATGGATGAGAGATTCCCTAGTCTTGTAAGAGTAGATTCACCTTGTAAGGTAACATCTGATGATTGCCCTTGGATAAATGCAGAAGATAAGGGAGTCAGTGCTGTTGTGGCCAAAAGGGAATCACCAACAAGATTTTGGAAGTATCCTGTAGAATTTTGAACAGGACTGTCAGAATGAGAGGAAGGGGAGGGGAATGCATAAAGAAACATCCCCTTCCAAGAAAATGAGATGATGTCCACCTTCCACACCACAGGACCTAGGACTCTGGCACAAAACAGAGGAAGTTGTCTGTTCAGAGGGGAGGCAAAAAGATCCACTTGAGGAGTACCCCACTGGTGGAAAATGTCCAAAAACACATCCCTGTGAAGCATCATGTTTGTGGGACTGAGTAAAGGACCTGCTCAGAGTGTCTACCACAATTTCTGATCAGAAGGGATATAAACTACCTGTAGAGTCACTTGATACTTGACAGCAGAAGTGCCAACTGGCAAAGAAGATAAGATCTCATTCCTCCTTGCTTGCTGATATACCACATCACTGTGGTTTTGTCTGTGAACAACTTGAAAGGCCCTGGAGAAAAAAAGAGGATGAAAAGCCTGAAGAGCCAGCAGAAGTACCTCTGATGATGAGGCGACTACACTCCCTGAACTTTTAGGGAGCCAAATGTCACCCCCCCCCATCCCATGTCTGAATCATCTCAATTCCTGAGAGGGAAGAGGGGGGGTGAAAAGGGATCCCTGGATTCAGAGACAACTGCTGAATCCACCAATGAAGTTCCTGTCTGAGACAAGGAAGAAGAGGAACTACTAAGTCTAGAGGATGTGCATGTTGAAACCACATTGATTTCAGAAACCACTAAAACTTTCTCATGTGAAGTTTGGCCAGAGAGAGCATCAGAATGGTGGATGCCATGAAACCCAGAGCTCTCAGAAACTCCCTGGGAGTAATGGAAGCCAGAGGCAGAAGAGTGTGAAAGAAAGAAAGAAATAAGAGCTAAAGCCTTTGGAGGAGACAAGGAAGCCAGCACTGACGCTGTCTGAATCCTGCAATTCAGAAAAACATGATCCTGAGAAGGAGTCAGAGATTACTTTTTGAAATTTATGGTGAACCCCAGACTCTGAAGAAGAGAAATAGTAAAATTAAGATTTTGCAAAAGGGTCTCTGGAGAGGACACCTGAATCAACAGGTCATCCAAGTAAAGAAAAATTTGGATCCCTTGAAGCCTGCAAAAAGCAATCACAAGAGCAAGACATTTGTTGAACATCCTTGGGGCAGTAGAAAGGCCAAAGGGCAAAGCAGAGAACTGGAAATGCCAGGAAGCAACAGAGAAATGGAAAAACATCCTGAAAAGGGGATGGATCAGAATATGGAGATAAACATCCTTGAAATCCAGAGACACCATATAGGCCTGAGGGACCAAGATAGAAACCAGAATCTGAAGGGACAACATTCAAAAGGAAGGCAGTTTTAGAAAAGTGTTTAGATGAAAGAGGTATACACTAGGTCTCCAAGTGTCCTTTTTAATGGGCACTAGAAACAGTCTGGAGTAGAACCCTTTCCCCCTTTGGGACACAAGCACCTCTTGAATAGTACCCTGAGTCAACAGATTTTGAAGAACCTCTGGGAAAAAGGGAAGTTGTTCCTGAGGAGTCTGAGGAATGCCCATAAAAGGAGGACAGGATTTCCACACCATGAAGTACCCGTGATGAATGATTGAAAGAACCCAAGAATCCTGAGTGCTTTGAAGCCAAACAGGAAGAGAAACAGAAAGGTGAAGAGAAAGATGAATATGGCTGGCAAGGGATGGATAGATACAGCACCTGGTTTGTCTGGAAAGGAAGGTCCTAGAAGACGCATTTGCCATGTCATAACTACATTTACTAGAATGACAGATGACTTGAGAGGAAGTCCCTAGCAAGGAAAGAACAGAAGGTTTACCCTCAGAGTCTGGAAAAGCAGAAATAAGTTGACAGTCCTGAGAAAGAATTGCCAACACATAACTAGACATGTGGGTCTGATAATTAATAACTCTAAAAGCTAGGGTAGCAGAAGTGTAAACGTTCTTACCCAGCCTTTCTGTAGCACTGCTGTCCTTGTCAGAAGGCAATAACTTGGGCAAAGGAAGCAATTGAGATGGCTTATCAGAGGCCAAAGACACTATAGAGGGATCAGCAGCTGGATATTTATATAAAAAATAATCCTCAGGCACACTGTAAAACCTGTGGGGTTTCTTGGGAGCAGAGGGAAGAGAATCAGGTAAATGAGACACATTGGGAAAAGCATACAGCAAGGCAGCAAAGACAGGAGGAATAGCCGCAGGCTTAGGAGATTCCAACTGCAGCAACTCATAGTACCTCTTATGGATATCAGAGACCTGAGCACAATCCCACATAAAAAAAATCCATCATCCTAGAGAGTGTGTCCCAAAGGAAATTTCCTCAAAAGGAACATCAGGACTAATAGGTTCCTCCTCCTCTGACCCATAGTTCAAAGGAGAAGGAATATGAATAGAATAAGTCAGGAATTTGTCATCAGATTCCAACTCATCCTCAGAAGAATCCAGTTCTCTAGGCCTTTTAATGGGAGTAGAGGACAAGGAGGAGCAGGAACCAACCCCCCCCCCCCGAGGAGGCTTTAAGGACACTAAAGCAGTAAATAACCCATGAGTACAGGTCTGCCACTAACTTTCTGACTAGGAGACAAAGAAAAATGATTAACTTTTAGTTTCTTTTTTAAGGGAACATCCCCTCCAAAAAATGGAGAAGGCTCAAACTCAGGACGACAGTTGAGAAACATAGTAGGAACTTCTTCCCCAGCTAAAAATGGAGGTTCTCCCCTAGGCCCCTCAGAAAACATCAACTGTGGTTCCCCTGAATGTCCAAGATAGATGCCTACAAAGCCTCTTTGGACATGCTGCCTGCTGCATCCTCACCAGCCTTCAACATACTGAAGCACAAAACAACAACAAAAAAACAAACAACCCCACACCCCCAGCTAATTAAATATACCAACTCTGAGATTATACAACACTCATTACTACCCATGGTAACTGCCTTTCACAAGTTTGTTATTTTCATAACATACACAAATACTTCATAGAGAAGGCTGAAGAATTGTCCAGTTCTCCATAGCTGTTTTCCTGGAGAAGTAGGAGTGCCACAATTTTGGAAGACCTGAGACCTCCAGTTACCTACTACTCCTAATTGTATCGGCAAATCCAGAGAAACACCAAGTAACAAAAAGCACGAAAAATGGAGCAGGATACAGAAAAAAGTAAAATTTATTATGCACTTTCGTCAAATATTAGGATTGACTTCTTCAGAATACCAGACAGTCGGAAAGACCATCCTTTTATACATCAAACAATTAAATCATTAGTTGAATAAAATTAAATTAAATAATTAAGCATTGAAATGCTTAAAGAAATAGACTCCCTTGGTTTGTAGATTGTTTCTTTCATAATAAGACAAACCAATTGATAGTACCCCTGCAGAGGATATGTATGGTGAATATACACCCTGACACTAAATTACAAAAAATGCCAGCTGATGAATATCATACAATACTAAAATCTACTGGCAGAAAAAATAAAACATAATATGTATGAGTCTGTACAACAATAAATATATGCAATAAAAAGTCCAAATGTTTTAAAACAAGCAATAACTGGTATCAATATGAAAATTGTTGTAAAATCTTACGTAAAGATGAAAAACAACTCATAGTGTGCACCTCATTAAAATAAAAAAATCAGCTTTGAGTTTTAAGTAACTGATGAGGGACACCATGTCATTCAAACCTGGGCTAGTGGTGGTGTTAACTCTAAGTTGCCACATAAGTTCTTTAAATTCAAGGAACCAGTCACTAGGTCCCCTTCTCTCATCCATTACCACCCTTTCCAGTATAATGAACTTAAAATTATGACTTGGAAAAGTATTAATATGCTTTGCCAAGGCATTTTTGATGTTGCCTTTAGTTATATCATAAGTATGTTGATAAACACGTGTCCTGAAAGCATTTTTAGTCTTGCCAATATAAAACCCAGGACATGCCTGGCATATGGCAGCATACACTACTTGTTTACTCCCACAATTACAGTTCTGATTAACATTTACCCATCCATAACCTTCAATAAGGACTCTGTCACTCTCTAAAATATATTTACATTGGGTGCAGTGCCCGCATTTTGTCATTTTCCCATTACCAGGTTTTGTGTTCTTACCACTGGACTCCAAAAGGTTCTTAATGCTGGAATCCTTTTTATATACTATGACAGGGGAGTCACCCACCTTTCCTCCTATGGTCTCATCGCTCCTAAGAATGAACCAGTTTCTCACCAATATATCCCGAATCAGTGGGAATTGTGGGTTGTAGGCAAGAATAAGTCCGTGTTTAAATGGGGCAGTTGTCGAAACCCTACTTTCTGCACTGCACCCAATGTAAATATATTTTAGAGAGTGACAGAGTCCTTATTGAAGGTTATGGATGGGTAAAAGTTAATCAGAACTGTAATTGTGGGAGTAAACAAGTAGTGTATGCTGCCATATGCCAGGCGTGTCCTGGTTTTATATTAGCAAGACTAAAAATGCTTTTAGGACACGTGTTTATCAACACATTTATGATATAACTAAAGGCAACATCAAAAATGCCTTGGCAAAGCATATTAATACTTTTCCAAGTCATAATTTTAAGTTCATTATACTGGAAATGGATGAGAGAGGGAGACCTAGTGACTGGTTCCTTGAATTTAAAGAACTTATGTGGCAACTTAGAGTTAACGCCACCACTAGCCCAGGTTTGAATGACATGGTCTCCCTCATCAGTTACTTAAAACTCAAAGCTGATTATTTTTTTTATGAGGTGCACACTATGACTTGTTTTTCATCTTTACGTAAGATTTTACAGCAATTTTCATACTGATACCAGTTATTGCTTGTTTTAAAACATTTGGACTTTTTATTGCATATATTTATTGTTGTACAGACTCATACATATTCCCCGGGATTCATGAACCTTGCGCCAGGTGCACGCATAGCGTAGGCGTTACAATGCCAAATTTGGCCACCGAGCGATTCAGGTGCAATCCAATCCCACGTGCACTACAGGCGTGCGCCGGATCTGCGCCACCCCCGGCATAGGTATGCTAAACACCCCATGTGCGGTGTTGCACCATGCAAATGAAGGCATATAGCGATCCACGAAGTGGCGCAGGCGTAGCATAAGGCCACGGCAATGTAAACCAAAAAAAACGGTTTAAATTTTCCCAAACATAACATAGGAGTAACGGAAGGCTGTCAGCATCAGGTATCACACTGTTGCCATATGCCAATGGTGAAATACACAGAGAATGTCAAAAGAAAACATGCACAACATGTAAATAATAACATAAATGGTATGTCCACAGAAACTCACAGCAGAACCCCAGGACATGTTTGCGGAAGGTGCAAAACAATGAAATAATATGACAATGTTATAAAACAGCAGCGTAATACACATCAGCTTCACAGCCACAATACACCATGGTATGCATGGAAAGCCACAACCATGGTGCAAGGGTTGCCAAGGACTCGTGGCAGTGTTCGGCGTGGTAACTATGAATTAGTAGTCAATGCCATGCAAATGAGGCAGATAATACTGAATCGCAAAACCCCCGCCGGCGTAAGGCTGTACCAAACGGCGCAGCGGTAATACACTGAGGAGTGGCTCAGAGGGAATACATGTCTCCTGCAGAGGGGTGTACCACTGTAGGAGGAAGCACATTGGAGCTCAGCAAACCTGGGCTGTACATTGCACATCACAGCTGTAGGACCGGCGTGTGGGGAAATAGTTGAGCTGAGAGCACACAATGCGTGCAGAGGTGCATGTGCACGAGGATGACTATGTTCCCTTAACCCAGTCATGTGACGCTCGCCCCGCAAATAACATCGGAAACAGGAAGGTGATGTTGAGAATATGAGGAAATGCGGAAGCAGTGTAATTGGAGTAGTAATGAGCAATCAACACTAATCAACCCACGAAGGCCAATCGGCGGCAGCTGACAACTCTGCATGCAGAAACCTGCAAAACGGGATAGGGGAGGCATATGAATGCAAAAAAAGTAGGGGAGGTAGCATATTGCAAAGAGTGAAGACCTGACACAGCAGAGCCAAGCAGACAGGCAGCACAACGGCGACGGCACACAAAACGCACGATATGCCATGTCCCAGAAACTACACATGACAGGGCTCTGCAGGATGCATGCCAGGAAATAGTAGGTGCAACGTGCAGAAATAGTAAGGGAAGGTCAAAGATAATCCATTGCAGGCAAGAGTAATGCAACACCAAAGGCAACAGCGTTGCAGTGCCAACGGTAAAACATGGAAGATAATCCCCAGATACGGCCGCACAGACACACCCTATGACATCACCGGGTGTACAGCACAACTGTATAAATTGTGAATGCACACAACACACAGCCGTGTATTCCCAAACGCCGCACCATAGGTGTAAACACACGGGGAACTTTTAAAATGTACATGTTGGGTGCTGCCGTGGCCGTGATCCATCAGCATGTGTTAGAGACAGACGGTGTTGTGTAGGAGGGTGCCGACAACTACCGTAGGCCTCAGAGGAGAAGGAGAGTGTTCAGACCAAGGGTAACCTACCAGGGGCTACAAGACCTGGAGATAGTAGAGCGTTACAGGGTGGATAGGGACACGTTACAGCAAATAGTGGAGCTGTGCCGGCCACGCCTGAGAACAAGAAACAACAGAGGGGAGCCCATCCCAGTGGACACAAAGGTATGTGTAAGCTTGCGAATACTGGCCACAGGTACCTTACAAAGGCCAACTGGGGATATAATGGGCATCTCACAGGCATCAGCATCCAGGTTACTACACCAGTTTCTGGATGCCATGTTACCACATGCCAATGAGCATATATACTTCCCCAGATCTCAGGAGGAGTTGGCTAGCAATATGCACCACTTCCACCGTGTGGCACAATACCCGGAGGTACTGGGTGCGATAGACTGTACGCACATACAAATCAAGTCACCACCTGGGGAGCAGAGTAGACGCTACATAAACCGCAAGGGATTCCCCTCCATCAATTGCCAGGTCGTGTGCAATGCGCAGGGCATTATCATGGATGTGTGTGCTGGCAGCCCTGGAAGCTACCACGACTCCCATATCTGGCATGCCTCACAGCTGTACCAGGTATTCGCCAGGGGGGACATCCCACAAGGCCACCTTTTGGGGGATGCTGGCTATGCACTGGAGCCGTGGATGATGACTCCCATCAGAAATGCACACACACACATGCAAGAACGCCATAATGAGGCACACGCACAAACCAGAATAATCATAGAGCGTGTGTTTGGGATGCTGAAATCATGGTTCCGGTGCTTGGATACATCCGGTGGAGCCCTGCAGTACTCTCCAGGCACATGTGCCCACATATTCATAGTATGTGCCATGCTACATAATATGATCCTGCGGAAGCAGCTGCTGCAGGGACATAATGGTGAAGGGCCACAAAGCCCACCACAACTGCCAAGGCCAGTCCAGGCACAGAGGGTTCAGGACCATGAACACACTGTGCTAGCCCCAGTAGGCAGACAGAGGCGTACCCAATATGCCTATGCCCTGGCAAAGAGGGAACGTATAGCACATACTCTGACAGCGTAGGCCCCATGGACTGACACCTCTCTACCTGCACACACAGTGAAATGGACAGCACACAAACATGACCACCCGTAAAGTGTACCGTATGGGTGGCCCCATGTGTGACTCCAACATAGGCAGCCCCCAAACACTGTACACCCAACAGACAGTGGAGCATGGAATGCCAACACCTGAACCGTACGCGGGTCCTACAGCAGACGGTGTTGCTGTATGCTGCCACGTTCGTCGCAAGGTGTATACATATAAACATGTATATATGTGCATATACATATATGTAGATAGATATAATTACATATATAGAAATATATGTACACATATACATATAAGTACTACAGGTAAGACAGGGAATCAGAGGGATGTAAGGTGACAGAGATGTAACACGCGATATCTGTACATAGTATACATAGTGAAACGACAACCTGAGCATCCGGGAGGTTTAACAGAAGAGGATACCGCCAACCATGGAAAGGGCAACATACCGAAATGCATAACCGCGAGTCGGAATGATCGCCAGGCCACAGTACAGTAACAGTACATGCGCGGGTAATACTATGATGATATGAGGGGGGAGGTAGACACCGCTGCCGGTGACACGGCCCACACAGGTACTGTGTGCAACCGTCCCCGTGAGTGCCGTAGTATGTGTATGTGTGCGGTGAGGGTGCCGTGTGTGTCGCTGTGCGAGTGTAATGTGTGTGTCTCTGTAATATGTGTATGTTGGTGCCATGTTAGAGGCAGAGTGGAATAATATGTGTAGGCATACGGTACATTAGCCACAGGCATATGTACACCAGTAGTCCCAAAGTAGTAGTGAGAGCCCCACCCTGGCTAGGCGTGTGGCGACGTATAACGATACAAAGTGACAATGTCCCAGATTGTAGCACAGGAATATACCCCACAGGAAATGGAAAGGACGTATGTACTAATCATGACCGTATGTATGACACCGATATGCTAATTGCAAAACGATACGTCGGCAAAGTCACACAGCAATAGGTATGTACCGCAGAAATATGTATGTGCTACCTCAGTACTGACCGTGGCCACGTATCGGCCCGTAAACACCGCTGTGTGTTCTACAAGTGTCAAACAAGCAATCCCCACCTGAATAGGTGGCAACCACTGGCAAACAGGCCATCCCAAGAACAGGACCACAATGACTGTAAATATCTGGGACAGAATGACAAGGGATAGTCGTTACGTACAAACAACCGCTGATATACCACAGATGTGACGGAGGAATACATGCATGAAGCACACGCAGGCGATACCAACACCGCATGACAACAACACAACCTACACTCCCAGACCAACAGACAATTAACTGTCAACTCCCCAGGCAGGGATGGAGCACACAGACAACCATACCGTGTATGTAGAGATGCAAGGCCCACAACCTGTATCCGTCACCTACAACCTCCGATATCCCCCATCGTACATATTAAAGGGATACAAGCCGTAATAGCAGCACAAACATACAGGCAGTCAATGACATCTGCATAACCGCAACATCTCACGTGGGAAACACAATCAAAAGCGGATGCATACTTGCATGCGTTGTTTAAAGGAATACAACAGCCATGTTACACATCCGAATGCAAAACGCCATCAACAGACGTCGTCAGGACAGGGACACCCACATGTCGAACCAAATACTATACCCAACACACACAATCCACGGCTAACACCACTGCGAAATGTACCTGTCGCCACACATAGCGGCTGCAGTTACACATAACATAACACAATACAGACTATCTCCACAAAGGTAGGGCAAATAGCCAATGCCCAGGTGAGGAATCCAACCATACCCCACGCCCAGGTGAGGAATCCAACCATACCCCAGTTATGACGCGTAATGTCCGAATGGAGTATATGCACAGGTGATATGCGCACAATTACACACTGAGGAACAGCAATTGGTGGGATGAACCCACATGTTTCAGGTATCGACGGATATAAGGATGACTCCCAGGATATTCAAACCGTATGCTCATACCGAACCAGCAGTGTACAACCGAAAGAGTAATAAATAGGAATACCGATACATGGAACGAAACACGGAACGAAACACCGACAAGGTATGTAGAACACACGATATGTACGGGTGTGTAACGCATGATGTGTATGTGAAGCTGTACTGTATGGGAATGGTGTTTGTAAGTAATGACACTTGTCCATAATGCAGAGAGTGGTGAAAGGTGGTTATGTAGTGCTATCCTGCTGAGCATACCAACGACTGTGGACACCGTGTGCACAGCAGTGGGACATCATGCACACAGCCGAGACACCACAAGGGCTGCCACAGGGGGGCATTAGAGAGAACAATGCCAGACCACACGCCGATGCTGGCAGTGGATGTCCAACCAGGGAGTGCCAAGCAGGATAGGACATGTATGTATACTGTCACAGCACACATGTGTATGGGCATATACCGTCGATGTCATACGTAATGTGCGCCCGACGTGCACATATGCCTTGCAGTAGGGGATACTATGTCAACTATGTGTAATGTAAAGCTGTCATGGTGGATATGACAGACATTATACACAGTATCACAGGCATATCATGCATAATGGAGGTATTGCCTATTGGTATGTACAGTAACAGGATACATATGGCCTGTAGGTATGGGACAGAGTAGTAGCATTATAGCCATCCAAAATGGAAGGAACACCAAGTAACCATGCCCAAACGATCTGTAGCAGGTGCATCGTGGGCAACAATGAAGTCTGGCAGGTCCATGTGTAAACGCAGTGTACACAGTAGTGTCACCTCCCCATGGTAGTGTCCTGTGAACAGCAGAGGTGGGTGTCAACTGCATGTCTACACAGTACTGCTGCTGTGGTGGTACCATGACTACGTGTCACTCAAACAGCAAGGGAGCTATCACATGAACAGTGCCACTGTGTGTCCCTGTGGGATGTGCACAGGACCTATGTTCCACAGCATGGTGTGTGTTGTGTCTGCGGAAGTAACACAGAAGCCCAGCCCATGCAGTGTGGCATGTGTGCACATATCCATGAGCAGTCCGTTCACACTGCCCACCGCAATTGTCATGTATGAGGAGTATATGCATCAGTAATGCAGAGGACATGGTCCGTCTCAGAGCAGAAGACACCCCTGTGTATGTGGTATGCAGATGTGTACAGATGTGTTTTCAGTCTGTCAGCCGCATATGTAAGCCGTCCGGGCCTGGTACACATCGTGGCATGACAATGCTGTGCCATGTAAAGTCGTAGCCATTGTGGAAGGTACACCATAAATTTGGTATTGTACCCTTGACCGTGTGTAGATGTGTGTATGCCACAGGTACAATGGCTACCTATGTACCAGCATCACACACAGTACAGATAGGTGTGGCCCTGCAGAAGTGTATCCATGCCACAGTGGAATACGGTAACCACAGGACCATGTGGGGCATATGTGTGTACAGCAACCATGTACAATGTGATATGTATGTACGAGGCCAGTATCCATGTGATAGTCAGTGGGTGAATGTTGCTATGCAAAGGTGATGTGCATGCACCATGTGTCATGCATCCTGATGCCATGACACCCACATGATGTATCTGCCACACTGACACCCATATGGTCGTTATCGGTACGAGCTGGTGGAGCTATAATGGCACCAGGTATGTAGGTGTGGGATATCTAGGCATGGACAGTACTCTGTGACAGCATGTTGTGTATGTAAGCAAATAGTGAACATGAGGGGCCCCATGACTGAGGACTGTGTAATGCCATATGTACCTGACATGTAGTAGGTACTATGATATGCTTGCACCACTGTGTGTCCTGTCCAGGAGTCATATAGCCTAACATCCTGAGACACAGGGTATGATGTGCAGGTGGATGTGTACGTTGCCAATACCAGAACGTGGAATGGTGCTGAAGGGCAATGTAAGGACAACGTCTGATGTGTTGGCCTCTGTACCACCCCAACCGCCCATGCAATGGTACGACAGGTGGCCAGCATGTGTATGTGGCATGCTGTGGCACACACAAGCCCAACAAGGGTGCCAGGAAAGGCATGGAGGCCATCAATGTGTGCGTGAAGCACGTTCGTGAGGATGTGCCCCAGTGCCATTCAGAACGGTGCAGTCATGGGTGTATGAATGCAGTCCCACACGTGCAATGCAGTGCCACCCATGGGTAGTGCGAGAGATGCGGCTGTGCAGTGGTCAAGGTACACAATGTCCGACAACAGGATAGCAGTGAATATAGTGGGCTGGTGCGGAGACACATACCAAACAGGTTGGTGGGACATAACAGCTAGGGACATCGGAAGGTGACATCGGGCCAGTGTCCCAGGACATAACGTGTGCATGTCAGTACCATGTATGTGTCCACAGGGACACTACGATGTCCATGTATGGATTGCGACCCTGTAGTGAGTGAGAGTGTGTATTGTTGGTAAGTACACCATCGCCTGGCAGGTTGCCAACATTATCTCGGTCTGCAATGCCTGGATGACTATTGTATGTGACATTGAATGTGGATGTAGCCAAACAACACAGACATACCACCACACTGCCTGAGGCCCCACACTGCAATGTGTGGCAGTCATGTGTAGGTAGCTAGCCTTGGAGCATGTGATGGACCTCGAGGACCCACCATGGCTGACAAGTGATGCACCCCACACATGTGAATATACACCACCGTGCAACAGCCTGTACATGTGCCCATACATCAGATGTGCATGGAACATCACCACCACCGTGGCGTCTGTGAAAAGGTCAGTACTGCCATGTCTCTGTGTGGAATAGCATGGTCCCTACCATTGTGTACATGCTACGGAAGTGCACTGTGGTATGTGTCAGCATATGTATGTACACTGTCCATCTGCCGGGGTGTCATGCCATTAACAACTGCTGTCAGCAGGCGTCAGTAGTACTGGCTGTAGTACACATGTTCCGTGTATGCTGCGATGGGTGTGTGTCCAGGGTGTGGCTAGCAGGGCCGTGAAGCATATGTGTTCATCCATCAAAGGGGGGATAACCCCAGGTGCAACACAACAGACACATGGAGGTATTGTGCATGCTGAGGGTAGTGTAGGTATGGTATGTGTTGTGTAATGTGTCAGCCAGCTGGGTGGAGTGCATGCCTCAAGCATGTGTAGGTACATGGGTGTCCATTCTAGGGAAGTGTGGGTTGCTGTCAGCACATGGCAGTATCAGCTGTCTGAGGCCCAATGTACAGTATAACAACACAGACAGCATGTAACCTGTGGTGTACAATGTCAACTCTGTTGCGTGTTACAATGTGTCTAGCGGTCACAAACATGGGTATCTGCACATTGAGCACCTATGATGCATTGTGTTCGGCAACTATCCAGGATGTGTGCAAAACACTGTGTGATGTGGGATCCCCTCACCTGTGTGTGTTGCAGTCCAGGTATGTGCCTGGGAGGTACGATCCCTGTACAATCTGTACTCGCAGGCATGCTGCACAGAGCATGGAGGCAGGTCCCAGTCACTGCAGATAAATGTGAGTGGTGCACTAGTGTGTGTGCCTTGCTTGTGTGCAGCACAGTGGAAGATGCAAGCATTGTCCCACATGACCCCATGCCGTGCCTGCCTGTTACAGCCCTGCTGGAGACAGTTATGTGACACTGCCACAGAGGCAGTATAGCATGTGAAGATGTACATGTGTGCTCCACACCCCAGGCAGATGGCCGCAGGTCATGTGTGCCACAGCAGTGTGGTCGACCAGGACTGTCATAGCGGTCAGATACCACATGCCTGTATAAGTACAGTATGAGCATAGGCAACAGTTGCAGTGACAAAGTAGGTCAATGTACAGTGTCCCTGTGTTCAGACCACTGCCTACTGTACACTTGGCTAGACACACACCCAGAGGGTGAATACACCGGTGAGCCATCACATGTCCCAGTACACGTAGCCTGTGTAATGCCATCACAGGCGGTCACAATAACACGTTGTATGAGAGATATGTTGTACCAGGTGATGTGTCATGTGTGCATATGTTGAGTTGCACAGCTGTTCACATGTCCACAACATATCAGTGCATGATGCCTAGTGTAACATGATGTGTGGAACTGCACTGTGATCCACAACAGGGTCATCTGAGACAGGTGTGTTGTGAATGGTGTAACCCATGGTTCAGCGGGATATACACGGGTGCTGTTGGCTGCCATGCTGGGGCCACCAGTGGTGCCTACAGTGGTCATACAGACATACTGCACACATTGTTCTGGCAGGAATGTCCATTGTTGTAGATGATGTGTTACTACGTGAAGGTAGGTGTGTGTTGTGAATGTTACCCATCCAGATGTGACCATAAGGTGCAGTCATGGTTGTCGACAGCATCACACCCATCCACAGCTGTCAGCACCCTGTCCCCAGAATGGGTGTCAGCCGCCCTCGTACTGTGTGACTTATGTGCAGATGGCGGAACACCTACTACTGGCTGGCTAACAGTGTCATCTAGGAAGGCTATGTGATGGCTGGAATACGCTGTTATAATGTATAATGATGGTATCCCAATGACGTACATGGAATCACATATAGTAAGCCATGGCTGGCATGTAAACCATGTACAACAATGACTGTGTGACAGACACAAACAATGCAGAGCCATGTTGAACATGCACCCATGAGAACACCAAATGAGGTATGTTGCCGTGTCGATGTACAACTGTCAGCTATGGGCACAGCATGGATGCAGGCGCACATCCCCACAGGCAGTACCACTCCATGTAGGTAGGGGCATTGCAGTACATGTGACAGTTGCTGTACCGCCACATGTACTGCATATCCGTCATATAGGGGTAGCAGTGGTACGTGACTGTTGGACATGCCTGTACATATGACCATGTCCCACAGGATATGTGTTATGTGTGTACAACACCTGTTGTACCATCATCAAGCTGTGAAGTGTATGGCTGCCAGTGTACCTGTGTGACATGTTGTGCAATGGGTGCAAAGGTACGCAGTAGTGCATTGCATGCCCACATGTCCCAAACAGGTGCATAGCCTGAACATACAATACAAAGAGGGTGTTGGATCATAGCAACCCACAAGAGGAGATGGGTACGGGTGGCAACCCACTACCACCTGTCCGGGTAAGGTGTGCATGTCCATGACACATTAGCACCTGAGATGTTAGCAGTACAGCTGTACAGGGCGGCATGCATATTCGATCACTAATACCCCTGTGTGTTCCACCACTGGCCTGTTGACAGACAGACACCAACACAATGTGCAGCATTGACATGTGCACAGCACATCATCGCTGGCTACAGTAGAACAGGTTTACCATGTAGACACATGCACATAACATCTGCACCAGCCACAGTCAAACACGGTATGTGTTGAACCCCACCATCATTGTAGCCCATGCCACAGACAGATGTTCATGCATCTGTGTATGTACGGCTGGGAATGTCCCTGGCATAGCAGTATAGCTGTGTCAGTGTTGCGAACAACATACTGAATGGGCTGGGTGTGTGAGGTGTGCGTCATACGTGTATGGTCCGATTGATGATACCATCAGTGCCCCCGCTATGTGAACATCCCTGTCCCCATAAATGGATAGCTATGCTGTGCCCAACACCATGGTCCCTGTGGGAGGGACGGTGCTGTGTGGTGCACCTGCTGACATGGCGGTGGCAGCAGGCACTGGATGTAGACATATGTGGTACCCATGTCAGGCCAGGGTACCATCCATGTGCACGGGATATCATTGTGTGGGCACATACAGCACTGTGTTGAACAATATCACAGCACATAGCACCTGTCAGGGGTAATGTGCATGCATGGATGTGCGATACCAGCATGCACCATACACACCCCCACCAAGCAGCATGCTGCCTACCTTGCAGAAGGCCATTGTCCACACCATGATGATAGACATGTGTAATGTCCATATACACATAGCAATGACATATGGAATGGACAGCCACCCTCCCAATATCAGTACCCCCCAGGTGGGACACATCCCTGCGCCATGTATGTGACATACCCTGCCATACCATGCAGCCCTGTCCAGCAAGGCTGCACATGCCATCACAGTCATACATGGTGAGATGGCCAAATGGCACTTGCACTATCAACCGTCCAGAGCAGTAATGTGGCACTGATGCACCTTGTGGTGTCACAGGTGCTGTGTGTTGGCGTGTACAATGTGCGCGCGCACATGCTATGTATGACCATCCCTGCTAATGTCATATGATTACACAATGTCCCATGGTTATCACATGTGCAATACAGGTGAGCCGTGGCAGGTTGTCCAACACCTGTACAGTGCTGTGTAGATGTACATGGCACAACACATGCATGTACAGGTGCCCACGTGTATGTGAGCAGTGCCACCGCTGACGTCCATAATGGCTGCATCTGTGATGCCTAGCGACATATACACAGCATCCAGGTGAACAGTAGAACTGTGTGCACATTGGGACATGTGCCAACTGGTATGAACACAGGTGCAGGCAGGTACACATGTCCACAGCAGGTTACCATCAACATTGTGTGTGTACAGTGTGATGAGTTGACACACAGATATGATATGATACCCGCTGCTTAACGGTGTGACAGCAACATGTCAGCTGTGTCAGTGCCATGATGCATCGCAGAGATTACTGTGCAGATGTCGTACATGTCATAGCAATGTATGTCCAGCGATATGCCAGTACATCAGTGTAAATGTGACCTGTCACCATCATTATGTCTTACAGATAATGCCTCGTTCACGGCTGCCAGCCTTCAGCCGCCAGGAGGATGACGTAATCATACCGTTGCTCCATGACAACTATGACCTGCTATTCAGCCATGTTCCACAGCAAGCACAGCAGCGGGATGACCTGTGGCAGGATATGCGCAGGAGGGTGAACGACGTGGGTGGCAACAACCGCACCTACCAGCAGATACGCCGATACTGCATGGACCTAATACGGCACGCAAAACAGCGTGCCGCCGTAATCGCCAGAGAACAGGGTGGAACAGGTGGTGGGCCACCAACCCAGCCCCCACTCACACACACGGAGGAACTCCTGGCCAGTCTGGGGACACCCAGGGAACATCATGCAGAAACACTCGCTGCCATCGTGGAGGTGGGTGTCTCCCAACCAACAAGCCTGGAGCTGCCTGGAAAGTCAGTCTTGCATATGTGTATGATAACTGCCGTAGGTGTGGATGTCACAGTACACCACGTAATGTACCAACACATGCCAGGTATATGGCCACACAAGCCACATACTACAGTATGCTACGTTGTGTTTGCAGATGTGTGCATAACACATGCTACCACACAGGTACATGATGTGACATGCACAGTGCTTACTGTGGCTACAGTCATGGATAATGTTTATACTGTTGT